>NC_089832.1:1415187-1715187 GCF_035046505.1 Tiliqua scincoides
AGAAGGTTTCTGAATGCTGTTCTCACAACAGTTTGTTCAGCGCTGGGGAGAAAAATGTGCTTCCCAAAAGCGCCTCTTTGATTCTCTTCTGCTTGGCTGCAAACAGCCCTGCATGTTCTCTCTCTCTCTCTCTCCCTCCCCCCCCCCCCTCATGGTGCTCATCCATCTTGGTGACATATAGGGGAAGGGGATAATGGCTCAGCAGAACCAGACCACCTGCTTTGCAGGCTGCAGGTCTGGTCTGGGAAAGACCCTAGAAACCCTGCTTACCAGCCAGTGCCAACAGCCCTGAGCCGCAGAGCCCAATGGTAGAAGGCAGCTTCCTGCATGCCATTTGCTCTGTGGATCAGGGCCTGGGAGAACTGCACGAGGAAAGCGGGGCAGGTGCCACCCCCGCACCCTGAGGCGGCTGCTCCTCTGTGCTTCCCTGGAATGTTTTGGGCTCAGAGAAGGGGAACCAGAATGGGGGGTGTTTGGGGTTTTTAAAAGTTGAGCAAAGAGGAACAAGGCAGAAGCCCCGCACTCAGTGTGTGCGTAACTTTTGGCACTTGCTGCCGGCGGATGTGGGGATAGCCACAAGTGCCCAAAGGAGAGGAGACAAATTCTTGGAGAGAAGAGCTCCCTCCACAGCCAATAGTAGCTGTTGCAATGGAGCGGGACCTTTGTGTTCGAGGTGGCAGGCCACTGAGTGCCAGCTGCTGGGGAGCCACAGTGGGGCAGAGGCAGTGCCTTCAACCCCTGCTTGTGGGTCTCTTGGAGCTGCGGGTTGGTCACCATGGGAACTAGCTGCTGGGCTAGATAGGCCTTCAGTCTGGTCCCAGCAGGGCTGCTCAGAAGAGGTTTCTGGTGGTCATTTTCTTGTCCCTTCTGAACACCCACTCCCTCCCGCCCACGGCCCTTTTTCTTCCACCTCATTTTCTTCTCCCTTGGGGGGGGGGAGAGAAGAGAAAAGCACACAAACCAGCTCGCAGTGCAACTAATTGCTTCTCTCAGCACATCCCTGGACCTCTGAACAGTCGCTTCTCCAGTCTTGTCTGCAAATCCGCAGCTATCGGAGGCCTGAGACTTCCCCTGGAGCACAGTTTGGCCATTTTCTGTCCTTGTATTATTGAACTTCTTCAGGATGCACAGAAGCGCGTTTCTTTCCCTGCTTTCAAAAGCAACTGATAGCAGCAGAAGGAGATGGCCATTAATCTCCATAGATCAGTGCTGTGGAAAGAGGAAATGAGGCTTTTGTTTTGCTGTGCGTCTTGACAGCACCATCAGTCAGCTTGATGGGCAGGCTGGGTGGAAGGGCACCTGGATCGATTCCCTGAGGCACAGCAGACAAGGGGGGGAGGGGGGGCTGGACACCAGCAGTAGTTCTGCAATGGGCTGATCAAATGGGACTGGTGTCTTCTCTTGGGGCAGTAATGGGTGGGGGTGGTGATATAAGCTCATCTTTAATGTGCCTTTTTTTTTTTTGCACATTCTGGTTGCGTCTAGTTCTGACCTTGCGACTCAATTTGTGTCTTGTCCTTCCATGTGGATTCCCTGACAAAGGCTCTGGCACATGAAAGTTCTTGGCCAAGGCTGCGCATGCACACATGCTTGTGTCATGGAACCATGGCAAACATTTGTATTGGGGGGGGGACATGCCAGATCCTGGTTTCCACATCTCCCCTGCAGATAGTAGAATGGCTTGTTGCCATTGCTGCCCCAAATGGCTCCGACAGCGATTGGGATGACCCACTTACACGAAGTGTTGCGGCGCATGCTCTACTTCCCATGCCACCCCCCCCCCCACTGCACTACCGGGAATGGAACTATTCCTGGGAGTCCACTGGGGGCGTTTGGGGCTGCAGGGTTAACAGGCCACTGTAGACAAATCCTGCCAGGGCGCTCATATCACTACTCCATTTATAAATAGCCACTCACTTCCAAAAGATTCCTTTCTGGTAGAGACGACAAGGTTCACAGGATGGGCTCTTGCTCTTCCTTCTCTCACCCCCTGCCCAGAAGCACTTGTGCACCCAAGACTGAAGTGTGTACGTCTGGGCAGGTGAGCTTTTAAGTCCCATGAGCTGTGGGTTGTAGCACTTTTGGTCTGTTTATTGTAAAGGCCCTTCTCTTAAACAGAAAGGCAGCACCGGGTTTTCCAACCATAGCTTCAGGGAACCATCCATCACATGCCATGTTTAACGTTGAGCTGAAGCTCCAATCAGCCTGGCCTCAAGCTCCAGTTTTTTAGAGGAATGCTTGCTCTGTTGTCAGTTAACCAAAATTGGCCCAGTCCAGTTAATAGATGAAGAGGCGTTCCTGCCCTTTTAATCCAAAGAACAACTTCTGTAAACACTAAAAAGTACTTGTAGTGTCTGCGATTGGCTTTTTGCTAACATTCCTGGGCCTCTGCAGCGCATGTGCATGTAATGTGTAACCGCAGCCAACTGGATCATAAGTTTTCCTTAAGTATTGGGTGATTCTATACCCCCATCCTTCAGTGTTAAATAGCAGGTATGAAAACACTATTAAAGCAGTGTTACCCAAAGGTAAATAGTGGAAAAGGCAGGGAGAATAAAAAAGCCAGGTACTGAAGGATATCGAAGTAGGCCATGGGGGAGTATTCCATAAGTAGGGGGGCATCACAACCAGGAAGCCCCCCCCAGTTGCCACCCACATTGCTTCAGCTCTGAAGGGTCTAAGGAGGTGAACCAAGTGCCCAGCATGTGCTCATATGGCAGTGGGTGGCTGCCCTTCTGTTGAGAATGTAGCATTGCTGCAGTCAAAAGCCTCCTTTGAAGTCAGGCCTTCACCCCTCTGAAATGTTGCACCTTATGATACCTGTAGGTGTGTTTTCCCTATTCATGATGGGACTAAACAAGACCACATTCAGCAGGTTGTGCTTCTTTTGGTTCCATCTGATTTCTTGGGAGGGCTTCTGAAGCCATTTCCCCCCCCCTGGCCTTACTTGGATTTTTGCGGACCTGGACCAACAATAACACTGCAGTACTTTGTTTTCCAGAACTTTTGGAAACGCCAAACATCTCACGCCAGTAGCCAGGATGCTGCAGAAAGCCATGACAAGTTTTGGCAAGAAGCTGATCCGACGGCGTATGGTGGACCTTGGCTCGGAGGAGACCCAGTTTGCCCGCTGCCTCTCCACCCTCGACCTGATAGCTCTGGGCGTGGGCAGCACCCTCGGGGCTGGCGTCTATGTCTTGTCTGGGGAGGTGGCCATGGAGCAAGCCGGCCCTTCCATTGTGATCTGCTTCTTCATTGCGGCAGTCTCGTCAGTGCTGGCTGGGCTGTGCTACGCAGAGTTTGGTGCCCGGGTTCCCAAGGCTGGTTCTGCCTATCTCTATAGCTACGTGACAGTCGGGGAGATCTGGGCCTTCACTACAGGATGGAATCTCATCCTCTCCTATGTGATAGGTGTGTGTGTGCTGTTCAGTTCACAGTCGGGGAGAAGGAGAAAACACAAAATGATCCACTGAGATTGGGGCCAAAGAGGCCAGAGCTTATTTGTCATGTTGCACTGAAGAAGCTTGAATGTGGGATCACCTTAATAGGCCAAGCCTTCCCCAAGCCAGGGATCCCAGACTAGATTGGGGAGCGGGGGTGGCATGTGGCTGAAAAGGGGGCTCTCCCATCTTGCCACTGAGGCCTGGACGGCTTGCTAATGCTTCCTCCTGTAGGAATGGTTCATCCGTAGTGAGGAGAGGTGAAACTCTCTCGGCCTGTTGTTAAGTCTGTAGGAAAGGACAACTGACCCAGTTTTGATGGCTAACAGAAGATTCTTCTGTTGGCTGCAGGGACGGCAAGCGTTGCCCGTGCCTGGAGCGCAACCTTTGACAACATCATCGGCGGCCACATTTCCTCCTTCTTCCAAAACCACACCGCCTTGCACCTGGAGAACGTGCTGGCAGAATATCCTGACTTCTTTGCTCTCTTCCTGGTGCTGCTGCTGACAGGTAAGCTGCTTCTAGAGCAACTGGCTTCCATCTCTTGCATGTACCTACCCCGCGTGCTGCAGGGTTTGGTGGAGGGCTCCATCGAATCCCAGGCTTCCTGTGGAACTTGCTTTTCAGTGCCAGGGTGCATGCTTAAGAACTCTGGGTTGAAACCAGCACTTTGAAATGAGTAAGTTCAGTTCCAAGGGGGTGTGAAGTTGGGGTCCTCTTCCAGGAAGAGTCATGTCGAAAGGACCTTGACCCTCTCCCTTTTGGGGAAGCCAGCAGTTCACCAATCTGAGGTGCTCACTTCTATTTTGCTGCCTACCCTTCAGCCTTGCTGGCCTTTGGCGTGAGCGAATCTGCCCTGGTGAACAAAATCTTCACAGCCATCAATCTCCTGGTCCTTGGATTTGTCATCATCTCTGGTTTTGTGAAGGGGGATGTCAAAAACTGGAACATGTCCAAGGAGGACTATCAGAACCGCACCCACGAGCTCCTGAGGCTCGGAACCAAGTAAGGGTCCCAAGCAAGGTGCTGTGTGCCTGTTCCTCTTGCATATTGATTTGTGCCCTGCTGTCAAACACTGTTGCTCCAGGTGCTTCTGGCAACATTCTTTGCTGCCAGGTTTGGTTAGGATGCAGTGTGGCAGGGAGAGCTGCAGGGCAGCAGTGATGGAGTGCAGAGGAAACGCCAGAGGAGAGAGTCTTGAGGGTGTGTCCTGGCCTGCCGACCAGCTCCTGAGCGCCCAGAGATCCAGCAAGAGATTTGCTTGGGGCTGTTTTCACTAGGCAGACATGCCCTCGTTTTGACTCCGCTGAACGTTGCTGCAATCCGTTTTCTCTTTTCCTCTCCCTTTCCAGAGTGGGCGAGTTTGGCTCTGGTGGTTTCTTCCCCTTCGGCTTTGGAGGGGTCCTTTCCGGGGCTGCCACTTGCTTCTACGCCTTCGTTGGCTTTGACTGCATTGCAACCACAGGTACGGCAGCAGATCCGGGGAGCAGGAAGTGCGTGAGAGGCAGGGAGGGGCAGGAATTGCTATCTCTGCTTCCCTGCACAACAGAGCATGCAGTGGGGGAGGGGGGTGCCAGGCTTAGTGCATGAGTGCAGCCTTGTGGGGTTCTTGTTTTTCCCTGGGAGGGGTTGGCCCACTGTTCCACATCAGCTGCGTTCCTCCCTGCCTACTGGGAAATAAAACAAGTCATTAGCGATGCAGCACGGTTGGCTGCTTTCTCTGGAAGCTCTGAGCGCAGCTTCACACAGGGAATTTTCGTGCATGGGCATAGTCCGTACCCAAGAGAGAGATGTGCAGTGTAGAAAACACTGCGCATTATTAACATTGGTTTTAAGCCTGCATTTTTCTACCCAGATCAGCTGGCTTGAATTGGGGGGGTCCAAAGTTCTATGGCACCAACCGTGGGAGGACTTGATGGCCTCTCCTCTTGCCCAACTCTCCAGGTGAGGAAGCGCGGAACCCCCAGCGCTCCATCCCCATTGGCATCATCGTCTCCCTCCTCATCTGCTTTGTGGCCTACTTTGGAGTCTCGGCTGCCTTGACCTTGATGGTCCCCTACTTCCTGGTGAACAAGGAGAGCCCCCTGCCTGAGGCCTTCAAGGACGTGGGGTGGGACCCTGCCCGCTACGTGGTTGCCATTGGCTCCCTCTGTGCGCTGTCTGCCAGGTAAGAGACTGAGAGGGTGGCCTTCGTGCTGCTGCCGGTTGGGGGGCTGGGCTTGCTGCAGGCGGAGCATGAGGTCGTGAGCCACTGGAGTCTCCTTGCCCCTGTTACGCAACTCCCAGCGACTGACTCCAGGCCCCCTTTTTGCCTGTTACCCCAGCTTGCTTGGCTCCATGTTCCCAATGCCGCGAGTGATCTACTCCATGGCCGAGGATGGGCTGCTTTTCAAGGTCCTCTCCCGGGTGCACAGCCGGACGAAGACTCCCTTGGTGGCCACTGTGGTGTCGGGCATCATTTCCGGTAAGGGAATGTAACCGTGTCTCTCTTCCTCCTCCCCACTACCCACAGGTGGTGGTGGTGATGGCCTGAACTGGGGCTTATGTTGGTTCTGTTTCCTGGCAGCCCTGATGGCCTTCATCTTTGAACTGAAGGATCTGGTCAACCTCATGTCAATTGGCACTCTGCTGGCCTACTCCCTGGTGGCTGTTTGCGTGCTCATCCTCAGGTGGGTGCAGGCCCCTCCTTCTGGAGTGGACAAATCTCTGTGTAGGGCCTCAGAAGCCACAGCAAGACCCTGTAATTTCCTAGCCCTCCCAGGCCTTGCATGTGCCTTTGCAGGGAAGGCCAACAACAGCCTTGACCCCCCCTCTCCCGGCTTTGCTGACAGGTACCAACCAGAGCTGTTCGCCTCTAAGGACTTGGAAATGCTGGAGGTGAACGGAAGCGAAGAGGAGAAAGTCGTCATGAACCTGTCAGCCGGCGACACAGAGGCAACCGCACTTAAAGAGCAGTTCACCTGGGGGAGCCTTTTCTGCCCTTCCTGGAACACCCCGACTCCTGTCTCGGGGCGCATCGTCTACATCAGCACCACCGTTGTCTGTAAGTGTCGGTGAAGGTGGGGCGACAATCTGTTTAGCGTAGCTGGAGATTTGGAGGCGGAACGCGAGGCGACGCTGAGGCTGCAGGCTATTTGAGCGCTTCCAGGCACCATTCCAGCATAGCTGGGGGGAGACGGACATCTGAGCAGCTGGGCATGTTGGGCTACTGTACTCTCCTATACTGTACCCAGACAGACTTCTAGGAAGTGGGCAGGCGGAGGGGGCTGGCACGTACTCTGCATGCCAGAACCCGTATTTGGTTCCCCTCTGCCCTCTGGTTGGGAGGGCTGAAAGATGTTTTGGAGAGCTGCGACTGAGACCGTTGGGCTGGTCAACGGCAAGCACTGCTTTTGTGCCTCCTTACTTGCAGCCATCACGATCACTGTCCTGTGCGGGATCCTGGCCCAAGAGTGGAGGGCGCTCCTGGACGGCAGCGTTGGCTGGGTGGTGGCCTGTGCACTCCTCCTGGGCGTGTCACTCATTGCCACGGTCGTCATCTGGAGGCAGCCAGAGAGCAAGAAGCGCCTCACTTTCAAAGTAAGGGTTATGGGAGTCAGCTGTCCTTCCCTGAAGGGCTTTGCACAAGGCAGGGGTGTGCTGCCTCAGCTCAGAGAGCAACGTGGCAGTGCCACCATTGCTTCTTCCTTCCTTGCTGGATCCTCCTGTGCAATGACATGTATCAGTTGCCTCCCAGAACTGGTGCCTGCTTCCTCCCCCCTCATGCTACGAAACCAGTACAGATCAGTAGTCTACCTGCCTACTTTCCCACAGAAGTGAAGGTGTGATGGGCCTCCCATGTTGACACCTCATCCTGAGTTCAGCCTGCCTTACAGATGACCTTTCTCCTTGCTAGGCTTAGTGCCCACTTCAGGGGGATGGAGGTGACAGTGGATACTTGAGAGGTGGTGGTTCCCCTGTGAAGCCAATACAGTGTGAAGGGCAGTCTCTGGCATCCATTAGACTGAGGACCCTGTTCCTTCAACTGTTAAGAAACCACAGAATAAGACTTGAGGGTGCTTTTTCCAAATGGAGGAAAAAATAAATCAGTTGTCAAGTTATCCTAAGGGATCCAAATGGCATTTTTAGAGGTGTTTGAAAATGGTGTTGTTTACCTTACTCAGAAGTAAGCCCATTGTGTTCAGTAAGGCTGTAATCCCATTTTACCCACTGGAAACAAATACCTCTAGGCATTTCTTTAACTAGTAGTGCAAATGGGACAAGGAGCCACACTTTTCCAGCTGCACAAATAGCAGTTTTGAAATGTAATTTCCCCACTTACCCTTGTGAACACAGCTATCCTAAGTATAAGTGAAGTAGCATTTGTGCTAGTGTCATAGTTTCCTACTGGTTGGTATCCATGCCATCACTGAAGACTTGGCTTCACAGCTTGCCCCATTCTTACATACAAAATGTTGTAACTACCTATATTAAGGCTGCAATTCTGTGCATGCTTATCCAGGAGTAAGTTCCATTGAACAGAGAGAGACCTGTTCCACTGCTAATTTAAAAACAACTTCCATCCACCCCCTGCATAAAACTCTGTAAAACAGCAATTTGACTCTTTCTCCTAGTACAGCTGTGGTATTTCAGGAAATTTGGTTGAACTGTGCAAGGAGGCAGAATTATTTAAGAAAGGATCTGAAAATGAAAAAAACCATTTCCCCTTCCAGTTTAAAAAAAAAAAAAATCATTTGCTAGCCAGAACCTCACTGAAGAAAGTAGTGCTTAGTGGTTAACATTAAATGCACCCCTTCCTGCTCTCTGCTTCACCAGTTTACTTCACCAGCTTGGGGGGGGGGGGGGATGTGATAGAAACATCTGCTGCCACCATCAAAGGCTAAGGAAGCCTCCCCTCCAGGCCAGCACAGAACCCAGGGGCTCTTGTTTAGAATCCAATAGCAGCAGCACATGAGAGCAATCAGATGCGGAAACCTAAGGATCATGGATGAGGCAGGCAAGAAGTCAAAATATAACCAGTTTATCAAAAACCAAAGAGAAGAGGGAGTCAAACAGGGAGGGGTGGAGAGAAGTACAATAAAGCCTGGACTTGGCTGAATAGACACAGAGAGAGAGCTAGATCCTAGTGGCAGTCACAAGTGATGCCTAGCAACAGCGCCCTCAGTTGGGGGCCTCACCCTGCCTTTTTTCCAGGTGCCTGCACTGCCCCTGCTCCCCCTCTTCAGTGTCTTTGTGAACGTCTATCTCATGATGCAGCTGGACGCTGGCACGTGGGCCCGCTTCGCTGTCTGGATGGCTATAGGTGAGGTGCCTGGAGCTTTGCCCAAGGCCCATGGGCCGTGCAGGGACAGATCCCAGGAATGCCTGTGGCATCTTTTGTTGGGAACTGCTGCTGGTACTTGGCTGCTCTCCTGACTTTAGGCTTCATTTTCCCTTCCAGGCTTTTCCATCTACTTTGGTTATGGGATCCGGCACAGTGCAGAAGGACAGCCCCACACAGCAGCAAACAAACCTTTGCATTCTCCTAACAGTGAGCTGAGCCCAGACACAGCGATCTGAGAGGAGGTGCAGTTCCTCTCACTGCCCCACCATCCACGGACTGCAGGTGCCCTTGGCTTCTGACCGGCTTCCTGCCCCTCCACAGGAGGATAGCAAGATCCTGGCTGCACGGTCTCTCCAGCACAGTGCAGGAAACCCCTGTGTCAACAGGTCCATCTGCAGGGGCAAAGCACGCACCGGGCAGGAGGGGGGGACAGACCCAAGGTTCTTCAAACACCCCTGCTGCCCTCCTTCTGGCGTCACTGAAAGCCAACATGCAGGGAAGCTGCCACACTCCCTTGGCGCCTGTATTTATTCTGCCTAGTTGTACCACCTAGAGGTTGCCTTCTTGTGTGTGCATGTAAGGTGTCAAGTCCAAAAGTGAATCTAAGTGCCCTGTGCCTGTAAGTTTCTTTCTTTGTAACT
The DNA here is from genome assembly GCF_035046505.1 of Tiliqua scincoides. Classification (NCBI taxonomy): domain Eukaryota; kingdom Metazoa; phylum Chordata; class Lepidosauria; order Squamata; family Scincidae; genus Tiliqua; species Tiliqua scincoides. Next base: position 1,424,592 of record NC_089832.1, read on the forward strand.
ATTGTTTGTAGAACTTTGCTAAACACAGTGGTGTTTTGTTAAAACTCCAAAAGACCTTTTTTTTAAAAAAAAAAAAATAATACAGCATGTGTGGCTCAGTTTATGTTCTCATTAAGTTTACCTGAATTGCACTGTGCTGTGTTCTGGTGGTTCCTCAGAAGACACAGCTGCTGGGGTGGGGTTCAAACTTCACTTTGTAAAATCATACCAAGGCCCCAGACACCTCTGCTCTAGCAGCTCTCAGTTCTTATGAAACAAAGATGTGTGTCTGGGAGGGGAGGATCTCATGAATGTGAATCCCACAAAGGATTGGCAAAGGCTATGGCTCAGCCCAGGGCACTACAAATCAGTGCCCCCATCCCCCCGACTCTTCCCAGCAAGGACCAGCTGGAGCAAGCTGATGCTGATGCTTAGTGGCCTGGCCCAGAAGGCAACCATTGTATACTAAAGTGCTATTATAGTAACCGCAGTGGATGATCTTAAAAAAATAAAAGGCTCGGAACCTAGTATGTGGTGGCCCTACTGCTTTTCATCACTGCACCCAACCTCAGATTTTTCCAGTTTGCAAAAACTTATTTTGCATAATTTTGCTTGTCATAAGGATAGGAAATCCCTGTCCCTACTCCCACCCCACTAGACTGCTTTCTTTGCTTCATGCATTCCCATGCCCTTTGAAGCAGATTTTCAGTCTAAAGCAGGGGTGTCCAAAGTTTTTGGCAGGAGGGCCACATCATCTCTCTGACACTGTGTTGGGGGCCAGTAAAAAAAGAATTAATTTACATTTAAAATTTGAATAAATTTACATAAGTTTACGTAAATGAATATATTAAAGATGAACTTATACAAATGAATGAAGGTCTTGCAATAGCTCAAGGCCTATAAAAGACCTTGCACAAAGCAAGGCTGGCCTTTCCTTTGCTGCCGCTACTGCATCACAGATGTGAAACAGCAAGCAGTGGAGGGAGCCCTCATCCCACAGCTCACGCAAGAGGTCAAACAGTCACCCTCACACTGAGAGCAGTTGCATTGGGCCAGTGCAAGCTCCAACAAATCTCTGGAGGGCCAGAGGCTCATTGGAGACTGGGGGCTCCCTGAGGGCCACATTGAGAGGCCTCAAGGGCCGCATGTGGCCCCAGGGCCAGGGTTTGGGCACCCCTGGTCTAAAGGGCTAAAACTGTCAGGAGGAGTTTACAGGGAATGTCTGAACACTGAATTCTGCACCCCCTACAAATGTGGTTGAGGAATAAGGCTGTGGCTAGTCTGTGTGTGTGTTGGGGGGGGGTAATAGCAGGCTTTACAGGTGGCAGGGCGTGTATATGTCACAACAGTGGGGCAGGTGGTGACTTTTTTTAGGCAGGAATATTCTGTTACAGGAAAACTTCCTGCAGCCTGGGCACAGGTTAGCCATGTTCCTATAAAAGCATCCACTATTTTCATTCCTAAAGTGACACACTATCCAGACCATCTTAATAGCCTGAGCCAAGCAGGCTCTTGTGATCTTATTAATCTACCCTGCAGAGCCTCCTGCCCAGACTGGGAACAGAAGCAGAGCCAAAGAGGAGGCCTGTTTCTACAGCTTCACTCCTGTCCTTTTTAACTTTGTCCAAAGGGGGGGGGGGGGCTCACTGGGACTTTGTGTCAAAACAAATGAGAGCGGTGCAAGCCCTGGCCTCTTTAAGGAACAAAGATGGAGCATAAGAGTCACATATCCCAACCTGGCCAAGGATAAAGCCCTCTGCTTTGGAATGCTGAACTGAACAAGGAAAGAAATTCCTGCCACCCAAACATTACTGTGAAGACAGCGTTCAGCACCCTGCTGGTGGCTACGCAGAAGAGACCTGTCCTCATCTGCATTACCCTTAACTATGAAGCAAACAACGTTTCCTACGGCCAGCCTCTAGTTCTAGATGGACTTCTCCCCCTCCCCACTACTATTTGTCTTATTCCCAAGTGCGCTTTAAAAAGCAGCTCTTTAAACATGAGCTGCAATCCTGTGTACAGGATTTTTCTGCCCACTTCTGCTACTGATAAAAAATAACCACCGCTTGCTAACTCTTCCCCTCTCACTCCCAGGCTTTCCTTCAAAAAGCAAACTATTTTACTTCTACTTTAAAGTACAACAAAATGGTTTGCTGCACTCCCTAGGTAGGGCTCCCAAAGAGGGTGGCTTTCCCAGTAACAATGTATAAGGGAGGAGACACTGAAGGAAGGGCCAGGCAAGCATGGCAGAGAGTCAGAACGCCTGGCTGTGTCACTCTCCCCCTAAGGTGGCCAATTCATGCCCACTAGCAGCACAGAGCTGGTGCTGTGCCCCAATGCTAGATCACTGGCAGCCCCAAAGGGCCTATCCAGGGCTGCCTGGCTATGCACAGGCTCAAGTGCAGCAGGAGGCCAAGAGGCTTACATAGCCTGTGGGCACCAAGCCAGAGAACAATCAAATGGTTTCCAGATCCTTATCTGCTGTAACTCAGTGGCAAAAAACAGATTGCAAAATAAACTAATAAAGAGGCACCAGCTCCACTCTGGGAGGGGGTGGTGTTCTTATTGCTGGCAGAAGACCTCTCCCTCAGGCTATCAATACAGCTCAGTTTTCACTTCAGGCCTTGCCTGCCCTGTATTCTGCAAAGACCAAAGTAAGAACATAAGAACATAAGAACAGCCCCACTGGATCAGGCCATAGGCCCATCTAGTCCAGCTTCCTGTATCTCACAGCGGCCCACCAAATGCCCCAGGGAGCACACCAGATAACAAGAGACCTCGTCCTGGTGCTCTCCCCTACATCTGGCATTCTGACTTAACCCATTCCTAAAATCAGGAGGTTGCGCATACACATCATGGCTTGTACCCCATAATGGATTTTTCCTCCAGAAACTCGTCCAATCCCCTTTTAAAGGCGTCTAGGCTAGACGCCAGCACCACATCCTGTGGCAAGGAGTTCCACAGACTGACCACGCGCTGAGTAAAGAAATATTTTCTTTTGTCTGTCCTAACCCGCCCAACACTCAATTTTAGTGGATGTCCCCTGGTTCTGGTATTATGTGAGAGTGTAAAGAGCATCTCCCTATCCACTCTGTCCATCCCCTGCATAATTTTGTATGTCTCAATCATGTCCCCCCTCAAGCGTCTCTTTTCTAGGCTGAAGAGGCCCAAACGCCGTAGCCTTTCCTCATAAGGAAGGTGCCCCAGCCCCGTAATCAGCTTAGTCGCTCTCTTTTGCACCTTCTCCATTTCCACTATGTCTTTTTTGAGATGCGGCGACCAGAACTGGACACAATACTCCAGGTGTGGCCTTACCAAAGTGTGCACTTTTAGGCCACAAGAGACTATCTGCAGACTTTATTCCATGAGGAAAATTCAGCGACACAAAAGCAAATCACAAGGAGGCAGCCCTGGTTGGCCTTTGAATTATACCATTGGGGCAGACCAGCTGCTTCCTCTTGTCAAGTGGGTAACTAGTGCTTTGCCTGGAGTGCAAGCCCAGGCATTCCATAAAAGCAGCTAAACACCACCATCTTGCAAGCAGGCCTGGCTCAGGTCGATGGGAAGATCTGGCACTGGCTGAGTTTTATAAACATACTAAGCATACTAAGCATAGTATACTTATAAGCATACTAAGCATAGTATCTAAGCACTAAGATACTATCTTAAGTATCTAAGCACTATCTTAAGTATCTAAGCATACTAGGCATAGTATCTAAGCACTAAGATACTATGAAGCCATCATAGTATCTACAAAATGCCCCAGTAGCTGTACACTCTGCAGAATGCTGCAGGCCCCCCTCTCAGATCATTTTAGCTTTGGGCACCTACACACAAGTGGTGTGCGTTTCTCGGCTTGTAGGACCAGCTACCTTGATCTGGGCCAAGGTAGTAGGAAGAGCAGCCAGGCATAGGAAAAGCTGCTGCCTCCTCAAGACTTGAAGAGAGCCAATGGAAAGGCAGCCTGGCAGGAAGCAAAGGAACTGCCAAGTCAGAGAAACATCATCATTGAATTCACTGAAAATGGGTGTGTGTAGATTTCTGCCAGAACAAATAGAGGTCAGTCTTTCCAGCAGATTGGGTTGGTTCATTAGTCCAGACTGTCTTTCACCCACAAAAGAAAAGTTTTACCCTGGAAGAAAAACCTATGCCCAGAACATCCAAAATGCAACATGAAGAGAGAAGGATGAGCATTGCTGCTAAGAAAACAGCTTATATGCAGACTAGAGCAAACCTCGTTTTCAAAAGAAGAGGCAGTTTAATACAGTGGACTCTCCTTGTGTGTAGGCTAAGGGCTCAATCCTATCCAGTTTTCCAGTGCTGGTGCAGTTGTGCCAGTGCGGTGTGCACTGCGTTCTGGAGTGGAGAGGCAGTCCCTGAGACCTGCTCAAGATATGAGAACATGTGTTCCCTTAGCACGGGGCTGCACTGTAGCTACAGTGGAGCTGGAAAGTTATACAGGATTGGGTCCTAAGTCTCTGCGAATTTAAGCCTCTCTGACACTGAGCCCTTGCTCAGAGGGCTACTTCTAGTTTGCACCCGCAACTTCTGGGAGGTGTTCTGAGCCTGGAGAAGAAATGGATTTCATTATCCACACATTTTGGAATCTACGGGAGATCACGGAACTGATCTCCCACAGATACCAAGGGTCCATTGTATTTTAAATAAATCCAGAGCCCTAAAGAATACACAGAGGGTGGAAGAGAGTTCTAGACTCAATGTCACCCCAGGACACTCAGCAGTTCCCAGAATTAAGCACCCTTAAGACGTTTCCAACCTTTGCAATAAAGGAGACCTAGAGCAGCAGGGGAGCAAAACAGCCCTTGAAAAGGAGAAAGAGCTCCCTGGTCACTCTCACCCTGTCAAAAAGCACTGCTCAGAGACAGAGAACTACACTTTATTACATTTAATATAAATAAACATAAATAGGAACTTCAGGCATTCTTTGTTTCATGACAGTCATCCACACAGAACTCTTCATCTGGCTTCTTTCTATCACATGTAGCAGGGGCAGAGAGAAGGAGGATTTGAAGGACAACAGAAGCCAAAGAACCTCTGGTTAAAAGTTGTCTATGTGCACCATAAGGTCAAATTTTAGTTGTTCTCATCATGCTACAAAAAAAATTTAAAAAAAATTGATAAAATTTGGGGGTAGGGGCCCATGCATCACCCCACACAGCAGCACAAGTATCAGGAAGCCAGTCTCCAAAATTGCTCACCAGTTGCACAGGCAGTTCAAGCCTTGTGCTGGTCATGACTGTGAGACACCTCCCTTCCCCGTGCACCCTTCCAAAGCAGAGACTCTGAACCAGCCACCACAATCCTTTGACCTTCCAGCATGGCGAATAAATGCCATCTGTTAGTACTTCTGCCAATGATACCAACTGTTTTGAGGACTGCATTGCCTCTCAAAGGAGAAGCTCCTACCATTGCAAAAGATCCTGGGAGGGAGGAGTCACCTTTTGTTTCAGCAGAGTTATCATTCTTTCACATTTCTCCAGCATGCTCTTCAGTCTCCCATTCTCTTCAGCAAGTTGCTGACACTGAAGTTAGAAAGGGGCTGTGTTAACCATCTGATCTCCTGAGTAGAATGGCTATATTTTTAACCAAGGCACGTTTAAGTCGGCATCCAAATGCCTGAGTTCAGCTGAGACTGTTTTTAAAGTTTAGACGTGCCTATGGCTCATGAGTGTTCTGTGCAATCACACTTGCGCGCCTGGCACGTGACTGAAGTCTCTCAAAATCTGTCAGTGTTCTACTGGTGTTGTAGCCCCACCCCCACCAGCAAGAGCCACCATGTGGAGGCCCAGGAGATGGGTAGGGGTCACTGTCCAGGATTAACCTTTTCTTCTTCTTCATGCTTTAAAATTACTGCGACTTAAACTAGTCCATCCTACTGGCCTTACCTGTGAGCAAGGTGCAGCAGGTCTACTCAGTAGGGTGGCACTGGGGAGTTGTCCAGCATCCAGCAGAACTCCACCTGTGGGTTTCTCAGTGCGACCTGCTATGACAGATGGGGGTTCTCAGTCTCTGTTCCCATACAAGCCAAGCTTGTTCCAACCACCTCCCACTAGCAAGCTGGGGTATGCTTAAAAACCTGCATTTTCCAGGTAAGGCTGTGCCACTTCCCTCTATGTTGTTCACTTCCATCCCCCCCCCCCATTTTAAAGGGTTGCTGGGTTTTCAACCTTTTTCATCTCACAGTGCACTGACAAGGCAGTAAAATTGTCAAGGCACACCATCAGTTTTTTGACAATTCACAAGGCACACCCATTAACAGCAGGGGCTCCCACCCCCAGTGGCCCTACTAACAAATGAACCTCTCCCAGACTCTTGCAGCACACCTGCAGACCATCCATGGCACACCAGTGTGCCATGATACATGGTTGAAAATGGCTGGTGTAGAGATTTGCAGAAGTTTTTGGGCTGCTGCTGCCCTCTGCTGGAAACAAGCCACTGCTGCACCCAGATGGGCAAGAATCTACTCTGCTGCTTAGCAACAGACACTGTTATAGTATGCTCAAACCGGCCACCCCCCTCAAGGTAAAGGTACCTGCCCCTCATCTCAGCAAAGGCTTAGGATTCACTGCTATGATGGACAAAAGCCTCCTTCCAAACTCACTTTTGCCTGGACAGGACCGCTTAGAAGCCAACTCCTTCTGGGGTGTTGCAGCACCCTTGACCAACCGCCTCTCCAAGGGACGCTTTTGGTTTGCCTTGTTGCCTCCAGCTGCTGAAACATAAGCGCTCTTATTTCCAGACTAATCCATTCCTCCATTCAGACATGTCTTATGCCAGTGCACACCTGTTTGGTTTCACAGGTTTTAGAGGGGAATGGCCTAAGCATATGTGAAATAAGTTTGTTAACATGTAGGTTGCGTCAAAACCCAAAAATAGTAACACAAAGAAGGAAGGTCTAAGCAGGGATGGCAAAGCTTCCTTACAAGAGAAGTGGTTCCCAAAATGGAACCCAGTTTTTAAGACAGCCCTCCATCAGGACCCACTCACCTATACTAGACTGAAAGTCTCACCTTACCAGCTGCTCAAACAGCTATTTTCATTCTTCTTACTGTAGTGGGGGGACTGCCTTCCGAAGCATTTGTTAAGCTCCACGTTCATTGGATCAGGACCATTCTGGTGGCCACATGGACTCTGACAGGAGCCAAGGTACATTTGCTTACTTACAAGTAAATGCACACATGTGGCTCAGTTTTGCTTTCCACAGGGCTCAATTTTCCTTGGCAACTGGGGGGGGGGTGGTGGAATTCCTTCTCAATAATTTTTTGGGGCCTGCATTCATCAGACAGGGACTGTTCTGGTAGTGTTGCGTTCCTCTCGATCTGCCCTTGGAAATGAACTGAGGCACGTTCACCTACTTGCAAGTAAACATGCATGCGCAGTCGAGTTTTGCTTTCTATAGAGCTCAATAATTTATCTTCTCAGTTATCAGTCCCGACACACAGTATGGGAAACACTGCAATAGCAACATTATATTGCATAGTGTGCAAGACATCTGTGCTTTAACAGGGGGGAAGCATGCCTCGAATCATCTGAACGGGGCCCCAGATCCCAACTACAAACCAGAAGGATTTGCAGCTTGGCTACAATTTGGTTTCTGAGCCTCCGGTATAAGTGCAAAGCAGGGCTGCTCGAACCCCAGACCAGGATTCAGATGAATTCATCCTCCTGGTGAGCAGACCTTACCATTCCACCTGGACACAGTGTGTAGTCCTCCATGATTGAGGAACAGGGATGCTCTGGGCAGTTGCATTTGCTCGGGTCCTGCTGTGTGGCCTTCTGGGACACCAGGCAGAAGACAGACTGCCTAGAGTGCCCCTGTCCCCCAAATGTGGAGGACTACATACCATGCCCAGGCGGAATGGAAAGATGTGGTCGGAATGGGGACCACTTTTACATTGTGCAGCAGTCAGTTTGGCCAGTTTGGCAGTCAGTTTGGTGAGTTTGGCCACCACTGATGTAAAGCAAGGCTGGTGCCCAGGAGGCTCTGGCTCAACCTCAGCATATGAAGGAAGAGAAGAGCACTGAAACATCTGTGTTCTCCGGACTATGCAGACACACTTCAGCCCACTATCAGAAGAGTTAGTCAATTGCCCTGTAGCCCAGACCCACCCAGAAGCCAAGTCAGCTCACCTGCACGAACTGGGAGTTTTGTTCCTGGAGACTTATTTTCTCTACCCACACCAGGAGGTGCAAGACCATTCAGCAACCCAGTTCCCCTGGAGGGTCTGGGTCGGATGGACTTCTTGCTGCAGGGTAGTTTCGACAGGTTGTTCCTTTCCTCAGGCAGCTTCTAGAAAACAAGCTAAATATTAGGCATACCTCAGAAATAGCTGACTGCACATCCATTTACAGTTGTCACCCCACATCCATGGACTGAGTTTCTACAGTTCACAAATCTCTTAGTGCTCATATTTTTGTTTTGTTTGCTCTCCCCCATTGCTGTCTGCTTCCAATTTCAGTCATTTCTGTCACTGCTGCTGCTGGAGGGGACAGTGTTTACAGCCCTCCAAATAGCTTCCTCTTCATGCTTGCTTGTTGCCTGCCAAACTGCTTAAGGAAGAGAAAGCTATTTAGCACAGTGCTTCTCAAACTGTGGGTTGGGACCCATTAGGTGGGTAGCAAGCCAATTTCAGGTGGGTTCCCATTCATTTCAATATTTTATTTTGAATATATTAGACTTGATGCTACCATGGTATGTGACTGCATTTGGGGAAATGTTACAGACCTGTACTTTTAACAAGCTACTATATATGTTCTTTTAAAAATGATAGTAAATTGGACTTACTCCTGGGTAAGTGTGGGTAGGATTGCAGCCTAGGATTGTTCAATATTTTCCTGCTCGATGATGTCACTTCCGGTCATATCACTTTTGGTGGGTCCTGACAGATTCTAATTCTAAAAAGTGGGTCGCAGTGCTAAATGTGTGAGAACCACTGCTTTGGACCTTTTCTCAGGAGAAGAGTAAAAGGTTAACCTTGGCTGGGGTTTGCCAGGGAGGTTACAATGGAGATTAACAGCTCTCTAATTATCTCAGCATTGATGTTTGAAAAGCCCTGACCCCTGGGTAACCTTAGAGATAAGGCGAAGTGATGATCTAAGCTTGATTTATTGGCAAAATAATAAAATTTCTCACCCTATAGATGAGCGTCTATGGTAACTGCTGCACTGGTCTGCAACCATAGTACCATGGGGCTGGAAGGGGTACTTCAAGGCCATCTAGTCCAGGGGTAGCAAACTTGTTTCATACAAAGGGTTGAATAGCAATGATGCCCATTGAGGGCTGGAAGTGATGCCATTAAACAGGTCATAACCAGAAACACTTTTTCATTTATAATTAGAAAATACTGTCAAGATACGGGACAGCCAAATGATCATCTAGGCTGCCCTTTCAACAGTGACACCTCAGCTCTATTCAGCAGCCCAAGGGTTGGATAAAGAGCTTCTGTGGCCTTATGCTTGACGCCCCTGATCTAGTCCAACCCCCCTTTGAAACCTATGATTGTCCTGAAGCCTTAACACAGGGGTGCCCAAATCCCAGCTCTGGGGCCACTTGAGGCCCTCGAGGCTTCTCAATGCGGCCCTCAGGGAGCTCTCAGTCTCCAATGAGCCTCTGGCCCTCCGGTGATTTGTTGGAGCTCACAATGGCCGGATGCAACTGCTCTCAGTGTGAGGGCAACTGTTTGACCTCTCAGAGAGCTGGGGGATGAGGGCTCCCTCCAATGCTTGTTGTTTCATGTCTGTGATGCAGTAGCAGCAGCAAAAGAAAGGCCGGCCTTGCTTTGTGCAAGGCCTTTTATAGGCCTTGAGTTACTGCAAGACCTTCATCCATTAATATAAGTTCATCTTTAATATATTCATTTATGTAAGTGTATGTAAATTTATTCAAATTTGAAATGTAAATTCTTTTTTCCCTGGTTGCTGACAGTGTCAGAGAGAGGATGTGGCCCTCCTGCCAAAAACTCTGGACACCCCTGCCTTAACACAAGGACAGCCCTACTGGCCAAACCGAACATCTCACTCCACACAGCTGGTAACCAGCTCACAGGTCCACTGCTTGAAGGCAGGAGCAGCCTTCTAGCACTGGGCAGTCCCTTCTGAAGACAGAGGAGCTGTCTACTTTGCAGCTACTGAATCCCCAAGTTCTGTTCGTCCTGTGCGAGAACCATCACCGCGTCATGCCACAGTGTAGAGGGAAGCAGGCTGGTGGCCACCAGCGAGCAGGGCTCCTTCGCTTCTTGGGGGCAAGCAGCCCAGGCCCATTGGCACCCGTACCTGGCTCTTCGCAGCCAATCCTTCTGCACTCTCCGGTCTAGCCATGCTCGCAAGCTGGGTGCCAGCGGTGTGGGGGCTCCTCTTCCCAGGGGCCCCTGGCACTGAAGCAGCTTCAGTGGTGATCTGTGCCCCGGCTGCCGCCAGGCTCTTCCTGCCTTTTGAGGGAGGCGGGCGGGCACTGTCTCCGAAGTGAGCCTTGCGGAAGGTTGGCCCTCGCGGACACATTGCCTCCTTGGGAGCCGGTGGGAAGAAGCCCACCCTGGGTGGGAGGGGGGTGGAGGCCACGAAGCACTGCGAGGCCTCCCCGGGCAGCATCTCGAAGGTCCGGTGGGCGTCATCAGCCACGGCCTCCAGCGGGGCAGCAGCCGGGCCCCCGCAGGGGGAAGGCAGCCTCTCGTAGGTGCGGTTGGCGGGGCTGGGGGGCGCCTCCGAGGGGGGCGCAGGGGGCTCCTCCGAGGGGGGCGCAGGGGGCTCCTCCGAGGGCTCGGCCAGGAAAGACCAGGAGGCCTCCAGCGGCGTCAGCGTCTCGGCCTCCACCGTCAGGGGGCAGCACAGCGGGGTGGGCGGCTCACGGCCCCGCCCGCCACCGCCGCCCAGCTGAAGGACGATGGCCTCGCACTCGCTGGCGAAGGCGCTGCGGTATAGGGCGCCGGGCGTGGCCGCGGGCGGGCCGCGGGGGCTCTCGTCGCGCAGCGGGCTCAGGCCCCAGGCGGGTGGCTGCGCGGCCCCAGCGGCAGGACCCCACATCCTGCTCCGCCGCCCGCCACTCCCGACTGCCACCTCAGGACATAGCCGCGGGGCTTTCGCACTCCGCGCCGCGCTCCCATTGGTCCGCTCTCCGCCTATCAGGAGCGCGCGCGCGCGACCGCTCCGCCCCTAGAGCTACGAAAAGGGATGACTCACTTCCCTAGATCATGTAGACTCACATGACTAGAGGAAGCGAGCGACCCCCGGTGCCAGCAGCGGCGCCTACTACCTACTACAGACGCTCTGTGGCGCACCGGGGGGTTCGCGTGTTCCGTTTTGTGAAGAGAATCCGAACAGTGCGTCACTCTAGCTCTTTCCTCCTTCTAGGGACTCAACTGACTCCCCGCTGGAACTACGCATGCGCACCCCAGTCTGGCTGGAACCCCGGAACGTGGATAAGCAGGTTCTGTCTGCGGCGCGCGATTGAAGCAGGCTGGTTCCGGGGCCCCCGGAACCTGGATACGGAGCGGCGTTATGCCGGCCGCCAGGGGGCGCATTATGGCCACGCAGGTTCCCGGGCGGCGCGCAGGGCCCCGGCCCCTGAATGGCGGCGACGGCTTGCGGGGCGGAAGCGCGGCCGCGCCCGCGACGCAGGTTCCGGGGCGGCGCCATGTACTGCGGCGCGGCGGCGCTAAGCGGAAGGCGGCGGCGGCGGCGCGGCGAGGCTCCCCCGGCCCAGCCATGACGGAGGCGGCGGTGGCCGACACGCGGCGCCTGAACTCGAAGCCGCAAGACCTCACCGACGCCTACGGGCCGCCCAGCAACTTCCTCGAGATCGACATCTTCAACCCGCAGACCGTCGGCGTCGGCCGCGCGCGCTACACCAGCTACGAGCTCCGCATGCGGGTGCGCGGCGGGGGGCAGGCCGGGTGCGCCCCCGGGCCACGCCCCCTCCACAGGCCACGCCCTTCTCTTCCCCAACCCCACTGCCAGTCCCACCCCAGGACCCTCACCCCCCACTACCTGTCCCACCCCCAGGATCCTCGCTCCCACTCCACTGCCAATCCCGCCCCCTTCTCCCCCCACCATTACCCTCACCCCATCGCCAATTCCACCCCCCAGAACCCTCTCCCCCACCCTCACACTGCCCCCACCACCAATCCCACCCCCACAATCCTCACCCCACCCCACTGCCAATCCTGCGCTCCAGGACCCTCACCCCCCACCACCAAACCCACCCCACTGCCAGCTGGACCCCAGGATCCTCTCCCCTCGCAACCACCCCACTTCCAATCCTGCCCCAGTACCCTCTCCCCCCAGTGCCAATCCCACCCCTAGGACACTAGTAGTTACCCCTCATACGGCTAGTGTGCATCCAGGGCTGCGTACTCTCTGCCTCTGATGTCATTAGCTCCATATCTGAAATGAAACCACCCACAAGCAACAGGGAGGTTCCTCAATGCAGATAGTTGGATGCACAGTTTCAAAACTTTCTGAAAAAGAAAAACCCTTTGGGGGGAATCCCATTCAGCCTCGAGAACAAAGGCTGTTTGGGGGGGGGGCTGTGAACAGTGATATTCCAGGTAGAAAGTTGTTGTTGGCAACCTTCAGTCACGAAAGACTCTGGTATCGCGCTCTGAATGGTGGTTCTGGAACAGCGTCTAGTGTGGCTGAAAAGGCCAATTCGGGAGTGACAATCCCTTCCACACTGGGAGCAAGTGCAGTCTGTCCCTGGTCTGTCTCCCTGGCTATGGGCCTTCCTTCTTTGCCTCTTAGCCTCAGACTGTTGGCCAAGTGTCTCTTCAAACTGGGAAAGGCCATGTTGCACAGCCCGCATCAAAGCGGGCCGCTCAGAGGCCAGGGTTTCCCACTTGTTGAGGTCCACTCCTAAGGCCTTCAGATCCCTCTTGCAGATGTTGCAGCTGTGGTCTACCTGTAGGGCGCTTTCCTTGCACGAGTTCTCCATAGAGGAGTTGATTATGATTTGAACTGCCTAGTTTGACTCGCATCGTAACCATTCATAAAACTAGCAACCTACTGAAAGATTACCTTTAGGCACTGAGGGCTTTCCATGAAGATTACTGGAAAGTCCCCCCCCCCCATATAGCTGCCCTCTCTTCACTTTACTTTATTCACTCTTACTTTACTTCACTCTTCACTTTATTGGGGGAGGGAGATGCAGCTAGAGAGATTCACCTCCCCTGTTTTTAAGGGATGTGTATACACTGCATAAATGTCTCTTCTTGGGTTGTAGTGTCCTATGTTTCAGTGTGTTTCAGACATAAAATGTATAAAGGAGAGTTGAGGCCCTGATATAATCTCTCAAGAGCTGCTATTGGCCAAGAGGCAATGAGGGTTCCCTTTTCCAGCACAGCAGTGCCAGGCCTCTGAAATGGCTAGCATGCACCTGCCCTTTTTCTGTCCCACTTGCTGTCTGCTGTGACGTGCTGAGCGAGGAGTGGTGCTTTCACTGTGCTCCTGCAGCATCCTGTCATGGAAAAGAATAGAAGCCTCCAGTGCTGAGGAATCGGCAAGACCCTTAAAAGTGAGACTTGTTGCTCTCAAGAACAGCTTGTGAGACCTGCCCAGGGTGACCTAAGACAACATGGGGCTGAGGTTTCCAGAAGGCTCTTAGTTGGGAGTTGTGTGATTAATCATGGTAGAACCAAGTGTTTTTGGTTCAGAGGAAGTGCAGCAAATGCATCCCTGCCCTGTAGTATAGTAATGAAGGCAGTAGAGCTGAAGTGGCAGCTTCTGAAAGAAGTGCCAAGTGATGTCTTTCTCCCTACAGACAAATCTGCCCATTTTCAAGCTGAAAGAGTCCTGTGTGAGGCGACGGTATAGTGACTTTGAGTGGCTAAAGAATGAGCTGGAACGTGACAGTAAGGTGAGTGCAAGAGAAGGAGCACCTCTCTGTTTTTGCTTCTGACCTTAAGGGCTGGTAAAGGCCACACTGGCTTGCCTCCCTTTACCTCCTTCCTTTTGGCCAGTGTGGTCCTGAGGGTTGCACAGGAGAGGATGTGGACTCTGCTCTTTTCTTAGATTGTAGTGCCACCACTGCCTGGCAAAGCCTTGAAACGCCAACTTCCTTTCCGAGGAGATGAGGGCATTTTCGAGGAGTCCTTCATAGAAGAAAGAAGACAAGGCTTAGAACAATTCATAAACAAGTAAGGGCATTTACTGTTGGGGGAAGTGGCAGACCAGACGTGATGTGTCATGACATTGTGGGTGCCATATTGCATGGCACAGGCAGTAGGGACTTTGGCACATTTTTCCAGTTGGAAACATCACTGCTGGTATATCTGCACAGGTTAGCAGAAGCTGGCTTCTTAAGTACGAGCAGCCTGCCACAGTTGCTGCTGCTTACGGGCCTGAGGTATAGCTACTCTTGACTTAATCTGTCTCACTATTTATTATTTTCTCCCCACTGGAATCTTGGGGATTGAGAAAGAGGGCTAGGGAACTGTCAGAACTACTGGCACCCTTATCACTGCTAAGAACCATTTGTGACACCTCTACTAGTACAAAACAAAAATGTCTGTGCTGTTGAGAGCCTGGGAGGTGGAGTTAGACCTGGAAGATGGAGGTTCAAATCCTCTCTCAGCCTTGAAGCTTCCTGGGTGACCTTGGGCCAGTCACTTTCTCTCAGCCTCACCTACCTCACAGGGTTGTTGTGAGGACAAAAGGAGGAGAGCAGCTGTGTACACCGCTCTGAGCTCTTTGGAGGAAGCGTGGTATAAAAATGTGAAAAATAAATAAAAAATAAAATATCTGGGGTCCACAAACAGGATATATGCAACTATTTTCATGTTGTGCCATGGAAGTGTTTGTAACCACATAAGCACAGACAAGAACCTCAACTTTTTCTGAATTGAGGGGCATTCCAAACCTCCCCACAGTCTGAACTGAGTTCCTATGTCTGTTAGGAGACCAGGGAGGTGGCCAGCCAAAATCTGCAGGCCCCACTGCTACAGTGGAGAGAATGGGCTTCTTGGAAGCAGGGGCTTGCCATTTTGCTTTTCCTTCCCCTATAAAGTATTGGACAGAAGGTTTTTAATTGGTAGCCTAACAGCCTCTGCTTGTTTCTTGCAGAATCGCTGGACACCCGCTGGCACAGAATGAGCGCTGCTTACACATGTTCCTGCAAGAGGAGACGATTGATAGGAATTATGTCCCAGGGAAAGTCCGCCAGTAGGGGAGTCGGGCATTCTCCACTTTCTCGCTCTCTCTCTTCCCCGCCCCTTGCAACAATGACATTTATTTTTACACTGTCTCTTCTGAACAAGCTCTTTCTCTTGACTTCCCCACCTGTCCAGTGTTACCTGCTATGCTGTCCTGCCCCATTCTGTCCCTTTATCAGGCAGCAGTGTTGAATTCTGTTGGTCTTTGGTCGCCACCCAAAAGGTGAGAACCCGTGATAGCCTGCACCTGTTGTTGGGCAAAGCTTCCTGACACTGAGTGGGGGGCCCAGTATAAGGTATTGTAGCATGCATCAAAGCTGCCTCTCTCCCCCTTTTGTGCAGAGAGATGGGGAATTCCCAAGCCTATCCATCTTTTCCTTCCTTGGGCATCCATTGTTGTGTAACTGCCATCTGTTGGCAGTTTGGTTCCGAGGCTACTGGTGCTGAGGTTGCATTCTGATTGTGTCTGCTCCCTTCCCCCATGGGTTATGATGCTTCAATTGGAGAGGTCCCCTCTACCTGCTGGGAGGATTCTGTAGACCAGAAGCGCCTTGAAAAGTCTCTGCTGGCAGGAAAGGCTCTTCTGAGAGAAGACTGGCCACCCTGCAGGAATGTGAACCTTCTCCCCTCACCCATGTATTTAGCTGCTAATCTGCCCCTTGGAACCTCGGTTGGTTTCTGGAGATCCAGAGGTAGATGGAACTTTTTTCCAAGGCATGAGACACCTTTCCAAAAACCTCTACTTTGTGTAGCAGGGAGATTCCCTAAAGGAATAGGCAAAGCAATGGTGGCTTCTTGGGTAGGAGAATCCTGGGCAAAGGAAACCACTCATCTTTCTTGATTAGCTCCTTGACGCTGAAGGCTGCAGAGCAGTGTTCCTTAAGGCTTAAGCCTTGTGAAATTGAGGTGTGGTGTAAATGATCAAAGTGGAGGGGTGTCCAACATGCAGCTCCTGTTAACGGATGCCTCCATCTGGGCTTGTCTGCATCCGTGTGAGTTTACAATGTAAACTTCACTGCTATTTAAATTTATTTAATATGTTGAGGTGTCCTGTAGGTGACCAGGGATGCTCTTTATGCTGTTTGAGTAGTCTTTTTAGTTGATTTCCTTAATTCCAAAATTGTCTTGCAGTGGTGGGGTAGGGGGTGGATTGTTGGCCCAAGAAATAAAGCAACTTTGAAGAAGTTATCTTTTCCTCTACTTGGGGTGGGCAAACAAGTGTGTCATGGAGAGGAGACGGGACTTGTATGTATAAAATTCTGCATGTGTAAGGGAGGGAAGAAGCAGGCATACACTATCCATCAGTGAGGCTAGTGGAGAGCAGAAACGACTCTCCTCAAGGCTGCTGAAGCAACTGCCTGAAGAAGCTGCCTCTGCACAAGACAGTCTCCTTGGAGAGGTGCTAACATTTCTCTTGGAAGCAGCCTGCTGCCACCTCCTGGATCTGCATTAGCTATGGGTTTTTTAAACTCCTTCCTTCACTTGGTGAGCAAGTCTGAGGATCAAAGGCTCTTGCTGCTGTACGTATATTCTGATGTGGGGCTTATAATTCAGCAAACTATGTCTTCAGTTTACTGTCTAATGTAATGTCCAAGATTTGTTCATATTAAACCACTGTGAAGCCAACATGTCTGTTTGCTCTAAGTATCTTCGGCAGGACTGGGGAGAGGGGGGAGTTGCTGCTTCCTTACAAGTCGCAGGTTTCATTTCAAATATCATTTGAGGCTGGATTACGTATTCTGCCAATATTTTGTTTCCCCACTTCTTGTAGCACAGTATTCCATTGAATGGGAAGGTGCTCTAATGTTACCACTGCAGTTTGCTGCATGTGTACTTGTGCATAAGGCAGTCGTAGAGAGCTTGATTCTGAGCAAATAGATATCTTAAGGCATGAGTGAAGTCTTGGAAAAATTGTAGCAACTCTTGTCACATTGGAAGCATGAGCAGTGTAAGCTGAGATATGTTTTCTAGAAATTGGCCTCCATTTACAAGTTAGTTTTAGCCCTGAAGTAGCAGGCAGTTCTGTTTGCGTCCGTTTGGAGAAGCAATTCCTGAGGCAGCTGTGTGCCAGCTAAGAACCAAATTCAGCCTGGCTGAGCAATGTAGCCTCAAAGATTATGCCATAAAGTGTGCCTGAACTCCCCTAGAGCTTGTGCAGAAAGCCCAGTTGTGCCTCTGTCCTCAAGTTCTGTCTTGCCTCCTTTCCTCAGTAGCACTGCAGGTTTAACCCACAGGGGTACACTTTTAGGGTGCAATCCTATCTCCTTATGACAGTGCTTTCCAGCACTGGCATATCAGTGCCAATGGGACATGTTGCTGCATCCTGCAGTTGGGTTCATTCACGGAGGCCTCCTCAAAGTAAAGGAATGTTTGTTCCCTTACCTAAGAGCTGCACTGCCCTTATGTCACTGCTGGAAAGCACTGACATAAGGGGTTAGGATTGCACCCCGAGTCCCTGTTTAGTGTATGCAGCAGGCAGAAATAGCTTTAAGGTGGCTATTGATAATGAATGGCTGAAAGAGCTCCAGTTGGGTGCCTCCATTAATGGCAAGACTCTACTCGAGCAAGTACAGAAGGAAGGAGAATGTACTATGGGGTGCTTTTTCTGTTTCCCCGAGTGTTGCAAGTTCCAGGGGTGCAGCATTATTCCCTTTTCCAAATGAAGCCTGATTGGCAGGGACACTGGAGACACATGGTCTTGGTTCCATCGCAGAAGGGGGCAGCACTGAGCAACAGCTTAGGCTGCAGGATTTTGCATTTATGATCAGAACAGAGAACTTATTTTTTGTTAGCAAATAATATCCAGATTTCTATGCTACAATAATAGTCACACTTCGAAAAACAGTCTCAATGTTGTGTAAGAAAAGATGGAGAAGTGTTGAATTCCCAGTGCAAATCTAGTATCCTGTGTGGAACACTTTAGCCCAGTGGTTCCCAAACTTTTTAGCAGCGGGACCCACTTTTTAAAACAACACTGTATCAGCACCCACCTAGCTTTACAAGACTTTAAAAAAATCTAGAAATTACATTCATTAACAAAAAATTGATCCATTTCTTTAAAGAGGCAGTCCTAATGAATTTTAATGAAATGTTCTCCGATCTTTCCTGTTTCTTGGGGGCAGGGGTGGGGAAATCTAATAAATAATTTTTTAAAAACCAGGAGGCCTCAACTAAGGCCCAGCCCTAGCTAACTTTCCAGTGCTCATGCAGTCATGCCAATGGGGTTCTGCGGACGGGGGAGCAGTCATGGAGGCCTCCATAAGTTCCATTGTGGGAACTTCCTAGTATGTTGGGTACTTCTGCAGCAGTCTGCCTGCTGCAGGGGTTTTGCACAGCCATGCGATCCCCATTTGACTGGTGCACTTGAGGCTTCCAAACCACCAAATGGGAGCCTGGTGTCAGAGGTGTAACTAGGGTGGAGCCTGAGGGGCACCTGACTTGGGTGCTATAGGGTGGGGGGCTCTCAGAGGCATGACTAGAAGCCCTGGCAGCCTGGGCAGTGATGTCACAAAGTCACTTCCGGGTTCTCCCTGGAGAAGGAGGCAGTGCTGGTGGCTGTGTGCCCCCCACCCCACCTGTTCCTTCTCCTTTCGGGGAGCCTCAAAGGGAAAAGGAAGGGGGTGTGTGAAGCTACTAGCACTGCCTCCTCCTCTGGGGAGAACGCGGAAGTGACGCCACAATGTTATGTGACACTGTGACGTCACCGCCCCTGCTTGACGTCATGCAGCCCCAGCAGAAGGGCCTGTGGGCGGCGTCAGGAAGCGCAGCTAGCCAGCGGCGTTGCGTCGGAGCAAGCCGGTTGGGTGGCCACGTGCTTGAGCCGGCGCGACGCCTCCTGGGAGCTGTAGTTTTTGCCCGCACCGCCCGCCCTGCCGGGAAAGCGAGTCCCGGGTGGAAACTACAGCTCCCAGGCGGCGCCGGGCGCGCAGGCGCAGAGCGGCGCCGAAGCCTGAGGTAAACAGAGAGCCGCGCCGAGCGGCGAGAGGGGAGCGGCCATGGCGGAGCCGGCGGGCAGCCCCGCGGCCGCGCCGCCATCCCCGGACCCGGAGTTCCCCCCGCAGAGCCGGCCGCGCTCCTGCACCTGGCCCCTGCCGCGGCCGGAGCTGTCGGGGCCGGGCGCGGGCGGCCTGGGCAGCCCCGAGGAGGCGGGCGCGGCGGCGGCGCCGGGCGCGGCGGGGGGCCCCGGCTCGGGCGCGCGGAAGGGCGGCTCGGGCGCGGGCTCCGGCGCGGGCTCGGGCGGCGCGCGGCGCAACGCGTGGGGCAGCCAGTCCTACGCCGACCTGATCAGCCAGGCCATCGAGAGCGCGCCCGAGAAGCGCCTCACGCTCGCCCAGATCTACGACTGGATGGTGCGCTCCGTGCCCTACTTCCGCGACAAGGGCGACAGCAACAGCTCCGCCGGCTGGAAGGTGAGCTGGCCCGCGAGCAGCCCCGCGCCCGCACTTACCTGGGAGTCGGCCCGGTGACTGTAATGGGGCTTACTTCTGAGGAGACGGGCAGAGGATGTGGTCTGAGGCTGCCGTCCTGTCCACACTTACCTGGGAGTAAGCCCCGCTGACTATAATGGGGCTTACTTCTGAGGAGACAGGCAGAGGATGTGGTCTGAGGCTGCCGTCCTGTCCACACTTACCTGGGAGTAAGCCCCACTGACTATAATGGGGTTTACTTCTGAGTTGACAGGCAGAGGATTGGGTCTGAAGCAGCCAACCTGTCCACACTTACCTGGGAGGAAACCTCCTTGACTATAATTACTACATATTAGGCATGCAGAGGATTGGGCTCTGAGGCTGTGATCCTGTCCACACTTACGTGGGAGTAAGCCCCATTGACTATGATGGGACTGACTTCTGAGCAGACATGCATAGGATTGGACACTGACAGCACAGTCCTAGGCTTGCCTGCTCACAAGTGAGTCCTGCTGTGTTTGACGGGGCTGACTCCTGGGAAGGTGCATCTGGGATTGCAGCCTTGGATCACAGCCCTTTGCTTGTCTACTCAGAAGTCAGTCCCATGGTGTTCAGTGGGGCTCACTCCCAGGAAAGTGTGTCTAGCTTTGCAGCCTGAGTTCAACGAGACTTACTGTGCACAGGTCCGTGTGCCTCCTCTGCCAGCGTGTAAGGCCAAGGGGATGCACAGTCCTCTGCATGCTTACCTGGAAGGAGGACCATCTGTGTGGGGCCCCTTTCAGTGTGTCGCTCTTCCAAGGGGATGTGCAGAAGTTTCCTCTGTGGGATGGTAGTTCATTTGCGCTGTAGACTTAATTGCTGGGCCCTGCCTGCTTGTGCATTTGGCTTTTCTGTGTAGAAGAATCTCACTTACCCTTGGCTAGAGTTTGCAAGCAGGGTAACTCTTTTATAAAAACATGAAAATCCTTAGTCCATCCAATGTGGAACTCCTGTGGAGCTGTGTTTGTGGAACTCCTTGCCACAGGAAGTAGTGATGGCATCTTGCCTGGATGCCTTTAAGAGGGGATTGGACAAATTTCTGGACGAAAAGTTCATCACTGGTTCCAAGCCACGGTAGGTATGTACAAGCTCCTGATTTTAGAGGTAGGCTGCCTTTGATTGCCAGATGCAGGGGAGGGTACCAGGATGCAGGTTGTGTCTGTTGTCTTGTTTGCTCCCTGGGGCATTTGGTGGGCCACTGTGAGATACTAGATGGGCCTTTGGCCTGATCCAGCAGGGCTCTTCTTATGTAAACCAATCCAATGTGCTGTTTCATAAGCCCCAACTTAGTCCTCCTTTTCTGGAAAAATTATTTTAGCATGTGATGGCTCAACTAACTAGAAATCCTGAAGGCTGCTCAGGTTTTCTTCAATAGTATTTTATTGATTACTAAATATATATATTTGCTTTGGGATCCCTTTTTATAAGTTCCCAAACTAGCCCTTTAGTTTGTACCTTTTTCTGTTCCCCGTTATTTCCATTTCTTTACTTGGTATTTATTCATAAATTGATATACTCCGATCTAAATTATGCCCCATTCAAGAGGAACTGTGTTTTTATGTAATGAAATTGTAAAACAAAGGGTTAAAAAACTTAGGGAGCCCAACATGATTGTATTTATTATATGTGTAGTGCCATCCGGGTCTATGATGCTTTATGCTCCCCCATTCAAATACAGTGTGTGCATTTTTAAAGTTGACATTATAGTGTTCAGAATTACAGTGCAATCTTGTATATTTAGCATGATTGCACTGTATATGTGGAGTTTATTCCCAAGAACGTGTGCCTTTGTGTAGGGTTACAGCCTTAAACAGCAGCATTGGTGTTACTGCTGTTCCCTTTTGCAGTGAGTGAGACATCACCAAAGGACAGCTAAGGGGGGGGGAGAAGTACAGGTAGTTCCTGATTTGTGTACAGTTCTGTGCACGTTTCCTCAGTAGTTCAGTGGTAAATCAGTAGGTCGTAACTTTGTGACCCTAATGAGTGCATAGTAGGGTTGAGATTTGAATCAGAGACTTGCTGACTTAATAGTGACCTACATACTCAGTAGACCACCTGAGTTCAGTGGATATGCACATGTAGGATTGCTGCTGTAATTGTTAGGCTACAGCAGCATACACGTTGAACCTACTTATCTGTGGATTTTGGATCTGTGGATTTGGCTCAACGAGGGTCCTCCAGACCCCCGTTGAGCTAGATTTGGCTCAACCGCATGCAGCCTCCACAGACCTCAGAACGGCTCTGGGTGTGACTGGAGCAAGGTTCCAGATGCTTTTGGAGCTCAGTGCTGCCTGAAACCTGCGTGATTTGGTTTCATGTGGAAGTCAGTATCCACGGGGATCCAGGAACAGAACCTTGGTGAATAATGGGGATAATGACCTGTATAGGATTTCTGTTTATTCAGACAGCTTTCCACCCTGCTCCTTTTCTCAGCAGTGTTTCCGGATCATCCTGTACTGCTATTTTAATATTTGACAATTTGTAGATTGTGCTTTCACCATCACATTTACTGACATTTTTTCCTTCTTTATCTCCTCTTTTAAAAAAACAAAACCAAGCCTGAGGAACAGTTCAGTGAAAGATGACAGCTAGCTTGCTCTTATGTAAATTTTACTGGGCCCTAAGAGAAGTCATCTATTATTGTCCTTGTGCCTTAGACTTGTATAAGATGAAGATGTTCAACAGGTGATGTTTTCATGACATAACTGCAGCAATGAGAGGGAAGAAACTGCTTGAGCATAGACACAGCGCATATTCTTCAGCACTGAGTAACTGCGGACTGTTCTTCCACATATCTGGAGCTATACTATGGAACTTCTGGGTCATGACTTACAGGAATTTTGCAACCCCAGAATTCACTGCTGTTGGTGATCTGGCCATCAGACTAGTGAATGGGACTTGATTTGAGCTGAAGCTCAGGCACAGAAATGTGTTAGAGATGAAATAGCATTTCTGAGCACGTACAGGATACCTCCTTCCAAGCACTACCTACCCACAGTGATGATGCCAACTTGCTGTTGGGCTTCCTGGCTAAAAAAAATCCTTGGACTTTGAAGGCACTGGCTAATCTGTGAGGTATGGTGCCTGGTAGGGGAGAAGGTGAGAGATGCTCTTTACACTCTCACATAACACCAGAACCAGGGAACATTCACTAAAATTGAGTGTTGGGAGAGTTGGGACAGACAAAAGAAAATACTATTTCTTTACTCAGTGTGTGGTTGGTCTGTGGAACTCCTTGCCGCAGCATGTGGTGACGGCATCTGACCTGGGTGCCTTTAAAAGGGAATTGGACAAGTTTCTGGAGGAAAAATCCATTATGGGTTACAAGCCATGAAGTGTATGTGCTGCCTCCTGATTTTAGAAATGGGCTATGTCAGAATGCCAGATGCAAGGGAGGGCGCCAGGATGCAGGTCTTTTGTGATCTGGTGTGTTCTCTGGGGCAATTGGTGGGCCACTGTGAGATACAGGAAGCTGGACTAGATGGGCCTATGGCCTGATCCAGTGGGGCTGTTCTTGTGTTCTTATGTTCTTATGTAAGGTGCGACTGATTCCAGATGTGGTGGGTAGGGAGCAAAGGGCATCAAGTGCTGCTTGGTAGGTGTGGTTTATAGAAGGGGTGCCAAACAGACTGTCCAGAATGTTCTGTGGGTTTTCTTTGAATTTCTGGGCACTGAGGAGACTGTTTGGTCTTGAGCTTTGTGTGTGGTAGAGTACTGGAGTTCCTTGATCTTAATCCTCTTATATGATTTTACTTTGCAAATGAGAGGCCACTGGATTTGGCTGTCTGTTCTCTACTCATGCTGGTAATGTGGACTTCTGCAGGGTGTTGCTCTCAATAGAAGGCTGGGATTGGTTCCACCTCCTTTTCCCTATCACCTTACTGCCCTGGTGACTCTCTGATGGCCCAGATATATCTGTAGTGCAACATGTTGCCCGGGGCACAGCAGTGTGCAGAGTATGGTTATCAGCAGCTGGCTTAGGGGATCCTCACTCTGGCCTCTACGGGTGTGGTGGTTGTGTCCAAGGCTTTGGGGCTCTCTTCTTTCCTTACCACTTCCCTTCCTTTTCTGTTTTTAGCTAATGCTTAAAAATGTTACTGACCTCTGGAAATGTAATTTTAGTGCTAGGAATTGAGTGGGGGACGGACGGACTTTTTTCTAGCCCTGTTTTGTTGGGTACAGTTTGCTCTTTGAATTTCCTCTGGATAACTTCGAGACTAAACTGGCCTCGTCAGGCTGGCTAGGACTTTCTTGTTTGGGTAGCTGTTTCTGTTAGTGTCCATTCTTGGGTACTGAGTAGCCTTTGTATTTTTTTTTTTGTAGGGGTGGAGCTAGTACAGCTGACCACTCTCTGGCCCATGGCTTGTCTTTGGCCCCCATCGTGCTTGACCCTTCAGTTCACTTTGTTTCAACACTTCCAAGAAAGGCCACTCCCTACCCCCTTTGTAAATGTTCTCTGAGGGTTCTTGGAAAGACACAAGCCTGAGCTGGGACTCTGGGCCAGGCTGCTGTGCAAGACCAAGTGTCACTTGAATGGTTTTCAGTACTGAGCTTCAGTTTTTTGTCACCCAGCTGCGTTGATGTTCAGTATAAATAACTCCTTCATAGCCTGCATTCCTGGCTCACACAGTCTGTCCTTCAGAAAGGGATCTTTGGGCAGAGAAAGAACATGTCTGCTCTGAGGAAGCTCAGTAAAGCTGAAAAGGCTTTCAGAAAGAGGACTTTCTTTTTAAATATGAGCCTCATTTGTTCTAAAATTGGGAAATGCCAGTCTTAAAGGAAATTGGCTCCTTCAGGGACTTTAGATGAGGTGGTGCTCCCCCCTCCTCTCTGTCTGTTCTGAATCCCAGAATAGCACCACCTGCATGAATTATGTGGCCTCTGCAAGCTTTGCATTTCAAGTGGTAAAAAATGGCCTGGTCTTTGCTGCAGGATTCGACAGGCACTCAGACAATTGTACACTTTCTCACTGTGGAAAACAGGCCGTCAAAAGCAGTATGTCTTTGTATGGCGAGGCAATTAAAAAGAATGTCTTGTTTGAGACGCATCTGAAATGTAGTTCTGGCAGTGATGACTTTTGATCTAGGGCTGCCCAATTTTGCTTTTGATCCTCCTCCCTTATACGTTTTAGAGATGCAGCTTAAACGCTTATTCCCAGAGCTTGTACTTTGGCTGTGACCTTTAGCATGGGCAGTACAAGGCTGTTATCAGCCTTGACAAAAGCCATATTGTGGCTTGCTATTTCTCTGCAGTCTCTCTGGAGAAGTACTCTGTAACAGACTAGTGAAGCCAACCATTTGGAAGTTGCTTGAGGCAGGCCTTGTCTAGTGACTTGCCTGGCAGGCCTTGTCTTGAGGACAGGTGACTCTGGATTTAATATTGGGCGGTACTCAGGATCTGGTTAGAGATGTCAATGTTACTGAGCCATTGGGGAACAGTGATCATGCTGCGATCTATTTCGACATGCACGTCGGGGGAAGAATACCGGGCAGATCTCTCACAAAAATCCTTGACTTCCGACGGGCGAACTTCCCTCAAATGAGGAGGCTGCTTAGAAGGAGGTTGAAAGGGAAGGTAAAAAGAGTCCAGTCTCTGCAGAGAGCATGGAGGTTGCTCAGATCAACAGTAATAGAGGCCCAGCAGAAGTGTATACCGCAAAGGAAGAAGGGCTCGACTAAGTCCAGGAGGGTGCCCGCATGGCTAACCAGCCAAGTTAGAGAGGCCATAAAGGGCAAGGAAGTTTCCTTCCATAAATGGAAGTCTTGCCCTAATGAGGAGAATAAAAAGGAACATAAACTGTGGCAAAAGAAATGTAAGAAGGTGATACGGGAGGTCAAGAGAGACTATGAGGAACACATGGCCAGCAGCATTAAGGGGAGTAATACAAGCTTCTTCAAATATGTTAGAAGCAGGAAACCTGCCAGAGAAGTGGTTGGCCCTCTGGATGGTGAGGGAGGGAAAGGGGAAATAAGACTTAGAGATGGCAGAGAAATTGAATGAGTTCTTTGCATCTGTCTTCACAGCAGAAGGCCTCAGGCAGATACCGCTACCCGAACGGCCCCTCCTAACCAAGGAATTAAGTCAGATAGAGGTTAAAAGAGAAGATGTTTCAGACCTCGTTGATAAATTAAAGATCAATAAGTCACCGGGCCCTGATGGTGTCCACATTAAGGAATTGAAGAATGAAGTTGCTGATCTCTTGACTAAAATATGCAACTTGTCCCTCAAAACGGCCACGGTGCCAGAGGATTGGAGGATAGCAAATGTCACGCTGATGTTTAAAAAGGGAAAGAGGGGGGACCCGGGAAACTATAGGCCGGTCAGCCTAACATCCATACCGGGTAAGATGGTGGAATGCCTCATCAAAGATAGGATCTCAAAACACATAGACGAACAGGCCTTGCTGAGGGAGAATCAGCATGGCTTCTGTAAGGGTAAGTCTTGCCTCATGAACCTTATAGAATTCTTTGAAAAGGTCAGCAGGCAGGTGGATGTGGGAGAACCCGTAGACATTGTATATCTGTACTTTCAGAAGGCATTTGACACGGTCCCTCACCAAAGGCTACTGAAAAAACTCCACAGTCGGAATTAGAGGACAGGTCCTCTCGTGGATTGAGAACTGGTTGAAGGCCAGGAAACAGAGAGTGGGTGTCAATGGGCAATTTTCACAATGGAGAGCAGTGAAAAGCGGTGTGCCCCAAGGATCTGTCCTGGGACCGGTGCTTTTCAACCTCTTCATAAATGACCTGGAGACAGGGTTGAGCAGTGAGGTTGCAAAGTTTGCGGACGACACCAAACTTTTCCGAGTGGTGAAGACCAGAAGTGATTGTGAGGAGCTCCAGAAGGATCTCTCCCGACTGGCAGAATGGGCAGCAAAATGGCAGATGCGCTTCAATGTTAGTAAGTGTAAAGTCATGCACATTGGGGCCAAAAATCAAAACTTTAGATATAGGCTGATGAGTTCTGAGCTGTGTGTGACAAATCAGGAGAGAGATCTTGGAGTGGTGGTGGACAGGTCGATGAAAGTGTCGACCCAATGTGTGGCGGCAGTGAAGAAGGCCAATTCTGTGCTTGGGATCATTAGAAAAGGTATTGAGAACAAAACGGCTAATATTATAATGCCGTTGTACAAATCTATGGTAAGGCTACACCTGGAGTATTGTGTCCAGTTCTGGTCACCGCATCTCAAAAAAGACATAGTAGAAATGGAAAAGGTGCAAAAGAGGGCAACTAAGATGATTACGGGGCTGGGGCACCTTCCTTATGAGGAAAGGCTACGGCGTTTGGGCCTCTTCAGCCTAGAAAAGAGATGCCTGAGGGGGATGTGATTGAGACGTACAGAATTATGCATGAGAAGGATAAAGTGGATAGAGAGATGCTCTTTACACTCTCACATAACACCAGAACCAGGGGACATCCACTAAAATTGAGTGTTGGGCGGGTTAGGACAGACAAAAGAAAATATTTCTTTACTCAGCATGTGGTTGGTCTATGGAACTCCTTGCTGTAGCATGTGGTGACAGCATCTGACCTGGTTGCCTTTAAAAGGGGATTGGACAAGTTTCTGGAGGAAAAATCCATTACGGGTTACAAGCCATGATGTGTATGTGCAACCTCCTGATTTCAGAAATGGGCTATGTCCGATGCAAGGGAGGGCACCAGGATGCAGGTCTCGTGTTATCTGGTGTGCTCCCTGGGGCATTTGGTGGGGCTGCTGTGAGATACAGGAAACTGGACTAGATGGGCCTATGGCCTGATCCAGTGGGGCTGTTCTTATGGTCTCTCTCATCTCTGCAGAAATTAAGAACTGGGTTGAAAAGAGAGCAAATCCTGTGGGACAGCAATACCATGAGCTTGTCTAATCCTTAGAATGTTAAGTTCTTCCATAAATTCCAGGCCGTACATGGACCTGCAGAATGGGCATAACCATGGCTTTTATCTATGCTGCTCCAGTTTCTTGCAGGAAGCCACCTTGAGCTGTACCCTGTACCTCTTGGGAGATGAGGTGGGGTGAAGTTGAATCAAGGTAAATCCAAATTAATGGGGGATTGCAAAGGAGTGGTGTTAGGTCCATCTGCCTGAATCTCTTGTCTTTGTGATTTATTGGTCATCTCCAGCTGCTATGCAGTTTTGAGTTTCCCATCTCCATAACGGCAAAACTGTAAATCTCAAAAGGAAACTGACTTCCTTTCAGAATGAAAAATGGCAGTACAGTTGTGGCTAAAGGGGGTCGTATTCCAATGAAAGCAACGAAGTTAATGCCTTCAGTAGGCTAGTTGGCTGTCAGGAAACCTCCATGTAAACTGGGCTGACTCTTTGTTAGCTGGGCACATCCCATGGATGCCAGGGAAGACTACATCCCTGTTGAGGTTTGACTAGAGGCTGTCCCTTGGTGTTGCTCCTGTGTGGAGAAAAATATTTGTTTTGGTTCCTTAGTGACAAAAGGTAATTACATTGTGAGATGATTGGGGCTCAGTTTTCTTGGGTGGAAAGCATCATGTCTAAATGTTGCAGCTGTGATCTGTGCTGTGAGTGCCACATCCTTTGCAGAGGTTCCGGAGATGGTGTGGTGCCTTGGAAAAAGTTCTCCAACAGCAGCCGGGTCTGTTCCTTCTGTGGTGTTTCTCACAGGGGTTTTGTGGTTGACTTATCTGGTTCTTGGTGCACCACCATAGGGTCGATGACAGGAAGGAAATGGTCCGTTTGGATGTGGGGTGGGATGGGGTATTGCAACATAGAAAATCAGGGACCATATATAACCCAGAGCTTGTGCAAATGTTTGTGGTTCTGGAAATGTTTGGGTGGTAGGGAAAGTCAAGAGGAGCTGCTGGGGCAACCATATGTGTGGTAGAAAGGAACAGAGATGAGTGGGAAGAAATTATAACACTGAGGGGTAGGAACATAAACAAGGAGATGAGTCCAGTTGTACCAGCAACTTAATCCACTAACATCTGTAACAGAGCATGCACCTTCTCTTTGGTGTTGTCAACCTTGCTTGTTCCTAAGTGAATGCTGTAGATTAAAAACAGGGTGTAAAATCAGGACAAACATGCCCTGCCCCAGAGCCATTTGGGTTCAGAGTCCCAGAGGGCACTTTCCCACTCCCTCCCTGCACAGTGCACTGACTGCTCTTTGTAACTCAGTTGAATTATCTTGGAAGACTGGGCTGCTGTTCCTGCCAGGTTTTGGAAAGAGCTGTTTCCCCTGAAGAGAATGTGCAGAGGTTTGCCCTGCAGCTATGCCTGGCCTGGGAGGGGGGCTGTTTCTGGAGCAGGGTGGGGTCAACAGTTAAGTGCCCAAGTTTGCAGATGACCCCCCCCCCCCAAGATGTGGAGGTGGCCCTGTGTTCCCATGTTAAAAGGTGGTTGGACATTGTCAAGAAGTGCAAGCCTCTCCATGGCTGCTGGTCAGGCTGGCCCTGGGTGTTCAAAAGCTGTCTGCCTCTGAATGCCAATTGCAGGGGAGCAGTAATGGGATTCCTTTCTCTTCTGCTCAAGGGCTTCCCAGAGGTATCTGGTGGGCCACTCTGGCAAGCAGAATGCTGGTCTGGATGAGCATTTGGCCTGATTCAAGCAGGGCTTTTCGTATGTTCCAGTATGCTAATATAAGTTCAAGCTCTGTAATATATTATACAGAGTCTATATATGACTTGAGTAGAGGTGTGTTACTCCACAGAAAATGCTGCTTGTGTGTCCCCATCGTCCTCTCCTCCCGACCATTTACTCCCGACTTTGTGGGACAAGAAAAATGGAATGTTGGGAAGGGAGAACTTGTGATGCACAATCTTTGAAATGTGTGAAATGCTAGGAAGTGTTTGAGCTTTTGGAAGGGGAGAGGCCCATGGTTAGGAAACGGCACACATAGGAACTTGACAACTAAACTTGGGCCTTCTGCCTTGCCCAGTATAATAGTGTGGTGGTCAGAATCCCACAGTGAGGCAGGATGTAGGAGAGGAAGATTGATGTGTGGTGATGGCAGCACTTCAAGAACTGTAGACATTTCAGGTGCAGAGTTGTTTGTATCACCCTTGCAGGGAAGTTTGGGGTTTGATAATGTTTGCTTCTCTCTCCAAATCATCTCCCTGGGCCCTTCTCAATGTGTCACGTTTTCCTTTTCAAATTCTTGAGGTGCCATTTTTTCTATAAAGCCTTTGGTTACTCCTCCCATGAAGTTTTTGTTTCTAACTGCTGTGAAGTCTGTTAGCTGCACTTAATTACAGTCTTCTCCATTGCCTGCATCTCCATCTCCCCCACTGTGTCAGACTTCGGATTGCACTCTCCCTGGGCCAGGGATCTGTTTTGTCTGCTTCTGTTGTCGGGCTCTGTGTACAGTGGCAACTGTAAGCCATGACTGAGTACTTTCTAGCTTTAAAATGCTTCCAGCTGCTTTGGAGACTGTTGGTCTCTCCCTTGCCATGCAGCAAGAGTTTGCAACATGATAGGGGAGGTGCTGTGCATTCCTCCCAGGAAAGTCTGAGCATTTGGCACATCAAATGTTATTGAAAACCGTCATTTCCTGTCTGTCCTGGTGAGGACAGCTTGCGCCCAGATTGCTGCCAAAATCCTTGGAGCACTTAAAGAACTCTGGAAGAGAACTACCACCCTGGTTTTCAGAACCACTCTGATGTAAATACCAGCATGTTACTTCTAGGTAACTAGCACTTGCAACAGCCAATGTGTGGGATTTGGAGAGCCCCAAGGTTTTTAAAGTTGCATTTCTTAATTGATTTGAAGTCTCATAATTGCTGAACTTGGAGTCCCAAGATGGAGGCATCCATTTCTAGAATGTTGCATGTTCAAGAAATATGGGAGAAGGACAGGAACTTTGAAAGAGTTTTGAGGGGCGATTATGTGTTATGAAGCAGTGTCAGGAATTTATTATATTTTTTTTAAAGTATCCTGCTCTAACATAATTTAAAGCATGGCGATAATAAATAAAATATAAAATCAAAAGCAATGGAATGATATGCAAGTGAGGATAAAAAAACACCAGTTAAAGCACAGTATCTAAAACATCTTTGCCTGGCTCTGGGAATGGCTCAGGCTTGGTGCCAGGTGAGCCATTTTGGGGAGAGAATTCTAAATTGAGGCAGCACAACTGAAAGGCCTTTCCACAAATCACAACTTGCCTAACTTCTGAAAGTAGGAAGACCTGAAGAAAGTATTCCAAGGAAGCTTTGAATAGCTAGGCAGGTTCGTGATGTGTGTTTACCTGACATAACTTTTCGGTCACTGTGAAATCTCTTAAGAAAAGTCTGTTCATTTTCTTATTCATTAAAGAAACTCTCTTCAACTTCCTAAGGGGGGGGGAGAAGTACAGGTAGTTCCTGATTTGTGTACAAGTTCTGTGCCTGGAAGCGTTAGAACTCACATGACTCAGGTCAGTGTTCTTGCACAGGTGTGAAAGCAGAAACCCAGACAGACTTTGCAAAAGTGTAGATGAAACTGTCCATAATTTGGGGTGCCCTTAAGTCAAGGACTACCAGAGAGCTAGTCTCAAATGGGCGTATGGCTGACAGGACTTATTATCACCTCCTTTCCTGTCCTTTGAAGTGCTTGAAAGGACTTTGAGGTTGTTTTGGAGCTTTTTCCCCTCTTCGTTTGTTCATCTTAATGCATTTGTATTAGCACACATATTGTGTGTAGTGGGGGGGGGGGTAATAAAGATCTTGGGCAACACACAGCACTCCTATCAGTGGCGCCTGACCTGCTGTGCTGTTGCTGCAGTTATGGGCCCTCTTTCATAATGACTAAGTTGAACTGCCAGAGAATCTCAAGTGCTGTTTAATAGTCTTGTTAATAAGACAGTTCTTCCAGAAAGATGCTGTTCTCTTTTTTTCTTAATCTCTAAAACTCTGAGCGGCTTGAGCTCTGTGCATTGCAGACAGACTCCATGAACTGGATTTCTCTTTTAGTACCATACATTCCTGTGCCATTTTCAGATGGTGAGGGTTTTGGAGAGGCATTCAGGGAATCTGCCTTGTGTTTAAACAGTCCTCCTCCCCTGTCCATTGAATTATCACCTTTTGTATTCTGTAGAGACAGTGAGTGGGGCTGGTTTGGGTAGAAGGGGTTAAACCTACAGGAAGGCATTTTAATTATAGTTTAGTGTTGTGGACTGTCTGAACAGCAGGCCCACTTAGAGCCTGTGAGAATCTGGTGGAGGGATTGAGGTACAGATCTAGGTTAATCTTAGTGCTTTTCAGCTGAATTCTTAGCAAAACACAGAAAACAAGCTTGCCTGGTACTCCCTGTGTGTGTGTGTGTGTGTGTGTGTAATTGATCAGGCAGGCATGGTTTGTGTGTAGCTAAAAGGGTTGTTGAAATCACTTTGACACAAAGTTGTGAATAAGACACTCCGTAATGATGCGCCTGTAAACACTCAATTTTTGTTAAGTACTGTTAAAGTAGGAACAGGGCTGGGTTGCCTTTGTGGCTTCAAACTTTCTGCTGGTTTGTCTTTATGCCAGGTTTGATCTGCATGGATTGCTCAGTACTCATCCTTTGCTTTTTCTGCTGCAATAGCAGCATTGCTACTTTGGAGCAGGAAGACCTTCAAACTCTGCTTTTTAAAAAAATGGGGTTCTACCTTGACACGACTCCTGGACAATCTAGTTGGCATGACTGTGGCTCAGTCCTGAGTTGTTTGAGCCGCCATTTTGCCTAGTTCTCAGAAGGCCTGCTGTGATACAGCTCTTCCTTTCTCTGTGTGCAGCCATGCTTTGCTGCCTGTCTATCCAAAGCCTGCAGACTGTCTTAATTTCACCAGAGAAACCAGGACTTGTGAGTTTTGTTGTGCAGCTGCAGTGTTCCAGAACAGTACAGCTGTTGGGCTGAGGTCGTCTCTTGACGCAAGGCTTAGCACACTGTGGTTCTGGCTGAGCAGGCCTGTTACCCAGAAACAAAACCTTACTACTATTCCTAGGAAGTTACATGCTGTTCTGAACCTCTTGGTTTCAGGTCACACTGAAGTAAGTGGAGCCAAAGTCTTGTGGTTATGCAACTAGACAGCAGTCATTCCTTTGGGGGAGTGGGGTGGCTCTTGTGGGCCAGCTGGTTGGCTCACTCCCTGTGGGGCGGGGCTGTTCGGCAGCTCAGAGCTTGCAAACCACGGGGGGGGGGGATGGGCCTCTCTTTCTAAATTGAGAACAGCCATGGGTGGCCTGTGGTCTGTTCGATATTTTTCCCTTGCTAAACTGCAGAGAAGATATCTGGAAGCAAAAGAATCTCAAGCTAGTCTAGTGTAAACTTTTTGAAAAGAGCCTTGTATATTGAATTCCCTGAACTTGCGATTGTGCAGCCGGAAGGAGTAACCAGTTGATCTCCTTGCATGTGCTGTTAGTGGGCCAGTAGTTCTGGATACTGCCCAATTAGGAAGGCAGCTCAGTGCTTTCAGGGCTAGCTGTTTTCTGAAGCACCTTCTTGAACTGTGGGCTTGAAGAGAGGCCTGGGTCTCTGACAAAGCTCAAGCCAGGCTCCTGGGTGCTCTGCTTATTCCCTCTGGATCAAGTAAGGGGTTAGTGAGGTTAGTCCCCTGTTAATGTTTCACACTGCTTGAATTGGTGATTGCATCCCTGCCATTCCACTGTTTAATCCTTGCTGAGAATTTGGTTTGATGTGAACTACTGGATGGTTCACAGGCTGTGTTGTGACCACCCCAGAGAGAGAGGAATGTGGCACATCTTTCCAGCAGGAATGATGCTGAAGGCCAGCAGAGGCTGGAAGTGGTGCCAGAGTTGGTGTCTGATTCCCTGGATGGCTAAATGCCAGTGAACACAAGCAAATCAGAAGTAGGAAGTCTTTTGACTTCTCTGCTGAAAACCTCCAGTGTGCAAGGGAGGTGGAGCTTCAAGAAAGGAAAAGGGGAAAACCTCATTGGATTGGTAGCTGGTTCAGAGTTGAGGTCAACTGCCCAGTTTTGGAGACACCCCTTCCCCATCCGTTTGGCCTGAAAGCAGCCCCAAGTTGAGAGTAGCCCAGGCCCCTTGGGCTGCTTAAACCCAAGTTCAGGAGAGCTTTGAATGAACGATCCCAAACTACCTTTCTGTCAGATTGATAAGCCATGTTGCCAGTGCAAGCATGTGCCTCAGTTTGTCTTTCCCAAAAGCCTGCTGGCACCTTTATGGGCTTTATTGCTGGATCGTGCCTCTCCCTTTATTTTTTTGGTCTGTAGTGGTCAGGCACCTGGCCGTCTTCACCCTCTTCGCTACCAGGTAGGTTAAAGATCAAGCAATGAGGAAAGTTTATTGAAACAGAAGTAGGAGGAAATTACAAAACGTGTACATGCAAAAATGCTTGGTTAATGAAGCACCTCAGCACTGTTCTTTCAATGCTTAGACAATTATTTAGGAAAACAAAATACAATATAAAATATGATGCAACTTGCTAGACTTCATTCCTGCTGTTATCCAGAGGCAGCTCTGCCTACCTCTGGATGGTTCTCAGCTTTGGTAGCACTGCCTGAGAGATGGGCTGGATCCTAGCACTGGCAGTCAATACAAGGGGCAGGAGCATTCCTCTGCTTAACTGTAAGTGCCCTGTGATAGTGCTGCCATTGTGCCTTGTTGCTCAGGGAACTGTCACCTGGGCACCATTACCTGCTGCCGGGCTGTGATGTGTGCCTGCTCTGGGAGGGCTTCTGGGATGAAGGAGCTTAATCCTCAAATCAGAGACCATATGTTGGCTCCAGTGACTGTGGTCCTCCAGCATTCACTAGCCTGTTTTGAGACGGAGAGGGGGAAAATCCTTTAGTTTTCACCACAGCCTCTGTAAAGGGAAGCAAGATCTCGGATAGTTTGAACAGGAAGGATGCTAATGGGCTGCCCTTCTGTTTTCTTTCCCAGAACTCCATCCGGCACAACCTCTCTCTGCACAGCAAGTTTATCAAAGTCCACAATGAAGCGACTGGGAAAAGCTCCTGGTGGATGCTCAATCCAGAAGGTGGCAAAAGTGGGAAAGCTCCGCGGAGGAGGGCGGCTTCCATGGACAACAGCAGCAAGCTGGCCAAAGTCCGAGGGAAAGCCACCAAGAAGAAGGCAGCAATGCAGGTGACCCCGGAGCCCACTGCAGAAAGCCCTGGCTCTCAGTACCCCAAGTGGCCTGGCAGTCCCTCCTCCAGAAGCACTGAGGACCCGGACGTGTGGACCAGCATCCGACCTCGGACCAGTTCCAATGCCAGCACCATCAGCAGGTTGTCTCCGATCCTCACGGAGCAGGAAGACCTGGCTGATGAGGAGCTCCTCCCCTCCCTGGTCTACTCCAGTGCGTCCAGCAACGTCCCACCCACTGTGACCGAGGAGCTGGAGCTCATTGATGGCTTGAACCTGATGTCGCCCAGCTCATCCCTGCTGCAGCCCCCACAGCCAAGTTCAGGCAGCCTGGCCCAGAGAAACCCCAGTTTCTCCTTGCGGACCCAGGGTCCCGCTGCGCAGGCCTCATCGTTTGGCAGCTCCCTCTTCAACCCTGTTGATATCTCGCTGCATAGTTCTGCTGGCCACTTCTCTGGCCCACAGACCCTGGAAGCCCTCCTCACCTCCAACTCACCACCACCCAGTGATGTGATGATGACACAGGTGGATCCAATCCTCCCGCAGAGTGGAGGCAGGCTGAACAGCCAGGCTTTCCTACTCCTGGGGGAGCAATCCTCCAAAAACAAAATGAGTTCCGTTAACCCGCTCCGGAAGTCTTCAGAGCAGCAGCTGGACTCGGTTGGTGCCACTGGTTTGCACTCTCCCCTTACCTTGGTGGCATCACCTCAGAATACAGCCAGCCTATCGACTCTGAAGGCACCAGGCCCAACACAGTCTGCCCAGGTGGTCCAGCTGGGCACCCAGCCGCCTCTGCCTGCTGCCACATTTCCCCCCTTTGGAGGGAATCCGGACAGGTTGCCCAATGACTTGGATGTTGATATGTACATGGAGAACCTTGAATGTGATGTGGATTACATAATCAACACCGACCTCATGGATGGAGAAGGGCTGGACTTCAATTTTGAACCCATTCCGTCTGCTCCCAGTTATCCCAGCACCTCGCAGGCCTCCAACCACAGTTGGGTCCCCAGTTAACTTCAGGACTGATGAAGGTAAGTGAACATACACCATAAGAACAGCCCCACTGGATCAGGCCATAGGCCCATCTAGTCCAGCTTCCTGTATCTCACAGCGGCCCACCAAATGCCCCAGGGAGCACACCAGATAACAAGAGACCTCATCCTGGTGCTCTCCCCTACATCTGGCATTCTGACTTAACCCATTCCTAAAATCAGGAGGTTGCGCATACACATCATCGCTTGTACCCCATAATGGATTTTTCCTCCAGAAACTCGTCCAATCCCCTTTTAAAGGCGTCTAGGCTAGACGCCAGCACCACATCCTGTGGCAAGGAGTTCCACAGACTGACCACGC
This sequence comes from Tiliqua scincoides, assembly GCF_035046505.1. Classification (NCBI taxonomy): domain Eukaryota; kingdom Metazoa; phylum Chordata; class Lepidosauria; order Squamata; family Scincidae; genus Tiliqua; species Tiliqua scincoides. The sequence goes on from NC_089832.1 coordinate 1,460,579, forward strand.
GCTGAGTAAAGAAATATTTTCTTTTGTCTGTCCTAACCCGCCCAACACTCAATTTTAGTGGATGTCCCCTGGTTCTGGTATTATGTGAGAGTGTAAAGAGCATCTCCCTATCCACTCTGTCCATCCCCTGCATAATTTTGTATGTCTCAATCATGTCCCCCCTCAAGCGTCTCTTTTCTAGGCTGAAGAGGCCCAAACGCCGTAGCCTTTCCTCATAAGGAAGGTGCCCCAGCCCCGTAATCATCTTAGTCGCTCTCTTTTGCACCTTTTCCATTTCCACTATGTCTTTTTTGAGATGCGGCGACCAGAACTGGACACAATACTCCAGGTGTGGCCTTACCATAGATTTGTACAACGGCATTATAATATTAGCTGTTTTGTACTCAATACCTTTTCTAATGATCCCAAGCATAGAATTGGCCTTCTTCACTGCCGCCGCACATTGGGTCGACACTTTCATCGACCTGTCCACCACCACCCCAAGATCTCTCTCCTGATCTGTCACAGACAGCTCAGAACCCATCAGCCTATATCTAAAGTTTTGATTTTTTGCCCCAATGTGCATGACTTTACACTTACTAACATTGAAGCGCATCTGCCATTTTGCTGCCCATTCTGCCAGTCTGGAGAGATCCTTCTGGAGCTCCTCACAATCACTTCTGGTCTTTACCACTCGGAAAAGTTTGGTGTCGTCTGCAAACTTAGCCACTTCACTGCTCAACCCTGTCTCCAGGTCATTTATGAAGAGGTTGAAAAGCACCGGTCCCAGGACAGATCCCTGGGGCACACCGCTTTTCACCTCTCTCCATTGTGAAAATTGCCCATTGACACCCACCCTAGTAGAGATTCTACATGGCAGGTGAAGCTGAAGTTCTCCTTTGCAATCTGCATACTGGCCCTTTCAACATTGTTGGTAAGGAATGGAACTCAGTTTCTTCCTCTTTGAGACAGCCATAGATTTGAGAAAGATACAGGGGTTAGGAAAGATTCTTGGGGGCTTGGAAAAATATTTTGAATTTCTTGGAACCAGCTTCACATTTTATGTGCATGGGACCAAAAAATATTTCAAGCATTGAGGTGTTCAGTTTCTCCAACCTTGATTTTCATCCAACTTCTGCTATTTTGTCCTCATGCACTGCCACACTAAAAAAGGTCTCCCCCAAACAGTTGGCCTTTCTTTCTAGAGAAAGTGTATCTAGTTTACTAGCAGCCCTTGGACCATTTGTAAGTGGATGGCTGCAGTCGTGGGAGTGATAAAAACATCTTCTCATGCAACTGCCCTTGAGACAGGATGGTGTCTTGTTAGGTTTAACTTGCCTATAGTTTAACTTGCCTGGCTCTAAAACTGCTTTAATGTCACCAGGGTAACAGCTTAACACAGCAGCTGGTGACATGCAGATGGCCGCGCAGTGGGTCACAGGCGTGCCTTTACTGTCCCTGCCCCAAAGAAGTGTCCTGAATCCATAAGGTCTCATGAAGGACTTGCCTTGAGTTGACTTTTTTTGGTCCCAAGACAAAGTCAAGCCCCTTTTCCGCAGGTATTGGAGTCTTTCTTTCTTTCTTTCTTTCTTTCTTTCTTTCTTTCTTTCTTTCTTTCTTTCTTTCTTTCTTTCTTTCTTTCTTTCTTTCTTTCTTTCTTTCTTTCTTTCTTTCTTTCTTTCTTTCTTTCTCTCTCCCTCTCCCTCTCCCTCTCCCTCTCCCTCTCCCTCTCCCTCTCCCTCTCCCTCTCCCTCTCCCTCTCCCTCTCCCCCAATTGTGAACAGCAGGCCTCCTGAACCTTTTCTTAAGGATGGAACTGTTTAATCATGTCATCAAAGCTGAGCTGCTTTGTATACCTCTGAGGCAGTTTGGAGCTTGCACCCAGAGATGCAATGCTCATGTCTTCTAAACATGGCAAAGACCCCAAGCCAGGGGTACTCAGCAAATGCTCCTGCTGTGAATGGTGGTGTGTTACAAACCCTTCTTATTTATTAATTTATTATTTATTCATTCATTTAAAAATGTATTCTTAACCACATTCTAGCCTTTTTCATGGGAGCATAGAAGTTGCCTTTCTCTTGCTAGACTGAAGGCATGTAGAGAGTGGTGGGAGAGAAAGGGTCCTGATTCTGGAAACTGACTCATTGAGAAAGAGTTTGATTCAGGATCAGTCGCTTTGCAGACCGGCCCACAAAAGTGTGCAATCCAGAAGAGAACAGAAACCAACTTCTGTGATGAACACATGAAGCTGCCTTATGTCAAATTGGCCCTGGTCCAATCACCTCTTCGACACTGGCTAGCAATGGCTCTCCAGCTCTTGTCCCCAAGGCCCCCCCTTTTGAAGCAGAGGTGCCAGAGCAGGTGCGCCGCCATTGAGCTGGGGCCTCTCTTCATGCTTCCCTGCCTGTCACCTCCATGCACCTCTTACACCAACAATCAGTTGAGCGAGTGTTTGTGAATGCAGAATAAGGTCTCATCTTTCACCTTCTCCTCCCTAATGTTATCTCCTTTTTTCTCCAGTGTTCAAGGGAGTGGTGTTAGTAAATGGTTTGAAGTTGTGCTGAGTTCACACACTTGCTTCTGTTCTGCTACTGGTTTTCTCTTTTGAGGATGACTCTTTCACAAGTCATACAATGAGTGACTCTCTTGTCCCTTCCCACATGTGGAATGTGCTGTGTACTTCTGACCATTTGATGGGAGTAGCAAGCAGTCATCAGTGGTGTCTCTGGGACACCCACACTGCTCCTTTCATTCTTTTGAATTCTAAGTTCTAGTAGCATTTGCAGGTAAAATGAAAATGGAGTGATTGGTTGTGGAGTTAATTGTGGTCCAGGTGCCTTTAGAGGAGAGAGTCTGAGATGCTCCCAAAGTAAAGAGGACAGTAGGCGGTGGACCAAGGGCAGAATGAGTATGATGTCCTGTGTGTCATGGCTGTGCTCAAAGTCAGAAATTAAGAGGCAAAGAAAGCCTGGACTCCCAAGAGTTGTGGTGATTTATTGCAGAACGATCTCTTGACCTTGGGATCTGGAAGCAATCTGACAGTTGCGGATTAACATGGGGCTTCTGTTGGGACTGATTGACCTACATTTGCCTAGTGTGGGAGTCTTGAATCTCACAGACCTCTGTTAGTGAATAGGGGCTCAAGGGCTCATAGTTCTGACCTGATCTGGAGACTCTTATTTTAGAAAATGGGATTTTGTGGAAAGGGGGGGGGCTGAATATCTAGAAACTAAGGCTTCTTCAGACTTGGTGTGTCCAGTATGTGCACCTCTCTTGTCAACCATGTGTTATAGGCAACTAAGCATCTACTTTCTGTTTCCCCCAGTACCCTTCTGGTTTTGGAACTTTGCACCCCCAGAAGTGTCTGGAACGGAAGGAGTACCTGGCGTCTGTCTGTCTGCTCTCCAACCCAGCTGGGAGGAAGGTGCAAACTGGTGGGAAGCCGGAGATCTTGTCAAGTGCCACATCTCTTCCTGAGCCTACCATAAGCCCTGTAAAGCTCACCCAGGCCCCTCCCTGCAGGAGCCCGAGAAAAGCCCCAGAAAGCACTTCGCACACAACCCAAGACTGTTCCTGCTCTGCAGAAGAACCCGCTACATTGATGGAGTGTGTGTCTGGTGGTTGTGGGTCAGGGCTGTCGGAATGGGGCTGCTTTGTGCCCGGCATTACCCCTCCATTCAAGCTCTGCCTCAGCTGTCTTTTGACTTGGTGCCCTAAGCCTTGATGGAAGAGTGGGTGAGAAGCCTGGATCGGCAGGCTGTGCAAGGGCCCGAGTCGACAAGTCCCTTCCCTCATGGGGGCTTTCCTTGTTTCTTTTCTGGTGGTGTAGCATGCGTAATGTGTGAGGGTGGATAAAGAGAGCCTCTCAGTGTGGAACAACTCAGCTGAGCTTGTGCTTGGCTGTGCCAACCAGCAGGCCTTTTCTGGACACCGACATCTGACCTGGTGTGGCAAAGGTCCTAGGTGTGCTGGGCCAGTGGGTAGCACTTTCCAGACACTGGGACTGCTCCAAAGCAGACAAGCAGGTGCTAAAAGCTATTGCTAAGAAACTAAAAGGACCTTCCTCTTCGCCATGGGTTTGCTCACGGGCTGCCCTCTTGCAGCTGAGAGGTGGGAGACCCAGGCCGGGCCTTAAACAGGGCCCCAACCAGTGTTTGGCTTTCCTTCTTTTTTAAAATCCAGAAGGGTGTTTTCTATGGATGAACTATTTTGGAGATTTAAACGAAAACCAAACCCCACATATTTGGGAAGGGGGCAGGGCTTTCTATGGTAGCCTTCAAACCATAAGTGTCTCCGTCTTGGGTGCCTTTCCCTCCCTCAGGCAGCATTGCTCTGGTGGCGGCCTGCTCTGCCTTGAGAATGATGTGGCATCTCCTTGGGCCCTGCATACAGTAGTGGCGCAGAGGGGAGAGGAGAAGGGCACTAGGAGAGCTTTGTTCTTTGGAACTGGGGCAGATGAGGGAGTTGTACATTATAGATAATTACCTGTAAAGCTAGCTGCAGATTAACTAGAAGCTTTTGTAAACTGGGGGGGAGGGGGAAAGCTATATATTTTATCAGAGAACCCTATGAGATTATTGGCTAAAAAATGCAGACTGTTTTCTTGTAGCTTTATACCTTTTGATACCAGACAAAACACTAAAGCATGTGAGGCTGTGAACTTGTCTGAAGACGGGATTAGGAGAAAGCGCTGAGGGGGTGGGGCTGAGGCCTGTGGACAAAGCACAAAGGCCTCTCCTGCCTGGCAGAGCCCTCTGGCAGCCTTGCGCCAAATCATGAATCACCAGCAGGATGTGCTTGCGGGGTGGGGGGGCCTTCTAAGCCTTAGAAGTAGCTGCTGCTGCTGCCGCCGCCGCCGCCGCCGCCTTGGGAACCCTCTTGCCCTCCCTTTGTGAAGAATGTTTCAGGGCTTGCATTTCAGGCTTGCCCCTTCGCTGTCTGTCTACCTCTGCTCAGCAACTGACAGCCTCAGGTTTAGCTGGATCTGCCTGGAGTCAGCTTCTGGTGCTGGTGGACAGAGCCCAAAGAGAACAGTTGGGATTTAGGGGTGGGGAATCACTTTATCCCCATGGGGAAATTGGTCTTCTGAGTCAGGGAAACCCCAGGAAAAAAGCTGTCAGGATTAGGTGTGTATCCCCTGCAGCACTATGGTTCTCTGGCAAGAGGGTGGTAGTTGCAGGCTATCCTTGGTGTCTGGAGTGTTCACTGGTGCTGCTGGAGTCGGGGGGGGGGCAGGAAAGGTGAGGCTTCAACTGATGTCAGGCACCAGCCAGAGGGGCTGCAGCCCACCTCCAAATACTTTTCCATGAGTGGGAGGGACGGGTGCAATCTTTCAGCAGCTAACAAAGTTCTTTCTAGCTGAGTGGGGGGAAAAAATAGGATGGCTTGTCCTTCAACACCTTATAATGAGGACCCTGTGGCCTTGGGAGGCAAGGCTGGAAGGAAAGATGAGAAGGCCAGGTCCTGACCGCTTGCTGCTGCAGCAACCCAGGTCAGTGGTACCAAGCTGTTGTATCCTGGCAGTGCCTTCAGGCTCGAGTCCCTGTGTGCACCTGCTTAACCACTTTGTGTCGCACGCCTCTGGGAGGCTCTAGCAGCCTTTCTTGGAGAGGTAGCAGCATGTTCTGGCTACAGACCTGCATCAGCCAAAGGTTGAACTTGAGAAGGGAGGGGGTTGGCAAGGAGGAGGTGCTGTGACCTTCCAGTGCATCTGCTTTCTGAACGCAGGGCCCACAAGCTATGTGGCTAGTGCATTATATTAGCCATGAACTAACTCCAGAATCAGGATTCTGGGGGAAGCCACCTGCCCTCCTTTTCATGGCAGAGTGGGAGCCTAAGTGCGGGTGGGGAGGGCCTCTGACCAAGTTGAGGGGAAGTGAGAGTCTCTGGGTTCCTGTAGGTATGAGCATGATGCTGGGCTGTGAAGACTGCAGTGTGGGAAGCGAAAGGGCAGATTTGAAGCAGATTCATTTCCACCACTGATGCCACCCTCTGCTCTCATGCTCACAAGTACAGCTAGCATGGTCTTGAAACCTGTTCTCTACACCTAACTGTGTACTGAACGAGTGGATAGTGTCACCCCTTTGAACTGCTTTGGGTCCATTAAACGTGTATGAAGGAGTAACTGATCTGCATTAAGTGATCTTAAAGAGGCACCTGCAGCCCCTTGTTGGTTCCCTCTTCTTCAGGATATGCTCAGAGCAGCCAGAAGGAAAGGAGAGCTGGACTGCAAGGGCCTTTCTTGCTGCATGGTGGCATATCTGCCTTATTCTTTAACAAATCAAGGTGGTGGGGTAGATCCAGGGCAGGGTCTGGCAGCAGAGTACATTTTGGGGGTTTGTGCTAAGGTTGCTTGTGGGTGGTAGTTGGCAGGGCACAGTTTTGGTATTTGGGAGCAGCTGGGGGTAAAGCCAATTGCTGGGTCACTGTGCAAGACTCAGGGCGGGGTGCTGGAGCTCTGGATGCAGCAGGTGAGCCAAGCTGATTGTCTTTCCAAGTTAGTGTGTGAAGGACCCTGGGGAGGGGTGGTGGTAATGCTTGTGCAGTGCACATGTTCTCCCTGCCTGATCTTGCCCACTCCGTGCCAGTGTTGGCAGATGGGAGAGGAGCTGACTAGAACAGGCTCTACCCTGTTCCTTCTGATTTTTGTCCTTGCTATACTTCAGTTTCGCCTTTTGTAGCAGTAGAATCTCAACCCCTTCCAGGGCTTTCCCATATCTCCCTGTGGAATATGCTAGAGGGCAAAATGTGACAAATAAATCTCTCTACTCCTCTGTCTTTGTCAGTGCCATTCTTGCTTCTGCCCCGGCTGCTGGGGGGTGGGGGTGGCCTCTGAGCTTCTGGTCATTGGGGGTGTCTGCCCATGAGGAAGGCAGAAATGTGTGTGTGTTTTACCCCAAAGCTGCCTGGGAGCAGGATAAGGTCATCTTGCTTGCATGTAGACTTTTAGAAAGAGACGGTCCAGTCTTGGGCAATGAGAATATAGAGCAGTGAATTGCATGCAGATGAGGACTGCCTGATTTCTGGCCACCCTGAAGTAGAACAGATGGTCTCACTGCCCACTGGTAGTGATGGAATAACCAGGATTCCTGCAAGATTCCTTCAGGACTCTTGTGGACTTGACCTTGTGGAGAGCAGTTTACAGTCCAGGTTGGGTCAAGTGCAGGGCTGTAGTTAGGCCTGCACATGCAGTGCTGCTGACAGCAGTGATTCTGTTCCTTGAATGTACAGAAGTCAGCTGAAGGTTGGAAGTCGCCAAACTATGCAGGACTGACTTATTTGTGTCAAGTTTAAAGAAATATCTCCCTGCAGCATTGGTGTGCTTTACACAGCGTTGTGACATAGGAAGCTGCTTTCCGAGGCAACAGATTGGGCCATCTTTCCCAGCACTGCCTGCTCCGAAGTCTCGACAGAGAAGAGTCAGGTTACTTGATTAGCCAGGGACAGACTCTGGGCTTCTCTGCATGTGAGGCATCTGCTCTGCCAAAAACTTCATGGGCAGTTTCAGATGTCAGAGTTAGGCCACTGCCTGTCTATGCTTGCAGCAGCTTACCAAAACCTCAGGCAGAGCTGTGTTCAGCTGGATGTTAAGCAATTCCCTGGGTTAAGCTTCCTTTTTGAAGAGCAACAGAGGCTACTCTTGCCTGACGTCTCATGCTAGGTCCTTCCTAGCCCTACTGCAGGAAATGCCAGCAGGAACTGAATGCTGGGCCTTCCACATGCGATCCCTGCCCTCTGCCACAGAGCTCTTTCCTCCTTTATATTTACCAACAGAACTGGAGAGGCAGAGACTTGGTGGAGGAGGGGCCTGCCCTGCGGAACAAGCAAGCAGCGAGTGGCTGACTCCTTGGGCAGGCTGCATTCCAGCACAGAGCTGCTCTTTGCGCGCCAGCACATTCCATTCCTTTCCTCCCACCAGCAGGCTTGGGAGCAGCCCTTGGTGGCGGCTGCTGCTGCTGGGACAGCTGCCTGCTTGCTTGCCATAGAGTCCAAGATAGGTGGCTGCTGCTTCTTCACCCTCCCTCCTGGAAGCAGCTCTTTCTTCATCCTTTCCCAGCTGTGACCTGGTGTCTGCTGCTGCGCCATAAATAGCAGAGAAGTACAGGAATAGGTGCACCCTGCCCAGAGCCAGCAGGGGCCTGTGGAAAATGCTCTAATCAGAGTCTGCTCCAAGTTTTTCTATGCAGCTGATGGTGAGCAAACAGCTGGCTTAGTTCTGGCTTCTACCATCTGAAGAAGGTAATTATTGGGGCCCTGTTGTAAGAAAAATTGGAACCCAGGATGAAGAGCATCTGCCTCTATGAGCTATCCAAGCTTCTTCAATGTTGCGTCATTATATTCTGAAAGGAGGGGCACAGACCTGCATACTGTACAAGAGCCAGAGGCCTGGGAAGGGGTGGAAGTGCAGAACAGCATTTGAATAAATGCGTAATTGGCCACATTAAGTAAATGCTGCTAATGGATGAAAAGAATGCCCCAATGTTATTTGGCAACATGAATTTAAAAAGCAAACACTTAGAGGAGGCTTCTTGCCAGATGTTTCCCTTCAACACAGGAACCTGCATCTTCTAGACACAGGCAGTTGCTTGCTTCAGCAGAATTATAGCTCACAACCAAGGAGAGAAATGATTTAGGGACCATCAGTGGCGTAGCTGAGAAGGTGCAGGGGCTACCAGTAGCACAAACAAGCTTTAGAGGGGCAACAAGTTGAGCTTGACACTAGTGGACAAAGTTGTGAAAACCTTGGTATGTCCAAATTATACCATCATGTTATAAATCATTGGAAAGGTAATCTAATGCAGTATGCTAGTGGTTCTCAAACTGGGGCGTCAAACCCTTAAGAGGGGTGGGCGGAAGGCAGAGATGCAATGCCCTGGATCTGGCCTCTAATCAGGGCGCAGGGGTACGCTTCCACTCACCCCCACCTGCAGCAGCCTCCCAAGGGTTGGTGGAGCCCAGTGCCAGCCTCAGCAAGGCTCTCCACCCAGCACAGACCCCTGCAGGACACGACTGTGACCACTTCCGGTTTTGCAGTCGAGATACAGGAAGTGGTTGCGATCACAATCTGCAGGGGGTCTGCGCTGCATGGAGAGCCTTGCTGAGGCTGGAGCCGGGCTCCTCTGACCCCCAGGAGGCTGTTGCAGGTGGGGGTAAGTGGAAGCATGACCCTGTGCCCCTCCACAGCAGTGTGATGCTGGGCATCGTATCACTGCCATCCTCGCACCTGTGCAAGCACTTACAGGCTCTCAAACTCTCCCACAGTTGTTTGAGAACCACTGCTGTAGGCAATGAAACAAACTGCATTGGAATATCTGTATTCTATCAAAAGTTTTGACCAAGTAACCAGAAAATGAAAATGAAAACTGCCTTATGGAAGAAAAGACCTATGAGACTGATTGTTGTGAGAGCAAATGAGATGTTATTATGATACAGCATGGAATCAACAAGGTGTTAATATGAGTCAGCTCTCATTTCCATCTAACTGCATAAAGAGGCACTTTTTCAAGTAGTGCTCCTCTTATATTTAGCAGAAGAACAACTGTCCCTTTTCACCCCAGCAGTGTCTCAAATTTGATGTTGTAGAGGGGGGCTACAAAATCTTTGACTCCAGGAGATAGATGCCTTAGCTATGCCACTGGCTGGTGGGAGACGGGTTTTCCCCTGGTTTTCACTTTTTTAAAAGCCTGGCTGTAACATCACTTACAGGGCACCATTTTGAGCTCAGCACCAGGCTACGCAATCATTAGCAATGTCACTGATCCTAATTAACTTGCTTAGTTCACACCTTAGAGGGGTGAAGAAGAAAATAGGTTTGTGTGGAACCAGGGCTTAGTCAGTGAACCTGTGTGGGCTGCAGACTGAATCTGCTTGGTTGCACGAGCAGTGGGATCCTGCTCACATATGCCGACGACTCCCTCAAAACATGGGTGTTGGAGAAGGGGAGGGAGAGAAGCCACCAGGAAGAACTGTCCATACCAACTTATGGAGAGCAACTGCCATCTGCTGGTGAGGAGTCACAGCACTCAGTGGGACCCATTTCAATGTTGCAAGTACCAAAAGAGAGTCTGCCACTTTTCTGGGCTGTTAGGTAGCAGGCTGCTGTTCTCCAAGACTGGCAGTGGGGACAGGGTTTGTGCTCCAGCTAGCTCCGTATAACCATGGCACTCTGTTATTCTCTGCCCTGTGCATCCTTTCCTCACTGTCTGAGCATAAATGTCTTCAACGGGCACTGTGGGACTCTCGTCTTAGGAAGGTTCAGGATTTACCTTCCTATATTGTATGCAGTGCCTGGTATCCCACAGAAGTCAGTTGTGCTGAGGTGCCATTGAAAATGACTCTGAGGCAGTGATGAAGTCTCATTGCTTTCAATGTACTTGGTTATGATCAACTTCTTTGGGATGCTAGCCTGTAGCATAGGCCCCTGTTATCCTCTCCCCTGTGCACGCTTGAAATTATTGATCTACACAAAAACAGGTCAAATCTTTCAACTTGCTGGAGAATAACAACCACTTTACTCAACCTCAGTGACAACCTTGTAATGAATTAAAGTGCAGGAAAGGAACTTTGATTTAAGTGAGCTGGAGTCACCAGCCCTGCTGTATAGAAAAGTCTCACACACAGGAACAAGCACTGGCAATCTTTACAGGCTTAGGCAATTTAAGCTCAGTATTGTAAATGGGCAGGGATGGGAAAACCCAGCATGGCTTGACTCGACTCAAAAGCAAGTTATAACAGGCACTTTCCAAGTTGCCCAATCACCCTTTAGTGACTCTAAAAGACTTGAGTCAAGCTGCCCCCCCCTTTTAAAAAGCCTACCACTGAAAAAACAGCTGCTGTAGAGATGTGTGTGTGTGTGTGTCATCTCTTTACTCACTCCCCTGGTGTCCCCGTCCATCTGTAAACAGGGTGGGAGAGAGCTGGGAGAGAAGGGTCACAGGCAGCAGGTACAAGGCTTCCAGCATGACCTGATCATTTGCAGCTTTATGCAGAAGTAGTCCCACTGAAGTCAGTCATTTCATGAGGCTCTCCCCTCCGCACCAGCCATGGTGGCAACTGTGATTGCTATGAATTCCCTCCCTCATTCCTGCCTTCTCCCCTTCCCTTGGCTTTTGTTGCCAATCATAAGGCAAGAATCACCCTGGGCTGCTACTCCTGTTCTCCTTCAGCTAATGAAAATATCAGAATGATCACCTGTTCCTTCCTTCTTCTCAGAGACAGGAAAAGAGAGCCCAGGCCCACCTGCCTGCATTCACTGCAAACATTAACCCTTTCCTGGCTCCTGGCTGGAACTTTGCCCTCTGTCCTAAGACACTAACCTTCAGTGTGGACACACATGGACACAGACACACACACTCTCCCTTCTCTCCAGTGAAACAAGAACAGCAGCTTCCAGTGTTTCCACGCCTGTGCAAGGTACTTTATTGCCCACTCCTCCTAACACAATTTTTAAAAAGAACTGCCACCCCCTACAGCAAGGAGAACACATGGGCTCCCATGGAGCAGAATCCAGATCTCTGCCTGAAGTAGTACACATGCAACGGGGAAGCACAGTCCTGTGCCTTTGCAGCAGCTCCAGAACCTGAGCTAAGAATGTACCTATTGAGCTGCTGCAGTCCGGCCAGTCCTACTCAGAGGCCATGTGGCCAACACTCTTCTTGGTCTTGGTGAGTGATGGCCGTGGTAGACGGGCAACAGGCCCCAGCAACAGCCAGACTCTGGCCCCAAACCAGTCCCAAAAGGGGTCCTGAAACAGCAACAGGAATCCTCGTCCTCTCCATGCTCCCCCATCACTCGGACATCAGGCTGTGGATCTTTGTCAATAGCACGACCGAGTCAGAACCTGGAAGCAGAATACAGTGGAAGTCAATGCTTCCTCAGGCAGGCTGCAGTCTGAGGCCTTATCCCACACAGCTGCATCCCTGTATTTTTTAATTATTCATGGCACTAGCAATGAGGGAGGGCAGCTGTATTCAAGAGAATCTGCTGTGTAAGCCCGCAGTAGCAGAATTCCACCTTCATGCAGTTAAGGACACAAACCAGCGATTAGGTCAACTGTTAACCTTTTTTAGGTCACAGGCCCCTTTGAGAACCTGATGAAAGCATACACAAGTTATGTGTCCAGTTCAGGCTACCTTAGGCCCATCCATGGCCCTCAGCTAAGAACCTCTGCTGTTGAAGGATGTGCTCAATGGATTTCCTCCCCATTATTTGTCTTAAGTGTTTACTAGCTGTCTGTTCAGTTTTGCAAACGAGTCAACCTATATGCACAACACTATCACATCCACTCCCAAGAGCACACCACCACATGGAAGAGAGCAGACGTCTTTCGTGCTAGACAGGCTCTTTACCTGCTGACTCGCTTTTCCGGTTCCATCTCCTATAAAAGATGACAAAGAGAAAGTGTTATTTCAGGGATGGGTGTGCTCTTCTCTGCTACTCCACCCCACTGGTGCTTGGGTGTGGAGGAGCCAGGTCGATATCCAAAGGTGGAGGCATAGAGGGATGAAGCTCTGCTCTCAGTTCCAAGAAAAGAAAAAAAAAAAGCATTCTGTGGGGTTGCAGTGTCTGGGCCAGCCACTAGCACATTTACCACACCTTCTTTCCACTGCCAGTGGTGGCAGGCCAGGGTCCTGCTTATAGCACAGCAAGATGTGCCATACAAATATAAAACTAGGAGCCACAAGCTAAGCAGGGTCAGGCCTGGTTAGTACTTGGATGGGAGACCGCCTGGGAATACCGGGTGCTGCAGGCTTATACCAGAGTCTTTCGAGACTGAAGGTTGCCAACCACCAGGAGCCACATTGGAAGTCTCCTTGGTATTGACAGGTGCTCAGGAAGACAATGAATCCCCATCCCGTGCTTGAGGGAGAACAACAAGAACAGTTCCTTGGAGCCAGGACTGCTGCTCATAGTGTACTCACTTCAGCAGCAGGAAGGCCCAGATAATCAGCAGGAAGGAGACACAGTCTGTCACAATCCAGATCATTTGGTACGTAGCGCGTGGCTGGGGACACATCAGGAAATGGAAGTCAGTGGAGCGATGGCACTTTGGCAGCCACTGATCTCCCAGGACAGGCACCCACACCGGGAGAGAGGCAGGCAGGAGGCATGGTGATGCCCTTGCCCAAGACTGCCTTGCTTACCAGCAGCCAGAGGGGGCGCTCCATCCCCTGCAGCACCTGGCAGGCGTTGGTGGTAACAGAGTTGGTTCCTGAACACCACAGGATTGAGAAGAGCCAGGGGGCATTCACCACGAACAGGTTGACCGAGATGTTGTCACGGCGGTATTCCCTAGAGAAGGAGTTTGAGGGTGTGCACGTCAACACTGGTGGCACAGTGTAGGAGGCAGCACAGACACTTCCCAGAGGAGAGGCAGTGGCCAAGACTCAGCCCCAAGGAGCTGCACATTCACAGTTGGCCATGCCTGATGAGACCAAAGTTTCAGAGGCTCTGTGTCCTGTGAAGACACTGCTTTAGTTCAGTCTACTTTTACAAGCTGTGGGGAAGAGCTATGCAGAGCCCCACTGCCCTACTCCCAGGAAATCCCATTTAACAGACAAGGGATAGGGTAGGGACTGGGCATGTGTTGGGTGACAGCACATCAAACTCACTGGATTTCTGCACTGCTCAGATTTTGGTAGGGCAGGTTCACATGCTGCAGTTCTTCCGTCTCATTGCTGAGCCTCTTCCGGCCATAGATCTGCTGGAACTGGGGCGCCTTCTGTTTCACCTGCTCCCGAAACTCATCTGGCAGCCACAAGATCTGGGGGGAGATGAGGTGCAGGGGGTGCTATTTCTGTTTCTTTGTCCAAGAAGCCCTAGGTGCAGGCCAGCCTTGTCCCTTGTCCCAATTATATCAGCATAAGACCCCAGTGTGCCCATCTTCAGAGTGTCACAAACAGTACGCCTTGGGGCCTTTCCATCCCACCCAACCATCTCCCCCCCCCATAAGAACAGTCCCACTGGATCAGGCCATAGGCCCATCTAGTCCAGCTTCCTGTATCTCACAGCGGCCCACCAAATGCCCCAGGGAGCACAACAGATAACAAGAGACCTGCAAGGCCTCCTGGGAATTGTAGTTAAGAACATAAGAACAGCCCCACTGGAGCAGGCCAGAGGCCCATCTAGTCCAGCTTCCTGTGTCTCACAGCGGCCCACCAAATGCCCCAGGGAGCACACCAGATAACAAGAGACCTGCAAGGCCTCCTGGGAACTGTAGTTTAAGAACATAAGAACAGCCCCACTGGATCAGGCCATAGGCCCATCTAGTCCAGCTTCCTGTATCTCACAGCGGCCCACCAAATGCCCCAGGGAGCACACCAGATAACAAGAGACCTCATCCTGGTGCCCCCCCCTTCTCGTTTTGCTTAACAAGCAGCCAGATGAAGAATTTGGGAGACTTGCTCATCACTGTGCAGTTTCGCTAGTCCTCATAAGGGCATAAACAGCTCAAACGGTGTTGCCTCACTTTGGTGCATCAGGCCCTTGATATCCATGCAGGATCCCCAACTCCCAGTAGATACCAAATTCCACGGATGATGAAATCTGGGGGGGGGGTACATGCTGGCAAAGCAGAAGTGCCTTTTAAAAGCATCCAGGAAGCCTTCTGAGGCAGAGAAGCCAAGTGCAACCTCCCTGCACCTCAGAAGGCCTGGATGCAACTGCAAGGCACTTCCAGTAGCGTTCAAAAGGTCCTCCGAGGCCCTCCAGTGTAGGCTTGGGATCTGCATTGAATCAAACCCATGGATTGCAAATGAGATGGGGACCCGACATTTGAATTTGAACCAGGTTGAATTCCTGAGCATCAGCCTCTCTCCCCCCTTGTCTCTCCCCCCCCCATGCTATCTCCAAAGTGACAGGTGCACTCACCAGCTCTGGTGCTATGCCCGACTGCAGAATGGTCTCCACGGTAATGTTGACTAGTCGCTCATACTGAGGGTCCTTTTCTGGCCGCAGGTCAAACATGACTGACATGTTGTGCCTGCTGGCCTTGCCCAGGAGCTGCTCCAGTGATGGGATCTGCTGTGCCTGGGCTAGGGTCCACTCTTCGAGCGAGAGGCTCCGGGCCATGGGGAAAGGGCGCTTCTGGGGATGGGAGAGGAAGCAGCCAGTGAGACCTCTTGCACCAGCCGCATCTCTCCAAGCCAGGTGCAACAGGCTTTGCCCATCCCTATGGGGGGGGGGGAAGAGATAAATATTCCAAAGTGTATCCATTCCGCCACTCCTCTCTCTGCTTTTTGCAGAGGGTTTAATGTTTCTCCTGGAGATTTCCCCCAACTGCGGCTACTTGGTCTGGTTCCAGTCAGTCAATGGATTGGAATGAAGGAGAATTTCGTTCCTTATTGAAGGCAGGCTCTGCCCGGCCTCCCCATCAGCCACCCAATTCATGCATGCTGAGCTGCCAGCTTCAGATAACCTATTCACATCTCCCCTCCACACACAGTCCAAGTGGACTTGCCTGGGGTTCAGCGAGCCACACCCCCTCTGCCCCTTACCTCCAAGAACCAGCTGCCAGCATCCAGCTGCTGCAGCTCAGTCCAGTTGAAGGTGCTGGCATTGAGATGGGCCTGGGCGGGAAAGACCTCTTTGACGTTGGTGGTTCGGGAGAGGCGCTCGTCGTGCATAAGGAAAGGGACTCCATCAGCACTGAGAGGGAGAAGAGAGTGCTTGTCCAGGCAGAGACCATTCATCCTGCCTGGAGAGGACAGGGATTTTCCCATCCGCTGCTTACCTCACCAGGACATCCGTCTCAAAGACACTCACACCACAGTCAACTGCCTTCTGGAATGACATCAACGTGTTCTCAGGTGCAAGCTGGAAGGAGAGAGATGGACATCACAGCAACTGGAGAGATACAGATACTTTTTGGTGGGGGTGCCAGAGCCGCTCCCCCTTTTGGAGGACAGAAAGTACACATCACTTCAGCGACTTTGGATCACCTGCCACTCTGATTACTGGGCAGCAGACTTACTGGTGAGAGTTTTAGTGCCACTGTCTCACATATACTGTGGCAATGCAATTCACATCTCATTGAATGAAAGGTTAGGACCATATGAAGCTGTTTTTCACTGAGTCGGATCACTGGTCTGCTTGGCTCAGCCATAGCAGCTCTTTGGATTTTAGAGAAGGATCTTTCCCAGCAATGCTGAGATGCCAACAGGGAACTTGCGACGCTTGCTCCACACTGAGCTGTGGACACCTTGCCTTCAACAGGTCATGACGGATATACAGAACCTCCATATTCAGGACCTCCAGGGTGGTGGAAGTGGCACTCTGAAGCAAGCTTTAACTTGCCCCCAAATCACCACTCCTACCCACAAGAAACTGTCCTCTAGTCGAGGTCCTAAAATTGTGCTTGGCAGTAGCCTGCAGAGAAATGAACTCTTGGGTACAATGGCATGTGGACATCTTTTGGCCCATCAGCAAGGTACTGGGGAGGGGAAAGGGGCAGGACTGCACTCTGCCCTAGGGTCTCCTCTGCTTTTGCCACCCTCCTGCTCCTGACCCGGAAGTAATTGCGGTGACATCATTGTCACCACAATTACTTCTGCGCAGCTGCCTCCTCTGTTCCCCCTTTGTTTCAAAGGGGGAAGGAAGGAGGCAGCCCAGGCTCCGACAGAGCCTTTTGCACCACATCTAAGTGGTGTGAAAAGCTCCATCGGAGTACTTTGGGGCCGCTGGAAGCAGTGCCCTGGACAGAGGCAAGCGTCTCTTCCAGGAGGCAGATGGCGCTCGCCTTCTGGGCACCGCTTCCAGTGGCCCCCAAAGCACTCCAATGGAACCTTTTGCACCACTTAGAAGCAACGCGAAAGGCTCCATCACAGCCAGCGAAGTGGCATGCATCCCCTCTGAAATCGGAGGAGGCATACGCTGCCTTAGGGAGGGGTTGCAGTGCTGTCCCCCCCAGTGCAGGGCATTTGCACCCCTTGCTCCCCCTAGGAACACCACTGACGGCCCCTCTCTGGCCATCTCCTCAGTCCCAGTTCCAAAGTGTCTCTGATCACTCTGCTCTTCACCGTGCCCAGCAGAAGAGGTGGCACTGGGTACTTACCATGGGAGCCCCACGATGCCCAAACAGGGCTGGCTTGGGAGGCAGCTGGTTGTGCTCCATGAGACAGGGGGAGTCTATGCCCAGCGGGGCCACATACAAAGCGACTACTGCGCCCAGATACAGCAGCAGGAGAAGCACCTTGAGAGCTGCAGAGATGCAGGACAGAAAACACACACGAGATCTATAATGGCAGGTGCTTTGCCAGAGCCCTGAAGGGGACCTGCCAGTCTCTCACCCCCCATCCTTGCAGAGTCCTTCTGGACAAGCTTGCCTGCAACCATCCTGCACCTCTGCCAGAGGGCCCCCCCCCCAAGGCATTCTAGCCCCCAGCCTTCAAGGGAGGTAACTATTCAGAGCAGAGGTTAACAGACCAACAGTGCCACCTGCTGAGCGCTAAAGAAATAGGCACACAACACACTTCAGCTTGTTATACTGTGGCTCAGCAAAATCCAGTAGCTGAATGAACCCAGAGACACATTTTAGCAGTGCAGAAGAGATGGTTGATGTCTGCTGAAAGACCTTGAATGACTTCTGCATGTAGAGGGAATGAGAAGCCAGAGCAGAACGCTTTGGTCTCCCTGTACCTGAATGGGAGGTGCGGTAAAACCAGCTGGCAACTGGCCAGGCAAGCAGCGTCACACCCACCACAGCTCCGATGTGCAAGAAGGGGCCTGTCGCCTGTGGAGGAGAAGAGTGTTATCTTGGACTCTTCAAGGTGTTGATTCCAGACTGCAGCATGGGAAAGGGGGAGGTACGAACAAAGACCAGTGCCTGGGAAGAGGCCAAGACTACAATGCAGGCTCCACAGCTAGGCCGTGCCAAAGGGAAGGGGCGTGAAGAAAAAGGCCAGAGCCACAGCCAGCAAACAACTGCAAGTCTGTCCTGGTTTCCCTTGTTACTGCAAGCCAGTGCAGCTCCCCAGCAAGTTAGGCGAGGCACAAGAGCCAGTGCCCAGGTCACGTGGCAGGAATCCCTTGCATGCAAACAGCCCACAACATGGTACAACTTAGAACATCCATGTCACACAGTCAGCCACTCTTGTGGAATCTCACCTGCAGGGAGATGTGGGCACTTTCCCACTGCTCTGCCCACTGGATTTCCAGTCCCACAAAAGCTGCAGCCACCCCAAGTGCTGTCAGGATCAGGAGACCCTAGAAAAAGGTTGGGGGGGGGGAGAGACAAGACACATACATTATCCAGTGTCTAGGAAAGATAGGCAGAAAAGCTATCTTAAGAGCTTTTTTCCAGAAAGAGGAGAGAACAAATTGTCAGTCCTCTCAGCAAGGACTGTGCCACTTCAGAGTTCCATACATCTGCATAACCCACATGGTCTTGTCATAATTCCATCATACAACAGAAAGGGTGCAAGAAGCACATTTCATAACACGTGAAGCAGCCCTGGGAAGCACAGGGTAGAGTCGGAACTGCACTCTGGGCCAAGTTACCTTGTGCAGCCAGTGGAGCTTCAAGGGCTGGTGGCAAAGCTGAAGGCAAAGTGCTAAAACCTGCAACAAAAGTGAGAGAAGCAATGACGTAAGTGCCTGCTTTTCCAGGGCTTGCAGGAGGAGGACAAGGACTATGTAAGGGAAAAAGTGATGTGGACTCCGCTCAAAGCCAAAATCCTACATGGAGTTCACTCAGTTCTGAGCCAAGACTGGTATGAGTTGTGAAGAGGGAGGCACATCCACTTCTCCTGAGATTTGTTTTTCAACTTCCAGCACCATAAAAACATAAGAACAGCCCCACTAGATAAGGCCATAGGCCCATCTAGTTCAGCTTCCTGTATCTCACAGCGGCCCACCAAATGCCCCAGGGAGCACACCAGATAACAAGAGACCTCATCCTGGTGCCCTCCCTTGCATCTGGCCTTCTGACAGAGCCCATTTCTAAATTCAGGAGGTTGCGCATACACATCATGGTTTGTACCCCGTAATGGATTTTTCCTCCAGAAACTTGTCCAATCCCCTTTTAAAGGCGTCCAGGCCAGATGCCGTCACCACATCCTGTGGCAAGGAGTTCCACAGACCAACCACACACTGAGTAAAGAAATATTTTCTCTTGTCTGTTCTAACTCTCCCAACACTCAATTTTAGTGGATGTCTCCTGGTTCTTGTGTTATGTGAGAGAAGTGCTAGAGAGCTGTTCCCCCCCCCCCTTCTAGCACATTTGGGTCACATTTGTTTTTGAGTTCTAGCACACTTGCCATGCTAGCAATCTGTCGGTTGGGCTTGAGGCTAGAAAGCCTGGTGGCCTCCATGAATAACACAATTATTAGCCTTCCTGACAGAAGACAAGTAGAATTATTAGTTGACCTGAAAACATATAAATGACTATGTGAAGGTGGAATTTGTTCAGTAACCTATTGTTAAAATTTCTCGCAATGTATTTCTGAATTAACACAAGTCAGTTAACATATTCACAAATGCACACATTAATACGCAATTCTTACATAATCACTTCATAAACATAACATACTTAAATACTTGCACAAGTATATAATTTTCCAACTTTGGAGAAGTTCATTTTAATGAATCATGCTAGAGGCATGTTGGCCATGTCATTTCTGGCTATTTCCTAGCCAAAAAATGAATGCAGCCTTCATTTCACGAGGCCTGCCAGCTCTCAGGCACTGGGGAGCTGCAGCTGCTCTCTGTCCATTGAGACAGCCCGCACTGTCAGAGAACAACAGTTCCCAGGGTTCCTGGGTAGGGCAACTGTACCATTCAAAATGCTGTGTGTCGCATAGACATCACTTTGGCATCAGGTAGCAGACAGGGCAGA
This sequence comes from Tiliqua scincoides, assembly GCF_035046505.1. NCBI lineage: Eukaryota > Metazoa > Chordata > Lepidosauria > Squamata > Scincidae > Tiliqua > Tiliqua scincoides. The sequence continues at coordinate 1,480,389 of NC_089832.1, forward strand.
GCATGCTTGACAGATAAGCAGTCAAGAGCTGCCTTCAATGAACTCAGACTATCGATCCACCCAAGTCAGCATTGTCTACGCTAGATGAAAGCAGCTCTCCAGAGCTGAGCCAAGGAATTCTAGGTGGGAGCCTAGAAAGGAGACTGTACCAGGAGCAGAGATGAATAGGTGACCAGAGTCGCTGTTCCCGACAGCATCACCACCGACCAGTCCAGCCACCAGTCTGTCTTGCGGAAAATGTACCTATTCAACAGAAAGAGGAGTCATGAAGAGCAATGGCAAGACAGGTGTGGGCATGTGCATGTGCATGTATGCTTGGTGGGGGCACACTTGCGCTTTCTACTCACTCGTTGAGGTTGTGGAAGTCATTGAGAGTGACGAGGGCAAAGTAGAGCCAGGCCAGGGTGAAGAGGCACACACAGAAGAGGAAGAAGAACCAGGCACAGTCGCACTGTGAACCAAGGGAGGAGACAACACTGAAAGCTACCTCAGGGCCCTGCAAGAAGCCTTGACTGACCAGTGAAGGACATGAACTCTGCACACACTTAGAGGCATTCTTCTCTCGCTGCATCTTTGGCCCAATCACATCTGCAATGGGGACTGGGGCAGCCCTGGTGTGGCTGCACCTCTCACTGAGCTAGAAGCCGCTTGGCTTTGGCTCCCAGGACAGTCGAGGACCTGTGGCGAGACTGTGCTGGGGAAGAATTCCCACCCAGGCTCCAGGCAGGCCCTCTCTTTCTCATTCAAGCCAGAAAGAGCAATCTGTTCCAGGACCAAGATCCTTGGTACAGCTTTTCCCTGATCTTCAGGCTCGGGGAGGAAGGCAACATTGGTTTTTAGGTTCCAGTTTCTTATTTGGGCTCCTCATGCAGGTTCACACCCCTCTGCATGCCCCAATATGATTTGAACACCCCACGACTGGGAGACTGTTCCCTTGCCTTGTCTCCAGCCCAGGGTGTTGCTTCTGTCCCAATGCCTCAGAGGGGCTGAAGATACAAGGCCAAGGCAGGCACTGCATGAGGCTGGGAGGCAGGAAGTGTGCCCAGGCTGTGCCTGGACAGGGAAGGAGGGCCAAGCTTGGTACCCACTGCTCTACCCAGAGCCTGGCAATGTAATGGCTGCCCTGAGCAAGGCTCCTAATTTGAGCCAGGTCAGCCCTGCTGCCCATTCCCCAGTGTGTTTCCACCCCACCCCACTCACCTTGCTGGTTCTCAGCCCCTTCTTGCTGCGAGACCAGCGGCAGCTATAGAGGCAGAGCAGGCAGTTGATGCAGGTGTTGCAGCAGCCCCCATCCTTGGACATGGCGTGGGTGGCAGGTGGCAGGCCCCAGGCCCTGCAGAAGAAAGCAGGCAGGGAGATGTTCTTGGTACGGCCTGGCATCTGGGGCGAGTGTGCCAAGGGTGCAGATAAACCACTCTGGATGCAGTGGACCTCCAGCTTTCCCCCTCCTCTCACACGCCCATGTGCAGCTTGAACAGACACATTTTCAAGAGGGGAAGCACCAACTTCTCACCATTGTCACCTGGCACAAAATCAAGGGTGGATCCCCAGAAGAGGCCAATTCTCCTTGGGCATCAGGCCAATGAAAACCTGTGCAAGGGAGCCCAACCGGCCTCGGGAGACACGCCCTGGCCTCCCCACCCCAGATCTGCAAGTCAGAACAGGCCCATGATGGAAAGTGCCTCAGTCTGTATTAGCCCTATGTCTCCAGGGACAGACAGAGAGATCTGAAAAAGGAGGGTGTGACAAGGAAACCCACACAACTCCTCCTTCCCTTCCTGCTGTGGATTTCGTAAGAGGCTGCTCTGCTTTCTGTGCTGCACATCTTTTTGCTCCTGCACCTGAGCCCCTCCCTCCTCAAGATCACCAGCCATGCATATCCCTTCCAACAAACAAACCAGGAAGTATCCCACATGTTCTACAGCTCCATTGAGAAGAGTGGGAGACTGAAAACCAGCAGTGTGCCAAGGGAGATGTGTTCTCTGAACCAAGAAGTCCTAAGACTGCATCATGGCCACAAGGAGGCTGAGAATCCATGGCCTGAGCCACCCTCATGCAGAGCCAAAGCCCTGCACATTCTCACCACATCTAGAGTCACACCAATGGTGGAAGAAAAGCCCACAGTACCCCCCCTCCCAGTCCAGAAAAATGCTCCCCCAAAAAGCTAAGGGCCTTCTCTGAATGCTCCTCTTTGGGGCAACTGTAAGAGCCAGGATCAGGGCAAGATGCCACAGGTATTCTTGACCCCCACTCCATGACAATCACATTGGAAAAGACGCATGTGCCACCTGGCACGTGTGGCACAGCAGCTTTGGCTCCAGTTACGCACAGGAGGAAGTGGGTCTGCTTAAAACACGCGTGTAATGCGAGCAAAAGCAGCGCCGGCCTGGCACGCATGTCATATGCAGTGCCAGTGCAGACACCTTTTCCTGCTTGGAGCGCATATCCCCCCGGGCAGCGCCTCATGCGTGGGGCGGCTCTGGAGAGGCAAAAGGGCTCTAGCCCTACAGGAGCCTCTGGGCCCCGGGAAGGCGTCCCCACTGAGCCCAGAGCGGCTTCAGAGCCCAGTCCTATGCCCGTCTGCTCAGAAGTAAGCCCCATTCGAGTCCATGAGCTTACGCCCAGGAAAGCACGGCAAGGAGGGCAGCCTCAGAGCCAACCCCCTCCCCGTCTGCTCAGCAGCAAGTCCCATCACGGACAATGGCGCTTGCTCCGATGGCAGCCTCGGGTCGGGAAGGGCCGCTCCGGCTGCCCGCGTTCCCGGAGCGCCGCGCCGTCCGGGCGCCCCGCAGCCCCTGCGCAGCCCTCCCGAGCCCAGCGCGGCCCCGAAGGCGGCCCCAGGGGGAGGACGCTTCCAGCCCGCGCCCCCCCCGGACCCCCGAGCCTGGCCGGGGCGCGCCAGGGGCTCCGCTGCTGCTCGTACCTCGCCTCCCGGCCCGGCGGAGAGAGGCTGGCGGCAGCCGGAGCAGGGCTTCCCTCGGCGCGGGCGTCCCCGACGGTGCCCTCGCTGCGCCGCGCCGCTCTTCTCACCTGCCCACTTCCCGGCACGGCCCGCCGCGCGCCACCTCCGGGCTGGGCAGGGCTGGGCTGGGCCGGCCCAGGTGCGCCGGCGAGGGAGGGAGCCGTCGGGGGGGGGAAGGAGCTTTGTGCTGCCCCCTCCCTGCCAGCCCAGGCCGCCTGCTCTGCGGCTGCTGCTGCCGGGTCCTGGACGAGGGGAGTCTGCAGGCAGCCCACGTGCCCTCCAGCCGGACAAAGGACGGGGCTCCGGGCAGCCCCCTCCTCTGCCTGGCAGTCGGGCAGCAGGGGCTCCCCCGCCTAACTGCAGGCGAGGGCAGCCTTCAGAGACGGGGGGAGGGGGGGGAGAAGCCCTGGCTCTGAATGCAGCACTGGGAGGGGGCAGACACACCTGGCCAGCTGAGGGTCCTTCAGTGGCACTTTGGGACATCTGCTCTGCACGTCCAGGTGCCCGCTTCAAGCCCAGGCAGCAGGCACAACCCCAGAGGGACCTTCTCTGGCCAACCCCAGACAGCCACTGCCAGTCAGCCAGAAGAGAGCCAGGGGTTCAAGCACTTTCCTGCATTCCTATGGACGGCAGCCACCCCCCACCCGCTAATGGCTGCACCAGTCCTGGATTATAGGATTCTGGGGAGACAAGTGGTCAGAGCCCAGCCATGTGGGTGGAAACCCAAAGGCCTCTGGTTCTCTTTCAAGGTGGAGGTGATCAGAGGTCTCACCAAGGTGGCGGAACAGGCAGCACCCCTGGGGTGCTCCAGGGAGCGGCCTGTTGCAGTGTTCAGTGCTGATGCGCACTCCCTTTGCGCAGCACTACAGAGAGGTAGAACTGCAGCCGCCAAGAGTGCCATTCGCCCATCAGCGCATCAGTGCAGAAGGCATCTGGTCCTGTTGGCAACAAGGAGGACAGTTGGCGCCTGTCTGTTCCTTCTTCCCAGTTCTATAGCTGGGACTAGTTGCTTGTTTGCACATTTCAGTGTGATGAGGCAGTCGCCACACCACTGATCAGGGATAAGGCAGTGTTGTCTCTGGCCCTTCCAGGGTATCTGCTTTGCAGTGTTTCTGGTTAAGCAAGAAGAGGCCTGGTCTGACTCACAGTGAGTCAGATCCGTGAACATCCGTTTATGCACACGGGAAGCTGGCTTCATACCCCTGGGCCATCTAGCCCAGTGTCAGATCCTCCAGCTGGCAGCAGCCCTTCCAGTCCCAGACAGCGAGGGGGAAAGGTGCCTTTCCCAGTCCTGCCTCCTAGAGCTACAGCCCAGGACCCTCCTCCCTTGGACCAGTGGCAGCCTTGTTCAGAAGGCTGGGCACTGTGCAGGGCTGCCCAGAGTCCTCCTGGTGCCCAAGTTGGCACATAAAGCTGTTTCCCCCCTTATCTGGCAGCATAATCCACCCCCCGTTCCTCTGCAGGTACAGAGAGGAAGAGGGAAACTGAGCTGAAGAAGACACGAAGAGGAGAGCACCAGAGAAGTCTGCACAGTGTTCACGTGAACATACATCTTTGCTGGGAAACCAACTCATCCTCTGGTGGTGCCTTCAAAACTCGAACAACATGGATCAACTGTCTTTTCAAGAACATCTCAAGTGCAGCCTCTAGATGGCAACCTGGCCCTGAGAACTTCAAGATAGTCCCCCTTTTCAGCACTGCCTGGGTGCTTTCGGTGCCACAAGGGCCCCCTTTCCCAGGTGAGAGACACACAATTCTTACCCTCACACAGCCTTTCTGTCACTTCCTGTCTGTGGAGTCAGACCAATTCAATTAAGCTTCCCAGCCGCAGCTATGTTAATTGCAGCGCATTATTCTCACACCTGAAGCCTACAGTGCCTTCCTTTCAGTGAGGAGCTTTTGGGTTATTGTTCCTGGTGCAATGATAGGTTTCTGTTGTGCTCGGAGAAGACAATGCCGAGGTGGCAGCCATTTCCAAGAGGAATATAATTTTCCATCATAAATGCAGATGGGGCACCTTCCTTCACCTCCCTGCCTCTCAGACACTGCCAATTACTTCCCAGAGTTAGAGGAGGGGGCAATTAGGGGCCTATTCATATGCTAATCACCATCTCTTCATTGAAAAGTAGGCCTTCTTCATTAAAAGGAAGGGAATGCTTGAGTGCCAGCAATGAGAATTGATTAAAGTGGTAAATTGCATTTTTCTTTGAAAACTGTCCCATTCACACAATCATATCTAAGTGTGCAAAGATTAAGCACAAGCCAAGCACTTGGGAAAGCAGAAGTTTCCCAGACAGCCTGCAAGGGAGGAACTGCCTACCAAACACTGGGCTCCTGACTCAGTTTCATGAGCGAGTTCCTCTCTGACACACACAGGCTGGGTACGACCATTCATTGAGCACTCTGCTCATGCTCAAATCCACACACTTATATTACTCTGGATGACTCAAGCCATAAGGGCAGCAAGTCTCAAATTCTCCCAGGTTCCAGTGTATTCAGCACAAGTGCTGGGCACAGAACTTGGTATCCCGAGAAACTCACTTTTACTTTAGCAAATACTTCTGACACTACAAGTTATTAGTACTCAAGAGAACAAGACAGGTTTAAAAAAGTGCTGTAATGTGGGAATAACTCAGGGTGGGCAAGAAAGGCAAGACTATTCCCAGTGGTCAGGGAAAGCAGGGCTCCCTCTCACCTCCCCTTCTTTAGCAAGATGAAGACTCTGGAAATTCAGCTTCTCTTGGTACAAGATGTGGGCTATCTTAGCACAGCTTTTCCCCCCTCCTGGCATACACAGAGGCCTGAATGTTCTGTTCCGCTCCTTTGAGCCAAGCCAAAATACCTTCCATTCAGTATTTCCAAAGGGAAAAGAAACACACACACTCACAGGGTCAACTCCATGCCCTTCTCTCCAAGAGTGACAGTCTTTGTGCTCCAGCAGCGGGAGGAGGGAGGGCTCTGCCTAGCTAATCCAGACAGACTTCCTACCCCCCTGAAAGTTAAGCTTACAACAGTCTCTCATTTGCATTTATCAGGGCATTCATGCACTGCAGTCACAGAGACCAAATAGCTAATAAAGGAGGCCGGTACTTCACCCACATTGCTTGCATACCTGCACACATCCCCTACAACAAAGCCTTCTCCAGCAAGCATGGCAGAGCCTGTATCCCTTGAACAATTAACCTCTCAGGATCAAACCAAAGTCTTCCTAGTGGTGCCAAGGAAGGAAAAGCAAGGCCCCTGATTTCTTAGCCACATACTGCATGCATTATGTGTACATGCAAGAGAACAGACTCAAACTGATCCTTACCAGCTCTATGGAAGAAGGGGAGTTAGAATAGCCTTACAGCAGCAGCCAAGACCTCTGCAGAGACCTCTTTGCCAAATTTAAAGGTCAGCCCCCTTCTGCAAGGCATGATGGGAGGCAGTCCATATAGCACAACTAGAAGGTGCACTTTCTTTGTCTGATGCAAGAGGTTTTCTCCCAAACATGAGAAAAGCTGCAGAGTATTTGTGCCTCGGTTTCTGAACTGCATCTGCCGAGACTTAGTTTTAAGCCACCAATCCCAGAGGCCTGGCTGAACAACATTTTGAAAACTGTATCCAACTACTCAAATTGCAATCAGTACAACCATTTTTTAAAAAGAGCACTCAACCATCACTGGAATTGACCTGTCACCAAGTACAAAATATTGCTTCTTACTCCAGCAAGACTCCTGTGACTTTAGCCACAGTGCAGCAGGCAGAAATATGTTAGGTGAAGCTTACCCTGTTGCTGCATTTCCATAATGGGAAAAGCCCCACCCAGCTGGATTGCTGCCTGTTATGCAGATAAAAAGGATCCAGGAAGGAGGTTGCCAAGCCGTTTGGCTCTTCCTGCTAAGAAGAACTAACAAACCTTAATGAAGGAATGTGGGTCCTGCAGTAGTAAGACTAGCAGCCCAATCCTATCCACACTTTCCTGGGAGTAAGCCCCGCTGACTCTAATGAGACTTACTTCTGAGTAGACATGCATAGGATTGGGCTCTGAGTGTTTCTACAGGAAGGGCTTCATCTGTGTTAGCTTTTCTTGAAACTGATCTTACAGTAAACTGCAAGGTGATTAGTGTTCACATATTGCAGCTGAGTAGCTTGCCTGAGGCCACCAGTGACTCCACTGCAGAGGTGAGAGTCAAAGGGGAGGGGGAAATCTTGATTTGCAGCTAAGGCTCTTCGCCCCTGTGCTATATCACCTCTCCAAGAAGAGTCCTGGAGTAATGAGGCAGTTGGTGAGGTTTATGGGAGTGAGGGTAAGGTAGTGGCTAAGGGACTGAGCCATAAATCCAGAAGTCCCTGGTTTTGCCACAAACGAGCAGAACGTGTGCTTTGCACACAGAAGGCTATGGGTCTAGCCCTTGGCATCCTTGGGTAAGGCCCAGTGGAAAGATCCCTGCTGGAAACGCACCCACACTGAGCCAACATAAGAACAGCCCCACTGGATCAGGCCATAGGCCCATCTAGTCCAGCTTCCTGTATCTCACAGCAGCCCACCAAATGCCCCAGGGAGCACACCAGATAACAAGAGACCTCATCCTGGTGCCCTCCCTTGCAACAGATCAAAGCTCTCACGCAACAGTAGCCGGTTGCTTGTGTACAGTGACTGCACTGTTAGAAGAACTGTGATCTCATCTGTGTTTGGATTCAGGGAACAAGATCATAAAATTGCTGACTATAAGTACCCTTTCCGTGCGCGCGCGCACACTGTGTAGTGCTGGTGAAGTTGGATCTGATTTCATTTCTGCAGCTTTTCCCCAGGGAGGTGAGGAAGTCTCTTAGCAGGGGTTTTAATTTATTCTGGAAGAAGCTTTACAAAAGGGCACTTACAAAGTGTGTATAATAAGTTCCAGGTTCATACTGTACTTGCTCTTTTTGGAAGACAAGCTTGCTCTTGGCCAGGCTGTGCAGGTAAAACCAGTAGATGGCACTGAAGAAGTCAGAGTTCCTGCTTATGTCAGAGCCATAAAAGGTGCTGGAGTCAGGAGGAGAATTTCAATGAGTCCCTTAATGTGAAACTGTTCCTGGAAAAGCAGAAGCTGCTCTGGCTGCTGGTTTTCAGAACAGGACCCATTAGGGCTGTTTCTCCATCATGGCAGAAATGCACATTTTCAAGCAGAACTCTTTGCCACAGGAAGTAGTGATGGCATCTGGCCTGAATGCCTTTAAGAGGGGATTGGACAAATTTCCAGAGAAAAAGTTCATTACAAGTTACAAGTCATAGTAGGTATGTGCAAGCTCTTGGTTTTAGAGGCAGGCAGCCTCTGATTGCCAATGCAGGGAAGGGCAACGGAACGCAGGTTGTGTCTGCTGTCTTGTGTGCTCCCTGAAGGATTTGGTGGGCCACTGTGAGATACAGGAAGCTGGACTAGATGGGCCTTTGGCCTGATCCAGCAGGGCTCTTCTTATGTTCTTATGACCTGAGATGTGAACAGTGGGTCTTACATTGAATCAGTGGCAGTTTTCATAATGTGTTTCTTGTATCTTCCCTGAATAGGGGAACTGAATTGGGCACTCAATTACGGGCAGAGCACAGCTCTGCACAACAGTGAGTGTGTCATGTGTGCCTGAGCATCGCTGTGTGTACGCAATTTCCCAGCATCTGGCTCTGCCTCCCGGCCAGTTCTGCTTCTGCTTTGCATTTTGAGCCAACTCTAGTCCTCTTGGCTAGTCTCCCTGCAAGCCTGAAACCAAACCCTGCACATCTTCAGCTGTCATTGGGAAACTTCTCTCTAGGGGAATCTTGCTATGCCCAAATATTTGTGGCGGCTGGAGTTGATTCTGGTGGAAACTGCAGGGTTTTTTTACTCTGCTCTCTGCTGTCAGGATTCTTTTGCAAAACTTTTTTTTTCCATTTTCATTTGTAGAAGGTAAGTTGGGCTCAGTGGCTAGTAAGCCAAGGAAAAGGGTGCTGCAAACTAGCAGGAGAGCTGGAGAGGTACTTGCTGTGCTCCGGGCTCTCAAGTAGTTTTCAGTCACAAATGTAGGCTGGTCCATTGCTTTGTTCGGCTTATGGTCCCTCGTGGTACAGATCCTTAGTGGTCCTGGAGGTGGAGACCCCAGCAAAGGCCACTCATCTTTCCCCTTCCTCAATTCAATGGTGTTTATATGGTTAGGGTAAAAAGAGAGTGCAGTTCAGCCAGCAAACTCTGAGTAAGAGCAGAGAGGGCGGAGTTACCTGAGACAAACTGGAATGGGATGTTGGGAGAGAACTTGGTGCCAAAGCGCTGTGGAGAGAAGGGGAACTGATATGACTTGTTGTTGCTTGAAAGGAGTGCTCTGATACCAACTTTCACCTGATGCTCCACCTATATATTGGTAAACCAAGCAAAGATTGCAAGGATACTGTAAGCAATTATCCGTCACCTTCTCAGTCTACTTCACAGGTGTGCCTCTCACAGGTTTGGCTGAGGTTCAGGGAAGCACAGACACATACGGAGTCTGAACACCGTGGCTGGGCTGAGCTGCCCTCCTCTGCCAGAGCAAAGTGTGCTGCCCATATGCTCATTAGCATCTGTTAGTTCACTTAAGAGGCTGAGATTAACAAGAAGAGGCAGGAAGCAGAGAAGGGAGAGGGGCTTGTTTAATTCAGGCCAGGAAGCAGTCCTGACGCGCAACATATCACAACATCATTTGACATTTTCTTCTAAAACGCCAGGTCTTGACACACAGAGATGATCTTTTGCAAAGGTGCTTCTTTCCTGGCTCATCAGTTTGGTCCAGCAGTTTGGCTCTTGTGAGGATGATTGGGGGGGGGGGATCATTTACCTCCTCCAACTGGCAAAGGTGAGAACTGTTGAGAGATCAGATGAGTGAAGGTGTTTGGGTTCAAGGGGAAGGGAGTCTGCTGAGCTCCCTCTTCCAAGGACACTAAGCTCAAGAGCACTGGAATTACATGTGCCCCTCCATTCCTCTCCAGGGCTGGCTTTCAGCCAGTTGAACCAATTGCTGCCAGTTTGGCCCTGTGCCTGAGGGTCTCCTGTGGCAGGGTAAAAATAAAAAAGATATATTTTTACTAAGTCATTTCACAGTCACTGAAACAAGTGGTTTTGTAACTACCACTTTTGTAACTACCACAAAACTACCCATTTTGTTTGTTTCCTTGCAGGCTTACATGCATGTGTTTAATATTAAAATGTGCTTTGATCCATTTGGGCCATTAACTCACATGCACTTTTTAAGTGCACATTTCAGTTGCTCTCCATTCTTCCATAGAGTCATATATAATAAACTTTTTACCTCCAAGATTCTATAGGCTTTGGCTGTGAACTTGACTCTGCCAGAAATGTTTCCAATCAGTCCTTGCAGCTCCAAAGGTTGGCCCCGCTCCTCCCACCCTTTCCACCACCACAGAGGGCAGCAGGCAGGCCTGTGGCTGGAAACATTTTGCAAATGGTTTCCTCTGTTGTGAGCGTGTTTTTCAGTTATGTACCAAGTGTGAGTATCATTTTTCTATAATTGACCATAAACTGAGTGATACGGTCTGAGCAGCACCAATGGAGGGATCTCTGATGGGGACAATTCCTGGAGGAGCATTCTGGCTTCAAGGCTCGTCTCACATTCAGCCCTACAGCAAGCTCTCTATAGTCCTGACCACCGGCAGGCTTTGCTGGCCTGTGCCTCATCTTAGCCAGTCTACCTCTGGAATAGACCCATAAGCCAGCGTGAACCAGGCCTCTGCCAATATTTCCTGGTCTGGCTGGTCTGTCCACCAATGGAACTCGGCTCTTCCACAGAAGGTCATAAGAACATAACATAAGAACAGCCCCACTGGATCAGGCCATAGGCCCATCTAGTCCAGCTTCCTGTATCTCACAGCGGCCCACCAAATGCCCCAGGGAGCACACCAGATCACAAGAGACCTCATCCTGGTGCCCTCCCTTGCATCTGGCATTCTGACACAGCCCATTTCGAAAATCAGGAGGTTGCGCATGGCTTGTAACCCGTGAAGGATTTTTCCTCCAGGAACTTGTCTAATCCCCTTTTAAAAGCGCCCAGGCCAGACACCATCACCACATCCTGTGGCAAGGAGTTCCACAGACCAACCACATGCCGAGTAAAGAAATATTTTCTTTTGTCTGTTCTAACTCTCCCAACACTCAATTTTAGTGGATGCCCCCTGGTTCTGGTGTTATGTGAGAGTGTAAAGAGCATCTCTCTATCTACTTTATCCTTCCTGTGCATAATTTTGTATGTCTCAATCATGTCCCCCCTCAGTCATCTCTTTTCTAGGCTGAAGAGGCCCAAAGCCCATAGCCTTTCCTCATAATAAGGTGCCCCAGCCCAGCAATCATCTTAGTCACTCTCTTTTTCACCTTTTCCATCATTCTCTTGTTATCTGCCGGGTTATGTGGGAAGGAGAGAATGAAGCTATCTTGGCCCAGCACTCTTGGTTGCCTTCTTTGAGCCTGCCTGGGTTTTGAAAGTGATTGTGGATGCCAGAAGAGTCTCCTGGGTTTGTTCAGTTATTTTCACTTCCGAAAAGAAACTGCCTTGGCACAGTCCTGAGATAGCCGTTGTTTTACTTGCAATTCTCCATTTATTTGGGGGATACAATTACCTCCCCTTCTTTACTGTTAATGGCACAATTAATTCGCGATAGTGACAAAATCCACAACAGTTTGTAGTGTGTTTTCAAGGAACCGCAGCTGGCTGGCTAGGAGTAGCACTGAGTGATGAGGGATGTTTCAGAATGCTTTGGGATGGTGGTGTATTGATCTCTGTGGACCATTGGTCCACAGAATCAGTGGACCAGGCAGCTTCATAAGATTTTCAAGACATGTAAGGAAGTGATCCAAGGTTACCAGGCAGTGCTTGACAAGCTTGTATACACAGCAGCTTGGAAATAAAGATCATAGTAGGGCACTCAATAAAGAGAGTCAACAAAAAAAGCAGAAATATTTATTACACAGCAATAAGACTTTGGGGCAATTCCAAATCCCAGGTTAATGTATCATCTTCTCAGGAGGGAGGTAAAGAACTCACAGCTTGATGGAACCTCTGCCTGAGAGTGTTTAGCATTTCAATCCATCATTAAGCAAAACAAATAATTCCAGTGCTGTTCACCAGGCGCACAAACGGCCCTGTCCCCTTGCACAGGAGTCCTTAAAACAAGGCCCTGCTGGAGAGATGAAACTGTGGAGGCTGCAAAGGCCTGTCAGTCGCTCTGGAGAGTTGCCAGGGCCTTAAATTACAGAGATTAGAGAACTGAAGCTGTGTGATGAGCTACTGCTTCTCCCCAACAGCAGTGCTTGCTTCAGAAGCATCAGATTATTACATTGATTTCATCCCCCTGAATTCAAGCAAACATTTGTGCTTGATGATGAAGTGACAATTTCTTATGCAGGGATTATGTTGCTTTTAATAAGCGACTTTTCATTATCAGTTGATTGCAGTCCTCCGGATATTAAAAAAGTTGGACATCATTTTAAAGTTTTGGTGCCATTGTGAATACCCACACTAACAAAAGCTGTTATTTAAGGGCAGAAGCTCAGTAGTGTAGCTAAAGGGGGGCAAAAATGGTAAGTACTGCAGGTGCTGCAATGTGCCTTGTAAGCTGCCCCTCCCACTTGCCATCTGAGCCAGTGAGGGGGAGTGGCCACTTACACAGTGCATTGTGGCACCCTCAGTACTTACCATACTGACCCCCCTCTAGCTACACTACTGCAAGGACTGGGAGGCTGTGGGTGCTGTCAATCAACCTCAGAAGAGCCTCAATGCTAAGGCATTTAACTTGGGGGGGGGGGGGAGTAGAGAACTCCCAGGAATAATATACAAAATATTGTCTTTAATGTTTTATGCCTCTTGGAGTTCGCCCTGTAACCGTCAAGGGGATGCAGCAGAGAAACTCAACTAGTTATAGCCACAAATACCTTAGAAGAACTTCACTGAACTGAATGCATAAACTTAACTATATTTTTCCTGTGAGGTATGTATATACTGTACTCTTGCATTCCCAGCCCTGCTAGTTGAGAGGCTGCCTGCTGGGGACTGAACCTGCCCCCTTCTGGTGCAAAGCAGGGGCTCCCCCACTCAGCTATGGCCACATCCCCTTTCCGCATCTTCACAGAAACTTAAAAGCGGCTTTTAGACCCACATCCTTCTGAGTTCTCTCTTTGGTCTGTGTGCTGATAAAATAAAGCCTGAGTGTGGTCTGCAGATACTTGACTCAGCCACTCTGGGCACATGCTGGCATTGGCTGGGCAGATGAGCCTCTGGTCTGGCCTTCTTTGTTGCAGACCATCCAGTTAACCTGTGAGCCGCTCTGCTCAGTGGGGCCATCAGACACCTGCTGTCTTCACTGTACACAGCCCAGCAGGCCTGGCGGTGATTAGGTGTCTCTGGCACTGCTGGGAGGCTGCCACCTCTTTCTTGATTGCCGCACTTATTCCTCTGCTGGAGAGCCGCCAGGTTTGGGGCATCTGATCTGCCTAGCCTTCCTGCACAAAGTCTCAGAGCCAGGCTCTTCCAAGGTCTGCTGGCTTTTCTGCAGGTTTCTCTGCAGGAGGAGGATGCATGCCTACATATGGAACTGGCTGGTGTGAACTTCCACTTTGCAGCAGCCGAAGTCGCACATTTGTATGGACAGATGCACGTGCCGGTGCGTGACGCAGGAGGAGCGCAGAAAGACTGTGGAAGCTGAAAGGGGAAAATCCCTCCCCTCTTTGGAACAGCAGCAGGTTCACCTCCACACCATAACCTGGACCCCTCCAGCCCCCTTGTCCTCCCGTCCTCCTCTCCGCATTTGGTCACAGGACAAAGTGCTGGGTCTTCTCACCCTGCTGCGAATTGTCTTCATGGCCTGGTTTTGCTTTCTGTGACTTGTTGGTAGTGTCTGCTTTGACCGAGCTTATTCATGGATAAGCCGCATTGCAAATGAAAACATGGATGGTCAGGGTGTTAAGAGTCCAATGGAGCAAGAATCCCCCTGCCTCTTTCTGACGTGGGCAGACTTTATAGGGTCATCTTCACTTCTGGGCAAGCAACCCTCAGAGTTGAGTGGCACTGAGTGTGCCAGGACCCCTCCATTCTCCCTGTGAACAGCAGTGCAGCAGCTGCAGCCAAGGCAAGAACAAGAGAATGGGGGGGGGAATTGCCTCCTCCTGCCCTCCCTTGCCTCGTACAGCTGCTGCACCACAAGCAGCAGAGCCCATGAGGAGGGTAAGGCACTGTGTCCTGATGTGCAGTGTTCTCTTCCTTGGGCACCAGCAGTCCAGGGTGACCAAATGACTGAACTGGAATCTATATGTACAAAGTTATTAAAACTACTGTGAAGAGGAGGCCAGTGGCTTCCAGGGTGCCTTCTTGCTGCAGCTGAGACTCGTCCATCTGGTGCCGGAGACCTTCTTCCTCTTCACGGTCCTGGGGCTTGCAGAGACACGAAGCTCGCCCTTGCAAGGACCATTTGTAATGGGTTTTAGCTGGAACGTTCCATGACCGATGCGGTCCTGTAATTGCTGCTTCACCCAGTGCCGTCTACCCCTACCTTGCATGATTAAACGGTCAGACTCAAAACAAGATGCTGCAAAACGATCCGAGGCAAGGGATGGCTGCGCTGCGCGTGGAATGTCACTTGGGAATGCCAGAGCGTGTGACGTGGCGTGTTTAGAGCACCAAGGCCAGCATTCTGCACTGTCATGTGATTGGTTTTAAACACATGATTGCACCACTTGCTGCCTCATAAATCTCTGGGCAATGGCACACTTTGCTGCTGTTGCAGTGTGCAAGGCACTTATCCCCCTGTTTTCTTAGGGTCTTGCACATTGTTGTTCTTCTGTTTTGATTTTAGTGGGGGGGGGGGGGCAGGAGCCTGTGCACATCTGCTTCTGCTTCTTCCTTGGGTTGCTTCCATGCTAAACCCTTTCTCCAGAATTGGTGAGGCCAGTTGATGGCACTGCCAAATAGTTGCCGCACTGACTCAGTACCATGTCCGTATCGGAATCAGGATTACTTACCCTTGTGATGTCGCACCAGGTCTCATCACTGCGTGTCTCACACAATACACTACATTCCAGAGGAAGCTGCCCAGGGGATCGAGGCAATCATGTTCAATGCCAGGAAGGCAGATCTGGAAAACCGGAGTAGAAGTCAGCACAGTAAACTAGAGATACTGAATGTTCCACTATGGAGAATGCTGCCATCTTGGTCTCGTGGGAATATATGATCAAAAGAATGACCACCTTAGTACCTGCTTATGACACCCACTCATAACGTGAGCAGCTGCCTATATGGATCCTGCAGTCTTTGCTGGCACCCATTACCAGAAGTGACCCTGAACAGAGGAGGGAGAGCGCTGTCTCTTCTGGTCCGGGAGGCACAAAGGGCATCAGGTGGAGCTTCAGGATCTTAGGTAGTGCCAAGTTAACAGTTTGACCAAGGCCTGAAATGCCTCCAAGGCCAGACTTCCCCTCCTAGGTGTCAACTCCCTCCTGAGCCAGCAGTCTCTCCAAGGGGCAGCACTCTGTCCTGGAGCCTGTGCGTTCTTCCTCTCCATCCAGGCCCTCCTAGCCTGCTGGGCAAACTGGCATGCAGGAACTGGAGAATGTGAGGTGCTGAGTATGGATGGAACCAGTTCCCCAAGAGGGTTTGGGTACTGGAGCTTCCTTGTCTGGGAGCTCTGGTTCCAGGATTTCTTGACTGGCAGGTAGATCATGAGATGCATTATATAAAAAATATACTCCAGAAATCAAGATGCAGTGCAACAAAAACCATACCAAATTTTTTGGTGCCGTTGCATCAATGAATCTTCTTCCTTGACTACAAAGCTTTGCTGCTGCGATCAGTGTAAGCTGCAGTCCTTATAATACCCCTTAACCAAGTAATTAAAAGAAAGGCAGATCTTTTCAAACTACTCAGTGTGTTTTGTAGCCCACGAAGGAAGTGGTCCGGAGGTCTCCTGCGTCTGGAAGAGGAAATAAAATGACTTCTTGGCCCTAGGAACAAATCGGTTCTGTTCACGAGGCCAACGGATGCCCACTGCCGTGTGCCTGCTGTTCTCCTGCTCCCTTCACTCTCTGGGCTAGAAAAGGAAGGGGAGTATCCAGCGGAAAAGGAGAGGAGGGGGTGGACTAGAATATCTCACTTCCTCCTCCGCTTCATGCCCTTCTTATTTTTCCCATCCAAGGAAAGGGGGGCAGGGAGGACCAGCGGAGGGAGCGTCTGACTTGCTGCTGCCATTTTGGCATACTGCCTCAGAAGCGGTCTGGGGCTATCCTAGCCTAACCTGGAGACAGCTTAGCTGAATCCCACCCCCAAAAGCAACCATAAAAGAAGACTTAAGACCACAAACTTTGTATCTGAAGAGCATCTCTCTCTCTTTCTCTCTCTCAGGTGAAAGAAAGGAGTCACTTCCGAGGCAGGCAGGTTGGCTGAGTTTTGTTTTTTTTCAAAACACCGGGGCACTCAAAGGTGAGAACCAATTACTTGCTGAGTGTTGGAGCCGTTCCAGCTCTCTTGCGAACGTTTCAGACAATTAGAACCTATTTTGGTGCCTAGAAAAGCAATTTCTTCCATATCAGCCCTTGCTATTAGAAGCACTTCAATGCTAATTGAAAATATCTCTTGCAATAAATACTCATGAAATGCACCCACAGCACCGGAGAAGACGCTTTCTGCAGCTGTCTCTTTCCCCCTGATCTGATCTTCTCCCACCTTTCGCATTCGAGACAGTTCTCCTTGTTTTGCCAGGTCAGTTATTGAATCGGTTGACCGGGTTTGTGCAAGTACAGAGAATAAATGAGCTCTTAACATAAACCACTCTCTATTATGTTCAGGAAAATCTAAACCACCACCCATTGTCCTATCGCCTTGAAGGGTCTTTTGATATTTTTATTAACATATATAGTGTTTATTTTATTTATATTCCACAATCTGTAATATAAGCAAAGCAGAGTGTGCTGCAGGAAAGAAAATCAATTAAAAAACAGGAAGGGCTGAAAAAAATATACAACACACAGCAGCACTAAAAAAACTCAGCATAAAAAAATTTAAAGCAGCAGAAAAAAACCTTAATGACTGTCCCAATTAAACAGTTTTCCAAGTCGGTTTGCAAACAGGAAAAGAGGGAGCTTGTCGGATCCCTTGGGGACAGAATTTGACAAATGTCGTGCCACCACCAAGAAGACACATGGATTCCTTGCTGGACAAGACAACATGGCGAGGGCTCCCTCACACTGGGGAGGGTGTAAGCAATTGCCCCAAAGCTGCCCTTCACTGGCACAATTTCTCTTTTTAGAAAAACATCCCTGGAAGCCTTGAGGCAAATCTGCAAGTGATGCAAAGGAAAAAGTGTGTTTATTTGGGGAATTTGTGATCTAGGCTATCCTGAGAGGAAAGGTTTCCCTGGCAATTTCCGAGGACAATCAGTGGTCCGAGGTGCCAGATCACTCCCGTCCCTGACAGCCCCCTGCTTCATTATCGAGAATAGAAGGAAAAGATTAGCAATCAGTGGTGGGAACTTGATCTTTTAATTTCCCAGCTGTTGCGTTGAAGGGCTGCACACTCAGAGTGTAGATCATGCGGATGCTTCAAAGCAGCAGAAACAGCAGTGGCAGCACTGACTGCAATGGGGGTTGGATCTGAGAGGGTCTCTGTACATCTCAACGCAGCACAGCCTTTCCAAACCTGTCAGGCTGACGCTGCTTCAGGTTGACAGGGAGCGCTTGACAGAAGAAGGCACACCATCCATGAGTGCTCTGGCAATGAGTGCTCTGAGGTGAGTAGTGGTTTCAGAAGGGAAATCTGCAGCACAAATATGGGGCTGGGAGAAAGCATCAAACCCCCCCCCCCCCACACACACACACTGTGCACCATAGTTCTGAGCTGGTTTGGGCACCCTTGAGCTGTTTTTAATTTCTGCAGGGACCGTTCTGGGTTTGCCCGTTTCAAGCCTACCTCAGTTCAGAACAGGCTTAACATAACATGTAATCTGGTGTTCAGGGAAAAAACAGGGTTTGCAGCAATGCTCGGCAGGGCTTGGTAGGGTCAACGCTGACTGGCAGTGCCTCTGTGGGGTTCCAGGCAGGGGCTTTTCCCAGTCCTTGCTGGCAATGTCTCCAGGGACTGGGACTGGGACCTTCTGTACACAAAACAAAGACGGCCCTTCCAAGGAGTGGGTGCTGCTCTGCGAAGCCTGCGCTTTCTGCTTTTGGCTGAGCAGCAGACCCAGTTCCAGGTCCAGGTCCACATTCAGCATTTCCCACGGAACGCTTTTCAGGACTCACCGCAGTGAGATGGCAGGCACGTCCCCAGCCAAACTGGCCTTTAAATCACAACAAACACAGTGATGCCTTCGGACACATGACTGTCTTTCCTGCCCGTACACAGTTGGGCGCCTCTTGGCGTTGCCACAAGGGGGCAGCAAGAGACATCAGCAGGGCCTTCATTCTCAGGGATTTAATCAGAGATTTGGAAGCAGGCTGAAATGTTGCTCTGACAGACAAAAGCATCTGCCACCCTGTTAAGCTTCTCCCTCCCCCCCCACTTTACCCCGCAGTGAGCACATGCAGGAAGAGCCCACTGCTCTTTGCCAGGGCAGTGGACTGAGTCGTGGCCGCCTGGCACTGGGCACAATTGGGCTGGACTGAAGGAGGAAAAATGTGTGCAGGGGTGGAAGATGCCACCTTAGCAGAACCTGGGCCATCGCTGGGCAGCAGATATCATGCCAGGCAGACAAGTATACAGCACGCTATTAATGCATGGAATTTGCAGCCACAAGACATGGAGGTGGGCCCTGGATTCAGATTTGTAAAAATCCAGGGAGGGGCTGCCAGGAGCTGTTAGCCAGGAGTGGTGCAAAGACCCTCCACGTTCAGAGAGAGTGGACTGCTGTGTGTAGGTTTTTGGACTGCAAGAGCCTTGCCCCATCACTTGCCCTCCATCTCTCTTGCAGGCTTCTTGGGGACATGTGGCTGCCCACTGAGGGAAGCAGCTGGGGGCTGGGCTGGCGGGGCTCATGTGGGTCTGACGCAGCAGGCACTTCTGGCATGGCGGGGCCTGCTGTGCGCTCCTCCTAAGCATTTGCCGGGGTGCCTGCCTTGGATGCGGAATCGGACTCTGCTGGAGCCAAGGATTCGCTCATTGTCTGGCTGCCGCCTGGGAAGCGAACTGGGCTATCTGCCTCCTACACATGGCCGCTTCTGGTTCTTTCTATTTTTTGCCTGCAGATCTTGATGGGTTGAGCTTCCAAATGGGGAGGATAAAACGTTCAGTTAAAAATCGCTCTGCCAAAATAACTAGGATTTGTGGTAACTGGCAAGTGTGGACAAGCTGGATGTACCCTGTTTTGCAGGTGGTGATTCTGCCTGACTTTTGTGCCTCAATCTTGCGGCCTGCTGGGGACAGAGAGAAGCGGGGGGGGGGGGAGGGGGGAGAGACTGCTTTGTAAAGTAGGATCCTTGTGCGCATCACAAGCTTTCTTCCTCAGCTGCTGATATCAGGAGGACGGCACTGCAGGCCTACTGTGGAGATGTTGTGGCAAAGGGGAAGTCTTCACCCATGGAATTTCTGTCAGGGTCGCAGCTGCCAGAGGCATAGGAGTCTTGGTCAGAGATCACAGACTGGGGCTCCCAGTAGCTGAGCTCCATGCCCAGCCTCCTGTGCCACCACAGGCAGACCAAGTTCCAGACCCTACTGGCACATCCTCTAGGCTGCAGTCCAAGCAGGCCTGAGCTCTCAGTCAACTGCCCTCCAAGCACCGGTCCTTTCTACCAGGCACTGTGATGCCCCCAAAAGCAGCCCCTGCCTGGGCAACTTGTCCCATGCCTGGAATCTTCACCTTTGCCTGGCATGGACACCACACTTCCCTTTGTTCTCTGGTCCTTGACCCCTTCCTGTTCTGGTCCACTTGGCCCAACAACCAGCTTCCCCAGCCTGTCCCACAGTCCAGCTACCTGAACCCTTGACATACTCTGAGGTGGGTGACATTTTTGCCTGCTGCTCAAGCTTCCTCTTGAGTGTTCACAATCCTGGCACTGTTGTCAGTGGATGTGAGAGCACCCCTGAGCCCAGAAGCCTTGTCCTCTTTCAAGGAGCGCTTCTCTGAACATCGCAGCCATTACTTCGTGTCACAGTAATTACACCTCTATACCGTTGCCCTGATGGAAAGAGGAGCAGCGCCTCTCTTAGCCCCATCTCCATCCTGTGCCAAGATCCACCCGATCCTTTCCCACGATCGAGAGCTGCACAAGGCCCTGCAGAAATGAGCTGCATGGGGCATCCCTGAGGCTTGCAGAGAACAGGGTGCTGGGCATTTGTGAGGACAGGGGCAAGAGTCGGGTGGGAGGGGTTCAGGCAGCCAGCTGCAGAGCAGGCACCGGAGGCGGGAATCAACCAGTGTCACTTGCTCAGCAGCAGTGTGGGCTTGAGTGACTCTTATTTGTGCAGTTACAAGAAAGCAAGAGAAATGGGTGCCCCCTCCCAGTTTGGCCTCCTCTTCCTTGTCCCTGGTTGCAGAGGAATGAGAAGTGAACAACAGTTGCACGTGTCCAGAATCATTAGTTTGCCCAGGACTACTGCAGTGCCCCTTGCTTGCCACTCAATTGTGGGGCTTGGTGAGAGTGCCTCATGGCGTATGGCAGGGACCCCAAAAGGTGGTGGTTCTGGGCTGGCTTCATGGACTCTCCTTTGAAGAGATCCATTTCAAGAGTAGCCACTTTTCCACATTGCTTCCCCCTGTGGAAAACGGGGCCTGAGAGCTCATCCTCCGAAGCCACAGGAGAGCACGTTCTTCTGGGTTGCAGCACTGTGGGAAGTGTGCGCTGCTTGCTTGTGATGAAAGGAGGGTGGAGTTCTTATGTTATGAGTTGGTGCTGCCTAATTATCTCTCATCAGAGCCTACACTGTGTCCGTACACCTCTTTTAAAAATCCTAAACAGAAGCCACTGCCAAAGCAAATTAAAATCTTCCAATTGAAGCAGGCAGGCACATGGCGCGGTCCATATGCTCCCAAATTAAGCCCCGCTTTGTTGGTAACAAAAGGCGGCTTTTCTGCCTTGGGAACTGGAAATCAAAGCAGCTCGTTTGCTGGGGGAGGCTGGGTGCCTGTGGAGCGCCAGCAACAGGCAGCCTGCGAGCACTCCTTGCCCAGCTTGCCTGATTTGGTCCGATCCTTTGGCAGCCAAGGGGCAGTGAGGCCGCAGCATGGACTCCAAATGAGAGTCTGGAAGACAGACCAGTCAGTCAGTCAGTTGGCAACCTTCAGTCTTGAAAGACTCTGGTATCGCGCTCCGAAAGGTGGTTCTAGAACAGCGTCTAGTGTGGCTGAAAAGACAGACCAAAGAGAGCGGAATTGGCTCCCAACCAGGTCCCCTGTTTCCCTGAAGGCCCAGGTGGTGGCTCCCCTTGCCCCAGAGGCCTTCCTGGTCCTCTCACTGCTCTGATTTTGCCACCAGGCCAAAGCTCCTCTTTCTTGCCGTGTCCTTCTGCTACTCAGTGATTTTGGGTTATTCTTTTACCCCACTGAGTTGAGTGGCTTGGTTTGCTGATCAGCGTTTCTTTCAGACCTGTCCTGCTCTTGCTTCCCTCCCCCCATTCTGTAATTTGTGGATCATGTTACAATGTTCGCCATTATGTGAGCGGCCTTGCAGGCCCCTTTGAGGGATCCACATTTCTGGAGATATATAGTAATCTCCCGGCATGGGCATCCCATTCCTAATGAATGTCAAATAGGGGAAGACATGGAAACAGTTCCCGGGTGGACCACATGGGCATGCTTTGCTTCCTTTTGGACTGTCGTTCATTGTCACTAAATGGGAGGTTGGCTCCCTGGTTCCATGGTAGCATTGGGGGGGGGGGCTTGAGAAAATACCTTTCTCTCATTTTCATGGGTTGGCAAAAGAACTTCCCCTGCCATCTTCATCCTGGTGCCTCCTTTCCCTCTACCACTCCCTAACTGAGGGACCATCCTGGGGCAATATGGGGGGCAGTGGCTGCTGTCATTGGGGGGCACCAGGCTCTTGTGGTGGCTTCCATTTTCTCTCTCTCTACATTGTCTTCACTTTGAATGCTGCTCTTAGAGAGAGATGGGGAAAGCCTGCGACGGTGGCCACATGGAAGTCACCCAGGCCGGGGCCCTCCCTTGAGTGGATTCCCACCGTGCACCGATGGAGCTGCCTTATAGCAAGTCAGTCTTTTGATCTGTCAGGATCAGTACTGCTGTCCAATTCCCACTGGCAGTGGGTCCCGTGGGTCTCAGTCACAGAGGGCCAAGAGAGGCCTCCACTGGGCACAAGCCCTGTGGACTGCTCGACCCTGCCGTAACTCCCTCCGGTTTGCCTTTCCCTGTGTGTGTGCTGTCTTGCTACCCACATGTACCCCACAACCGCCTTCCCCCCCTCCTCTGGAGCAACAAGCATCTTAAGACACTTCTCATGTTTGAACATGATAAACTCCGGCAATGTGTCTGTGGAGACAGCCAGGCAATTTGGGAGAGTGCTGTGGCAGCATTTAATGTGCGTCTATTTATGCCACTGAGGGAAGCATAAAGAATAAATGAAAGGCCTGTTTGAAAGTCGAGAAGAATTAATGCTCAGAAAGCCACTCTGGGGGGACTTTAAACAATTAATGTTTCTACTAAAAAAACAACACCCTCTGCTGAACAATGCAGGGATCTAAATAAGGCACAGGGTGAGCTGAAGGGATGACTCACCTTTCAACTTATGCAGCAGGTGGGTTTTTTAAGCTTCAGGTTGGAAATAAAAGAAGACTTGAGCACCGGCCTTGCCGTTATTGGCCACTTTTCAGTGCCTCCTCTTTTAAGCCCAGCTGGTAGGGAAAGGACTGCATCAGTCACTCACTTTCCCTGGGAATCTGTTTGGGGTGTTCTCTGGGCTGCTACAGCTGAGTTTTCCAGATCACGCAGCTTGTGTCACCAGGAGATGTATGTGAGGGATTGGGGGGGGGGGAAGGATGGGGAGGAGGCTGGCTGCTGGGCTGGCGGATCTAGTTCTTGTGCATGTATTTCCTCTGAATGCATTGTGCGTTTTCCCCTCCCCTCCTGTTTGGGGATCCCTATTGATGTGGCTCCATATCCCAGTCCCATCAATATTGGAACCACAAGGCTTGGATTCCTTGCCTACTCACAAGGAGCCGGGGGGGGGGGGAGGTCCAGTAAGACAAGCGGCAGGTTTCAAGGGAGGGGATTGTCTGGCCTGGGCACTGGAGCAGGGGTTACCTGCCAAGGGGCCAGTGCACTCCTGCCTGCTGACTGGAATGGGGGGATGCATTCATTCCACCTCCTCATGCGCAGACCCCTCCTGCTTTCTGGCAGGCAGAGGAAATCAAGGGAGACAAAGTCCTCCTCGGGCCTCAAAGGGGGCTTGCAAAGCTTTTCGTCCCCAGCCACATGCACTTGCCCTCTGCCATGGCCCTTTCACTGGGGCATGATGGCGGAAGCGGCGCTGGTGGCAAAGGCTCGTCTGTGGCTGACACATGCCAGGAGGAAGGCAATTGCAGTGAGTGGCAAAGGAGCACTTTGCTCAGTCATGTCTAAGGAGACGCTAATCGCCCAGGCGAGAGCACTTCCCAGGGCTTGCTCTCGCAGAAGAGCATGTCTGGAGCCATCTGACAGGCTCCTCTGTGAGTGTCCTTCTTTGTGCGGCCTGCAGGCTCTTGCGAGGCTGGCTGTGAAATGCAGCCTGGGCATTGATGGGCATTGAGATGGTGTCTGACAAGAAGGTAGCAAGGAAAGTGTGGTTGTGTGTGCACAAGGGTGCAATGATTGTGCTCCTTGGGAGCATTTGTGCACCTGAATTGTTGCATCAATGGGGAGGGAGCTTGGGGGGGCCTCACCCTCTGCTTCCGTGGCTGCCTGTGCCTCTGTGGGGCATTACCTGATATTTAGTTATGGAGATTTACAGCCCACTCGTGTGGTGGGCTCAGATGGACTCACAGCAGTTGGTCTACATGCCAACATTTCTGTCTCTAAAGGGAGGCCAAAGGGGCTCATAACCTAAATAATTAAGTGGTTCAGGGATACAGGCAGCCAAGTGAAATGGAAACAGCATTGCAGATCTGATGCATTTGAAGGGCTCGCCCAGGAACACCCACCCCACTCCACACCTGGTAAGGCCACACCTGGTAAGGCCACACCTGGAGTATTGTGTCCAGTTCTGGTCGCCGCATCTCAAAAAAGACATAGTGGAAATGGAAAAGGTGCAAAAGAGAGCGACTAAGATGATTACGGGGCTGGGGCACCTTCCTTATGAGGAAAGGCTATGGCGTTTGGGCCTCTTCAGCCTAGAAAAGAGACGCTTGAGGGGGGACATGATTGAGACATACAAAATTATGCAGGGGATGGACAGAGTGGATAGGGAGATGCTCTTTACACTCTCACATAACACCAGAACCAGGGGACATCCACTAAAATTGAGTGTTGGGAGGGTTAGGACAGACAAAAGAAAATATTTCTTTACTCAGCATGTGGTTGGTCTGTGGAACTCTTTGCCACAGGATGTGGTGATGGCGACTGGCCTGGATGCCTTTAAAAGGGGATTGGACAAGTTTCTGGAGGAAAAATCCATTACGGGGTACAAACCATGATGTGTATGCGCAACCTCCTGATTTCAGAAATGGGCTATGTCAGATGCAAGGGAGGGCACCAGGATGAGGTCTCTTGTTATCTGGTGTGCTCCCTGGGGCATTTGGTGGGCCGCTGTGAGATGCAGGAAGCTGGACTAGATGGGCCTATGGCCTGATCCAGTGGGGCTGTTCTGATGTTCTTAACTACAATTCCCAGGAAGCCTTGCAGGTCTCTTGTTATCTGGTGTGCTCCCTGGGGCATTTGGTGGGCCGCTGTGAGATACAGGAAGCTGGGCTAGATGGGCCTATGGCCTGATCCAGTGGGGCTGTTCTTATGTTCACACATGCTCTGTCCTCCCAACAGCCACCCAAAGAGCTTTCTGTAGAATGGCTATTTGCTAAAGAGATGCTGCAAAGTGGGGTGGGGAGCAAAATGGAGCCCCAGAAGAGCCAGAGAGGCGGGAGTCTATGTTAGGGGCATCAGGACTTTCGCTTGGAATCTCTGGGAGCAAGAAGAGTTCCCAAGTTCTGGACTGGTGTTGCCCACCAAAGTTGGTCACTGGGTGCTCCTAAACAGGAAGGCCTGGGACAGTCCCTGGCCATGCCTGTCTCCTGACTCTCAGCTCACCCCGACTCTTGGTTCTGTCTTGAGCAGAGCCTACAGCCCCCCCCCCCCCCGCAGCGCCGGACACTCTGGAGCTGTTCTGAAGAGGCGTTTGCAGGCCCTGGAGCGCACCTTCACTGGAAGGTGTATCTTAGGAGGGGAGGGAGCACCCTGTTGGTTTCAGGCTTGTGTGACAATGTGGGATGTAACAGGATTCCCACAACCTGGTGCAGCCACAGTGGGAAAGGAAATGTAAGGCAGGAGTGGGTGGTGCGCATGTGTGCTCAGAAGCAGGGAAAGGGGCTAATTCCTGAGAATCACCTGCAGCCAAGGAAGTGTTTTCTGTCCACAGACTGGCAGCCATCGAGTCTCAGGCTGCTAGAGGGCCCTGACTTGCAGTCTGTGTTTTGTGATGATAGCGCAAAGGCAGAGTTTTGCTGTAGACATCTGTTTGTGGTTTCGTCTCTTTCTCCTCCGAACAAGAGGCTGTTTGAAGTAGTTCCTACAGCTTTGATGAAAGAATCTTTCAAGATCTGTGTGTGTGGTGGGGGGGACGAGACATGGGAACATTTTCTCCTGCTCGCAGAACAAAGAGAAACGACTATCCGTGCGCTCCCCACTCTTGCTGTGCAGGGACTTTGGTCCCACGGTGTGAAGCAAATTGATGTTGCAGGCAACAGGTCTGACTCATTGGAGAGTCTTTGATGCCGCTGCTTATCTTGTTTGACTAAACACTTCCAAGCTTGGGATGATGCCTCGGAAGGAGTGGGAGTGTGGCGATTGCTTCCGTCATCCCAACAGGCCAGCTCTGGGAAGGAGTCTAGCAGCACAATCCAATGTGTCTCCAGTGCCAGCAGAACAAGTGTTCTGTTGGCAAAAGCACCATAAAATGCTTTGTGACATCAATACAAATTAGTCATGAATACCCTCTCTGTCATGAATATGTACAGTTTAGGGTTAGGGTTGCATTGCAAGGCCTGAACCAAGCTAAAACAGTAACACAGAAGTGGCTTGCATTTTCTAGCTGCTAGGATTTACAACTCAATGGACGGTGATAATGTAGCACCTAGGCAGCCAGAAAGAAGCCCAGCAAGGATGGAATGCAGCTGTAGATCTCCAGGGGGAGGGAAGAGCTGAGAGGTGGAGCTTCCAGCCCCACTTCAGGAGGACAGGGTCTTGGTTCCTTGTCTCTTGGTGAGAAAGGTGTGGGTGCACATCCTGCCCCACCAGGACCATGTGGCCAGAGGTAACTGACCTGAGGATCTACAAAAGAAGCTGACCCAGGTGAGAGTCAGAGAATAATAGAGTTAGCCAGTTAGCTTTATTGTTTTATGTTGATATGTTTCCTAGAAGTTTTTATGCCTCTAGCATTTGCTGCCTTTTGTAACCTTTTGTAACCCTATGTATTTAATAAAGTAAAAATCTTTTTACCATGTTGGTTCATTGTCTGTTGGGGACAAAGGTTCAGAATCCTGCCTAGCCCTTCAGCAAGCTACCAAAAATCCTCATTGTGGACTAGAAACTTGAGGACTGAGACTTTAAGTAAAGAAAGTGCTCAGTGTCTACAAGGGATATAGTTGAGCCTAGAGGGTCTCAGTTTCCCTGGACTGAGGCACTGGCTCTTACAGGGTGGTGGCAGTACTACCGCACAGGGATCTTTGAGGGCTCTAGGGTTCAGAACCAACAACTCTGAGCCCCCAAAACCCTGAGTGTGAGATCAAGTATACGACACTCTCCCTCACTGGAAGTTTTCAAGCAGAGGTTGGATGGCCACCTGCCAGGGATGCTGTAGTAATTGCCTCCTCTGAGCCAGGGGTCAGGCTAAATGACCTCCAAGTTTCCTTCCAACTGTCAATGTCTGATTCTACAGTGCACAATTAATGTGTGGAATCTGCTGCCACAAGCTCTGGTGAGTTCGTTATCTGGTGTGCTCCCTGGGGCATTTGGTGGGCCGCTGTGAGATACAGGAAGCTGGACTAGATGGGCCTATGGCCTGATCCAGTGGGGCTGTTCTTATGTTCTTATGTTCTTATGTGATGTCCCCTGACTTAGATGCCCATCAGGGGGATTAGATAAATTAATCAAGGTCAAGCCTTTCAATGGCTTCTACAAGGTCACAGCCAATTGCTCAGGTTCAGCGGTTAGGGGGAAACAGTGGGAGATTGTATACCCCACATCTGGGCTTCTGTGGGAAGCAGGAGACTGGGCTAGATAGGGCTGGGGGTTGAGCCAAGCAGGGCTGCTCTGAGAAGGGGCTTCAAGGCCTGTTCATTGTACAGGATGCTGGTCCTGATTCTGAACCTGTTGGTTTCAATAGGAGCCAGTCCATTCAAACAGAAAATGACCAAGGCTGGAGACAGACCAGAGTGGGAAGTGATCTGGCAGAGACATTGTTGTCCTTGGTGCACCCCCCCCAACTTTTGCTGTCCCTTATCACCTCTTGTCAATGGATTTTGGATGTTTTGAAACAGAGGGGGTAGGGGGCTGAGTGCCCCACTGCTGGTGCAGGCAGCAGTGCGTCTCTCATGCCACCTCTAAAGCCCTGAAGGAGGGAAAGATGGCACCTGACTGATGAGGGGGCCAAGGGTGCCCCCTGAGCTCCCATTAATGGCTGCTGACGTCCCAGCATTGGCTTCAGAACCGCTTAGCAGTTAAAACACAGGAAAAGGCGATTGGATCAGGCCCCTCAAGGCTTAGCATCCTGTTTCCAAGGGCCGGTTTCCATGAGCAGAAAATAAGAGGGAACCCTCTCCTGCCCTTGTGCCCCTGAAACTGGTATGCAGAAAGGCCTGCAGGCCCTTGTAACTGGGAGATGGGAGAGGTGGAAGGAACTCAGTCTGTTTAGCATGGAGAAGGGAAGGCAGAGATGGGGCGTGAGAGCGCTTTTCAAATACCTGGAGGGCTGTCATGTGGAAGAGGGCAGAGTTTATTTGCTGCTGCCCCAGAGAGTGAGGTTAGCTCTAAGGGGGTTAACTTGAAGGAGAAGATATTTTGATTGAACATAAGAGGAATTTCTTAACAATAAGAGTGGGTTGGCAATGGAACAGATTGTCAAGGGAAGTGGTCAGTTCTCCCTCTCAGGAGGTCTTCGAGCAGAGGCTTGACAGGCATCTTTTGGAGTTGCTTGAGAGAGCGTTCTCCTGCTTGAAGCAGTGGGTTGGACTAGATGGCCTTGTAGGGCCCTCCAGCTCTATGATACTGTAGGGTGGGGGGCCACCACAGAGTAGGTCCCCTGTTGTCCACTGTACCTCAGTGTCGTACACTTGGGTCTCACTCCCAGGGTTTTGGGTGCTCAGAGTCGTTGGTTCTGAACCCTAGAGCCCTCAAAGATCCCTGTTCGGTAGTACTGCCACCACCCTGTAAGAGCCAGTGCCACGGTCCAGGGAAACTGAGACCCTCTAGGCTTAACCATATCCCTTGTAGGCACTGAGCACTTTCTTTACTTAAAGTCTCAGTCCTCAAGTTTCTAGTCCACAATGAGGATTTTTGGTAGCTTACTGAACGGCTAGACAGGATTCTGAACCTTTGTCCCCAACAGACAATGAACCAACATGGTAAAAAGATTTTCTACTTTATTAAATACATAGGGTTACAAAAAGTTACAAAAGACAGCAAGTGCTAGAGGCATAAAAAACTTCTAGGGAACATATCAGCATAAAACAACAAAGCTAACTGGCTAACTCTATTATTCTCTAACCCTCGCCTGGGTCAGCTTCTTTTGTAGATCCTCAGGCCAGTTACCTATGGCCACATGAACCTGTTGGGGCAGGATGTGCACCCACCACCTCTCTCAAGGAACAAAGACCCTGTCCTCTGGAAGTGGGGCTGGAAGCTCCACCTCTCAGCTCTTCCCTCCCCCCTGGAGATCCACAGCTGCATTCCATCCTTGATGGGCATCTTTCTGGCTGCCTAGGTGCTACATTATCACCTTCCATTGAATTGTAAATCCTGGCAGCCAGGACTGCAAGCCCCTTGCAAGCCCCTTCTGTGTTACTGGGTTACTGTGGTTCAGGCTTTGCAATGCTACTAGGCCTAAACTGTACATATTCATGACACTCAGCAAGGAGGCAGAAAGCCAAATCTTACAGAATGGGCAGACTAAGATTGATGGCATCTATCACAGGGCACAAACCACTCAGCCACAGGATCCTCCTGGTTGCCTTTCCTTTCTATTTTCTCTGGAACTCAACTGTCAGTTCCACTCTCCCCCTCCCCGCCTTTGCACCCTGCAACCCTGATGCACTTGCTCTTGCTCTAACCTTGCCTTGATGAGGCCTTTGCTTGGCACCTGACAACCAAGGGCAGACCCCTGCTAAGACATGGCCACTTGGAAATAATATTTTGAAGAGCCTAGCGGAGCACACTGCTGATGGAGGTGATGCGGTCCATTGTTTTGCTTTCCACCAGATTCCCCACTTTGCCTTTCCAACAAAGCTTGAGTGTCTCTCTTTAGTCTTGCTCATAAATATTTATGACCCACCTTTCCACACAGTGTGCCCAAGGTGGCTAATAGCGTATTTAAAAACAACACTAACAACAAAATCATCATAAGAGCTATAAAAACACAACTCGAACCACACAGCAGCAGATGTTTTATCACAGCAGATAAAACATCACCGTGATTGCACAGCACAGCAGCAGAATTACATGAGCCTGGCCACAAGATCTTTAAAGACCAGTGAAACAGTCAGGCTGCTTGGGAAGGGTGTCACTTGGTGGCAGAGCAGGAGCTTCTGCCCCAATAGGTCCCAAATTTGGTCCCTGGTGTCTCCAGGTCAGGCCAGATATTTCTGAACTCAAAAGACCAATGGTCTGTCTCAGTCTGAGGCTACTTCCTAGGTAAGCTACATGGCAACAAGAGGTCACCATAGAGGTTGTGAGATGAGCCTCCTCACTGGTTGGCAACCTTCAGTCTCAAAAGACTATGGTACAAGCCGACAGCACCCAGTATTCCCAGGCAGTCTCCCATCCAAGTACTAACCAGGCCTGACCCTGCTTAGCTTCCAAGATCAGATGAGATTGGGCATGTGCAGGGTAACAGTTGCTATAAGAACTGCAAAAGGTGTCTTGTAGCACCTTGTGTTGCTTTTGCTCCAGTGTTCTTTTCCACATTTCCACCAGACTTAGGGACTCTGGCAAATTCCAATACCCAGGCAGGTTTGTGGGCAAAAGTGATATTTTGGGTACTGTCCCCTGGAGGAGAGTGTGAGACCGGCCTCTGGCCTACTTCAAGCTCAGCTGGTAGTTTTGTTGTAATGGTACAGCCTAAAAAGGCTGATATGTGACCTTTTCTGGTAACACTTTCCTTCTCTTTGTTCCCCAAACAGGTGTTCAAAGAGCTGCCCTCCTGCTGTGAAAGTCAAGATTTAAAAACAAAACACCCAACAACAATGGCTTTCATGAGAAGGGGGAAATCACCCCTTTTATTTTACTTTTCAATGATGGCAGCATCTGCAAGCAGAATGTGTCTTGTCTGACTTGACGCACACCAAGCAAGGTTTGTGCAAAGGTCACTTCCGCAAATAGGGGTACTTTGATTGTATGAATGCCTCTGATCTCTGCCATCTTGTGAGAGTTGCACTGAGAAGCCACGGCACCAGTGGTGAACCTGAAATGAATCTTAATTCCACCCGCTTGAAACAGTGAGTTATGCTTGAAGTTGAGCACTCATTTAAGAGGGGGAAAAGCTATTTTTTGAAATGATATGGCTGTCCTTACTGGAGCCATGGACTTTTATTTTATTTTTTTTTGCAGGAGATAATGATTTTCCATTTTTTTGTGAATCAACAAGTCTTACTGATGGGGAAAAAGTGTGATTTTTTTTAGTTACATGTTTACTGGGAGGCAAGAATCTAAAGGCCAGATTTTGATCTGAGCATTGCATGTTTTGTGACATCATCTAATGCGGCAGCATTTTTGTGGCGTTTCTTGAAATTTACGGCAGGGATGAGAATGAGATTTCTCTAGGACTGGTTACGATTCAGCCAACTGGAATCTACAAATGGGCTGTTGAAACCACTTAGTGCTTTAATGGTCAGAGATGTCAGTGGCAACAATATATCCTTGCCCAGGAGAAAATGGGTTTTTATTGTTTACCGCTATTCTTTGGGCTTTTTTTCTGCTGAAAAAGCTGAAAGCAAGTCAGTGTTGTGGCTCGGTGCTTGGAACCAGGTTGCTCTGTAGCAGAATGTATTTGTGGACAAAATCTTCTCAGGGCAAAGCAAAGGCAAGATTAATTTGGAGTCACATTTGGTTATGCCTACAAGCAAATCCCAGAACAATTTGTAAGGCACTCATGTGTTCACCTGGTTGCAAGAAATATAGCCTGGTGTATTTACCAGAGAGTTTGAGTTTCAGCATATCTGGGGAGTGTTTGTGGGTGCAGAATCCCAGTCTCTGTATGAAAACTAGTTAGAGTTGTCTTCAGCAGCCTTGGAAAGAGTGACAATCTTTTTCCAAGGATGGGCACCAAAGCAAAACATCAAGGCATGTTATTCTTTGACATGAGGCTTCAAGAATGAGGTTTGCACTACTTCATAATAAAAGTATAATGTATCAGAACAATAAGTAAAACCAAAAAAAACCCATCAAAGACAAAGCATTAAAACATTAATTTTAACATTAAACACTAAAGCAAAGGCATAAAACAAGACAAGACAAAGCAAAACCATCACATATTGTCAAGTCATTGGGGGGAAGCAAATTAGTCCAGGGAACAGTCAACCCACTGCACTGTTCCAGAGGCACAGAGGGCAAGCACCCACCACCAAAGCCAGACAAAGCAGATCTGTTTTCAGCCCTCAGCCAAAAGCCATGAGGAAGGGTAGTTCCCCTGGAAGGGAATTCCGTAATTCTGGTGTCACTACGGACAAGGCTTGTCCCCCAAGCTGCCATCGCTCTACCTTGGGAGAGAGGTGGCACTTGAAGGAGTGCCCCCTCAGATGACCCAAGAGGGTGGGCTGGAATATATGGGAGAAGGCAGTCCCTCAGATAGCCTGGACCCAAATTTTGAAGGGCTTTGAAGGTCAATACCAGCATCCTGAACTGAGACGGGAAATGAAAGGGCAGCCAGTGTAGCTGTTGACACAAAGGTCCAGCAGAGTCAAACCATCTGGCCCCCCGAACCGCCCGGACTGCTGCATTCTACACTGATTGCAGCTTCCAAACTGTCCTTGAGGGTAGCCCCACATAGAGTGGTAGCCCCACATACAGTAGTCCAGTCTTGAAGTCACTAAGGCGTGGACCACTGTGGCCGGGTCCAGTTGGTTCAAGTATGGTCTCTGTTGGCGCACTAGTTGAAGCTGGGCAGTCCTAACCACTGCTCCCACCTGGTTCTCCAGAGAGAGAGAGAGAGCTGTGAATCCAGAAGCAGTCCCAGGTTGCACCTCCATTCCTGCAAGGGGAGTGCAATCCTGTTCAAAGTGGGTAGATGACTCAGTGCCTACACTGAGGATTTTCTGACCAGGAGGACTTCAGTCTTTTATGGATTCAAACTCAACCTATTGGCTTTCATCCAGTGCCCAACTGCCACCAAGCAGTGCCCTAGAACTTTCACAGCCTCCCTGGCGCAAGACAGCAAGGAGAGGTAGAGCTGGATGTCATCGGCATGTTGGTGGCAAATTAACGAAAGGTAATTTAAACCTCCTTTTAAAGTCATCTAAGCCAGTGGCCGTCCCAACACCTTGCAGTGATTAGTCCCTTAGGTCAATTTTGCCTTTTGTGAAGGACTTCCTTCTGCCCGTCAGTCCATTTCATTGGTAATCTTGAGAGTTCACACATGACACACGAAGAATGTGGCTGTACATCATACCAATGCGCAGGCATGAAGAGCTAACACTAAATTATTTGCACAAGAGCTTCCTCTTTCTATTCTGCCCTCTTCCCTCCTTTTATGAGCTTCTACACACTGTGTAGCCTTTCATTGAAAAAAAAATTGATTTTGGCATCTAGCATGAAATTAATGATCCCCCCCCCACTACACAAGCAACTGTGAGAGAATTTGGGTTCTCTCTCACTTAATTCAGTGCAGTGTGTCGCTGTGGCATTGGAGATGGCACTGTAGTCCTAGGAGGTTGTAAATCAAACCAGAAGTGACACCTCGCAGAGTGAGAGAGGCGGCAGAAACACGCAAGAGGAGTCAGCAGCAAAAGACTAGAGAGTTGGCGGTGTGACAGGTGCTTTCATGAGAGAGAGAGAGAGAGAGAGAGAGAATGATCTGAATCGGAGGCACTGAATGGAATCAACTAGTTGAGGGGGGCGGGAGGGGAGTGGAGAGTATCATCTTTGGGCATTCCCAATAGGCAGCAGGGCTGTTTTGGCCATGTGGCTGGAGGTGGCAAAGGACAGGGGAAAATGCTGACAGCTTATAGGGTCAAGGAAGTCCGGCTGAAGACCAGCCAGGTCTAACTAATACCTCATGTGCCATTGGCCCCCCAGAGTAGGAGACCTGGTGTGGGGACACTGACTGAGCCCCTTTCCTGATTGTTGTCTTGAATTGTGACCCACGCTCGCTCGCCAGCCACTGGGCTTCCTTTGCTGCTTCTCTGGATTCTGTCGTCTGTCTGGAACTGAAGTCAGTCAGGCTGGAGCAAAGCTCAAGCAATGTACTAATCCCTTTAGGCTGCAATCCTGCACATTGGGGCTCCCAGACTTTTCCATCTGGCTGTTTCCTTCACCAACTGGGCCACTGGCCACAGCTCCTCATTAAGGCTACATTGTATAGGTTGGTGGGTTTTTAGCGAGGGTTCTGCTGCTTCCCACACTGGTTTCCGTGGCTCCCTGGGGAGCCACAACTCACAGTCTGGGAACCACCGCTGTACGTACTTCCTGGAGATGGTCCCAATGAACTGAACAGGGCTGACTTCTGTGCATAGTCTGGCACTGCCGGTCTCCTGAATTCTGCTCCCGTTGGGGAAAGTGTATCGCTTGCCTTGCTTCAAATGGCCCCAGACAATCAGGGCTTTGCAAAAGGTTAAGATGAAGACCAACCAGGACACCCTCACTGCCAATCATGCTTTGCAGTTTTCTCCCACATAGGAGATGAACTCGGCAAGGAGCCTCAGTGCCGCTGTCAGAAGCACTTGTTCCCCAACTGATCAAATGCAATCGCTGGAGGCACAGATGTTTCTGGTGATGGTGTGAAACCATGAGATGCCTGCCCATGTGGGTCCAACTATCACCTTCATGGCAAGCTTCAGTGGTGAAATGTGATGCTCAAATTGATAATAGAAACATAAGAACGTGAGAAGAGCCCTGCTGGATCAGGCCAAAGGGAACTCATCTGGTCCAGCTCACAAGCTGCCTCTGGGAAGCCCACAAGAGAAAGGCAGACTTCCCTTCTGCCATTGCTCCCCTGCAACTGGCATTCAGGAGGAGGTCTGGTCTAGAGGGTAGAGCCTCCGTTCACCCAAAGATAACATCAGAAGGTCGCCAGTTCGAGGACACCGGCAACTCCCTGAACAGCTGAGAATGGCAAGACCTTGAAGCAGCTGACAAGCCCAGCTGAGCAATTCCACCTGCTCCTGGTGTGAGCAAGAAGCGTCTTGGCTGCCCTCTGTGTGAGAGATGGAGCTGCTTGCCAGCCTGCGCAGGAGAACTGGAGGCCAGAAGTGAGACCAAACCAGGAAGATCCATCTGAAATGTTGTTGGTTCTTGAAAGAGAGAACCTCTACGATTGTAAAAATCCCCTTGAGGGATTGAGAAACGCCTGCCTATGTAAACCACCTTGAATAAAGTCAGAGGAGTAACCTGATGACCAGAAAGGCGGTATATAAATACCTAGTTGTTGTTGTTGTTGTTGTTGTTGTTGTTGTTGTTGTTAGGGTTAGGGTTAGGGTTAGGGTTAGCCAAGATGCTTCTTGCTAACCCTAACCCTAAGGGTTGTTGTTGTTGTTGTTGTTCAGACTGCCCCAAACCTGGATGTAGCACATGGCTGTCATGACTATTCACCAGGGATACAGCCTGCCCTCCAAGGATTTTTCCAATCCTGTCTTAAAGTCATGCAGGCTAGTGGCCTTCATCACATCATGTTGCAATGAATCCCACATGAATGCCATTGCCCCAGACAGTTCCCCAGTGCCGAACAAGTCCAAGCTCCTCCTTCTAACCTCTCCAACCCCATCTCATCCACACATTGAGACCCCTCATCTCCACCTGTCTGCCTGGCCCTTCCCTGAAGGGAAGAGCATCATCCGACACGGCAACCTGAATTTGGCTTCCAGATCTGCCTGAGTAGATTTCCCAACATGCACCAGGGCCACACAGTCTCCCAGCTGATGTGTGATGTCCACAATGTGTGATGTCCACTTTGCACTTGGCAGGGGAGACACTTGGCAGCCTTTTCAAGCCTTTTTGGGATCCCTACCGGAACACCCTGCAGAGGGAGGATCACCTGGTGCCCACCCCTTCTCGCCCTCTGGCCCCAGGTAAAAGCTCTTTCATTCTCTCTGCCTCCCCAAACTCAACTGAAAGTCTGTTGCTGCTGCTTCTGCTGTTTGCTACTTGCTGTTCATGTCTTCGACAACTCTATTATATTTTTGTATTTGTGATCTGCCTTGAACAAGTCACTGGAAACGAGGGACATAAATGTTTTTAATAAGGAAATAAAGTCACAGCAAGGGCTGTGACGGGGATTTGTCTGACCCTTACCGGAAATTGAAATTAACATCCAAGCTGGAAACCTGCCAGGAAAGAGGGACAGCTGCCTTGAGCTGTTCTTGTGTTAGCAGTCACTCAAAGGAGCTGCTTCCCCTCTGGATACTAAAGGAAAAGAGATAGCTCTGGATAGGTTTGGAAAGGTTGCTATCTGGTGGGATTTAATACTCTGCTGCAATTTACAGGAGTCGCATCCTAGGCTGGAAAACAGCCAAGTGCTTGTTTGAAGACTGGCACTGCCGTGTCCTGTTCTGTAATACACACGATAATTGGCTGGGCTGAGATTGCTCGAGCATCGTGGATGTTGCAGCCGCTGCCCAGAAAACACACAGTAAGCAGACAGGGTGGTGCTGAACCTGGGCAGGGCATTCACCACCCAGAGTTACAGGGAGGCTCAGCTCGTAAGACTTTTTTATTGCCCCCGTGCGCAAACCTGCGAATCTATTTGCAGCCCAGGCAAGTTGGGGAAACTGCCTGCAAATTTATTTCAGCTTTTATCTAAAACTTAACTTTCCTAGAAGAATTAACGAGCGGAAACCAGTTGAAGGGGTTGGAATTCATTTGTTCCTGCGAGATTACGGAGATGGAGTGTTTGTGTCTTGTGTGTGTTGGGTCTATTTTGGCTTCCAGCAGTGGATTATCAGCACTCCGCAGTGATATTTCCGGAGTGTGGGTTTTGCCTCCCCCCCCCCAAAGCTTTTCTTCTGAAGTTGGTTAGCTGTTCCTTTTCTCACCTGGGAGCAAAATGGAAAATTCTGTCATTTGTCAGAGGTTGTCGTTCAGGGACCTGTAACATACAGCCCTCAATCAGTCAGGAGACAGACTGGGTCTCACCTCCCAGTGTGCTTTCTCTTGCTTGCATGCCGCCTTCTGTGTGGCTCTGCTCCACCCCTGGTTTACAAAGGATGGGGTGAGGATGACTCCTGGAGTCATGCTGAGATTGTGGAGCACAATCTGTTGTGGCCGCATTTTGATGGTCTCTCTTTCAAAATCACCTTAGCAAGACTGTTATCCATGTCCAGCAGGATTTACAGTTCCGATTCAGGCTGACTAAAATAGACAACAATAACTTTGGAACTGGGGTAAAACACAGCCCTCTTAGCTAGTGGGGGGGGGGGGGGCTCTGTGCTCTTATTTTCCTGCCTGACTTAAGGCTCTGGTCAACCTGGTCTTGTTGCCCAGCATGCAGCCCCACTACAGCTTCTGGTCAAACTCAAAGGCTACAAGGCCTCTCTCAAGCCACCTTCAACTAGGATCGGTCTCAGGCCTACCTTGCCTGTTATATGCCCAGCCTTCTGCTGATAGAATATTTTCAAGTGCTCATTGCACCAGCATCCAGGCATTCATGCTTTGATTAGGGAGTCCGAACTGACACTCAACCCCAATGTCATGGCTCTCCCCAGGCAGTGTGAGGTGCCCCCTTTCAGAGCTCTGCCCAGGACGAGGGGCCCTGAGTTGGTCAGGACCAGAGCCCATTTCATCCACCAGGAAGGGTGGAGCTTAGTTGCTGCCTTGGAAGCAGTTGGCACAGCATCCTCTAAAGACTGTAGCTCTTTTCCAGTTAGACCTTCACTCCCCAGCCTACCACCCTTCCAGGCAGCTCTCCTGTCCAGTGTTGGGCACCCTGAGAGGTCAGTAGGGCAGCTGGAGCAGATGCGGACTGTTTGCGACCAACTCTTCCATAGACTTGGCAGCTTACAACAGGGATAAGAACATAAGAACAGCCCCACTGGATCAGGCCATAGGCCCATCTAGTCCAGCTTCCTGTATCTCGCAGCGGCCCACCAAATGCCCCAAGGAGCACACCAGATAACAAGAGACCTCATCCTGGTGTCCTCCCTTGCATCTGGCATTCTGACATAGCCCACCTGCCAAATCAGGAGGTTGCACACATGGCTTGTACCCTGTAATGGATTTTTCCTCCAGAAACTTGTCCAATCCCCTTTTAAAGGCGTCCAGGCCAGTCGCCATCACCACATCCTGTGGCAAGGAGTTCAACAGACCAACCACATGCTGAGTAAAGAAATATTTTCTTTTGTCTGTCCTAACCCTCCCAACACTCAATTTTAGTGGATGTCCCCTGGTTCTGGTGTTATGTGAGAGTGTAAAGAGCATCTCCCTATCCACTCTGTCCATCCCCTGCATAATTTTGTATGTCTCAATCATGTCCCCCCTCAGGCGTCTCTTTTCTAGGCTGAAGAGGCCCAAACGCCGTAGCCTTTCCTCATAAGGAAGGTGCCCCAGCCCCGTAATCATCTTAGTCACTCTCTTTTGCACCTTTTCCATTTCCACTATGTCTTTTTTGAGATGCGGCGACCAGAACTGGACACAATACTCCAGGTGTGGCCTTACCATAGATTTGTACAACGGCATTATAATATTAGCTATAAAATATATTATATATTAATATTATATAATATATAATATTAGGGGATCCCTTGCAAGTGGTGGGCAAAAGCGTGTGTGGTGTTTGCTTGCTTGGGCCAATGGAAAACTCCTTTTCACACAACACAGGACCCACATCCTGAATGGCTGAGCTGGTTATTTTTGATGGAAGCGCCAGCAGGCTCTTCAAGGGACACGTCCCAAACAAAGACTGGCGGCCACAGGCAGTGGCAGAGCTAGGGGAGTGCAAAGCAGGGAGTCTCCGTGCCATGCAAGCAGCCCCTCCCCCTCCCCTTGAGAGCCAGTACGGGTGGTGGG
This sequence comes from Tiliqua scincoides, assembly GCF_035046505.1. Taxonomy (NCBI): domain Eukaryota; kingdom Metazoa; phylum Chordata; class Lepidosauria; order Squamata; family Scincidae; genus Tiliqua; species Tiliqua scincoides. The sequence goes on from NC_089832.1 coordinate 1,518,860, forward strand.
AGCAAAACGGATGCATTTGCCTCTTCCCGTTCTCCCACCACCTGGAATGGCTCCAAGGGGGCTACTTGCATAGTACGGTGAGGCTCCCTACGAAACCTAGTACTTTGCACCACCTCTAACTATGCCACTGGCCACAGGCTAGTGAGTTCGCCTTCAGGGTCTCCATGGCTGGGCTTGTAACTCACAATCCTGTTGGATTCTTTAACTTTAGCAGCATGTGCTGTGTATCTATGAAAGACGGCAGTGCACCTGTGGGAATAGGGCTCCTGTGAGAAACGAACACTGCGTCACATCAGTCTGTCAGAGCTGGGGCGGCTTGCAAGAAAATGGTGCATCAATCAGAATGCAGCGTCCCAGCCCTGACACCTGGGGAACGTGCCGAGGGCTTGAAGCGAAAGCGGCGGCTTTCTGTTTTTCTTAGAAGGAGAATTATTTCTGAGTTCCCTGCAGATAGCTCGGGGGATCACAGGCAGACTTGACAGCTCATTCACACAGCAGAGTGCCCACAGCTGAGGGGTCATGCGCATGCTCTGCGTGCAGAGGGATCCGGGTGCAGGCCCCACGCCTGCAGTGCAAAGAGAGTGCCTCAGGGAGCAGGGCTTGGAAATACTCTGAGCCCCAGCCCTGGGGAGGCCACTGTTTTGTGCAGACACGACTGGGCTCGGCAAGCAGAAGTCTTGCACCAGAGGAGGCAGTTTCATCGGCTCATGTCCTTTTAAGGAGGATCCCTGGCTTAGGAGCAGATCGCATGCTTTGCACGCAGAAAATTCCAGGTTTGCTCCTCAGCAGTGGGGTTGGGAAAACTGGCTATCTTTGCTTTGAGAACTGCTGCCACTCAGAGGAGATTATCCTGGGCTGGGAATGCTGCCGCTGCTGCTGCTGCTTAGCATTTAGACAGCACTCTCTGAGTGTGCAGATTGCTTTTCCTTACGATGACCCTGTAAAGCAAGTGAGTATGATTATGCCCACAGTGCAGATGGGGAAGACTGAGGCTGAGAGGGAGCAGCCTGCCTAAGCCCATCTTGTGAGAATTCATGGCTGATGGTGAGAAATTTGAATGGGGGGATTTCTGATTCCTTCTCAGTCTCTCCCCGTGCTGCAACTGGCTCTCATGTGCTGTGATTCGAGAGAAGGCAGCTACGTATGAAAATGATCTTTTTTTCCTTATGAGAAACACTGGGTAAAATGGTAATATTTTTGTAGAGGGGTGTGTCTGCGCACACACAAATTCTCTTGTGGGAATGTGGGCAGACAAAATCATTGCTTGCGTAATCATTTTCTTTAATAATTATTTATTAGCTTCAATTTCAAATATACCAAACAAGATTAGAAGAGCATCACAGGAAAAGGTTACTCACAATTAAAAATACTGTATTATTAGAGGTAGATGAATACACAGTAATTCAGCTAATTGCTCCTTCTACAGAAAAATGCTGAGTATAAATATCAGTATCAATATTGGGTCTTCTCTTCAGTCTGTCTGCTCAGCATGCCTGGAATCCACTCCTTGGCTGCAGCAAACCTGCATTCTGGCCTCGAACTGCAGAGACCCACCTTGTCATGGCTGCAGCATTCTGAAAGGCTCTCCTCTTTGTTTATTTGATGCTGCCAAAGAGTCTTTCTCTCTTACAGTACCTGTATTTGTACAGGTCGGTTCTCTTTATATGCAAAATCACTATCTGTGGATTTGCATATCCATGAGGGGCAGAATTGCTACCTACCTCTCCTTACCCGCTCCACTGTTCTCTTTCTTGGCTGTGCAGAAATCTTCCAGAGGCTGCAGGGACCTTCAGAATGGTGCCTGCAACCACCATAGCTCCCTTTAAAATGGCGGGCAGGCACAGGCCATTTGAAAGGGGTCTGCGCTGGCTGCTGGTGCCATTCTGAAGGTCCTGCAGCATTCTGAGATCTTTAGGCACTTTCTGCAGCACTCTGCAGGCACCTGAGGGTCTCTGCTGGATTCTTCTGAGGGCACCTAAGGAACGCCTTTCCTACCTAGGGCACCCCTTGTCCCCATAGGATCAACAGTTTGTTATCTGTGAATTTGCTATCTGCTAGGGTTTCCAGGGACCAAACCCTGGCGGATACTGAGAACTGACTGTACCACTTTTCTCAAAGACCTGTAGACTTGAGTCAAGTAGATTCAAGGTGGTTGACATAGGCAGGCTGTAAGGCTGACCATTTTTTTTTCAATTATGAATGATGTTTGCTTGTTACTGTCTTGGGAAGAAATAATTCTGGCAGAAGCTGTTTAAAACAGGGGCATGCAATTGTATGCTGCATAAAGAAGAGCACCAAATCAAGGTTTTGAGGCAATATCTACAAATATCTGGTTTCTCTTACTCCCTGGAGTAGTAAAACGATGAAGATAATTCCTCAACAGTTCCCGATTACTGGGGAAGTATAGAAGTGACAGTCATGGCTGCCCCCTCCCCAATTCATGATTTAAAAGCATTTGAGTTGCCTGATTTAAGGATTATGTGGGCTCAGTGACTTGTTACTATTTCAGTCCATCAATTCATTTGAAAGCCTCTTCTTTGGACATGTCATTAGGGATCATTTATCACTCCAAAAAGGACAGTTCAGGGGCAGAGCTCTGTTCAATAAGCTTCTTGGGCAAAGCAAAAGCAGAAAGAAGTGTCCCTGGAGGCATCGCAAAGCATCCAGCACCTATGACAGGAGCCATAATGTATCAAGATTGATCCACAATGGAATGGGCCTGTAAACCCCCCATCCTATTGCTTCTTCCTTGAAAGCCATTCAGGGGCTCCCTCAATAAATTTCTCTCTGATTTATCAAGAACATAGTCATGAGGCCACATTGAATGGAGCTCAAATGGAAGTTGGAGCACCTTCCCTACAATAAAAAGTTAAAGAGTTTGAGGCTTTTTAGTTGGAAAAAAGAGGAGAAGCTTTGAAAGTTGAGGAAAGTGTCCCCCCCCCCCCCCGAATAGATCTGAGAAAGGAGCTTCATCCAAGAAAACACTGGTGGGAAATTTAAGGTAGGCAGAGAGAGGGTTTCCTCTTGCATCACATAAATGGATTTATGGACTCTTCTGCCCCAAGATGTGGTGAAGGCCATTAGCTTAGGTGGCTTTGAAAAGGGATTAGACAGGTTTGTGGGTGAGAGAGATCTATTGCTGGTTATATCAGTCATAATGGATACAAGGAGCCTCCAGGTTCAAAGAAAGTCTACCTCTTGGGATACCAGAAGGTGGGAGGCAAACAACAGGGAAGGGGGTGGCTTTTGTGCCCTGCCTGTAGGCATTCAAGAGGCATCTGGTGGTCCACTGTGGGAAATGGGCTGCTTGATTAGATGGACCTCTGCAGGGCTCTTCTCATCTTCTTAAGTGCTGGAGTCAAAGCTTGCCATTTTGCAGCAGTTGGCGGGGACCGGAGCTGCGTATTTGTACTGTTCTGTGGGACACTCTAAAAATCATGATCAACAGAACTGAAGGAGCCAGCAGCAGAGGAGTGCAGGACCTGGGGCTGCAATGGGCTGTTTGCAAAGTCTCCCAAAAGGAGCCAAGGTCCTGGCTTGCAGCTCTTTTTCCACAGGAGCCGCATGGGGAATTGAGCCAGGTTAGAAGGGTCAGCAACTGGGACTTCCCTCACTGACTCACCCTTGGCCAGGATGAAAGCAAAGGGCTCTTAAGCCCCCTCCTCTCCTGTGCAAACAGTAAGAGAGCCTTTGGCAGGGGGAACATACCTGTATGGCAGAACACCTGCTTTGCATGCAGAAGGCACCAGACAGGACTGGGAACACCTGCTGTCCAAAACCTTTGAAAGCTGCTGCCTGTCAGTGGAGGTGACACTGAATGGCAAAGACCAAGATCAGGCGGCACCTGGCTTTCCCCTGTCTGAGGCCTAGGCTCTGTCAAGGGCAGGCAAAGGTGCTGAGCAGCGTCCTGGCCTGGAGAGACTTTTTCTGTTCAGCAGGAGGACAAGGTGTTCCTGCTAAGCCACTGGAACCACCAGTTACTGGCACTGATTGGCTGGGCAGGATACCATGCATGCATCAGGACCTGTCTGTAACTCAAAGAGAGTGAACACAGTGGACCTCCTGCTGCGATACAGCTGGCCAGTAAGGTAGAAATTCATTAGCTTCTTGTACTGCCTGTTCTGTGCAGGGAGCTTTATAATGAGCAAGGAGGTAGAACCCAAAGGGCTGCCCATATATCTCGGGTACCTCCCACCTTTCAGCTTTAATAGGTAATCATGGTGTCCACAAGCATATTTGTAACCCCTCAAGCAATTCCTTTTCCTCCTATCAAGGGAGGAGGTGACACTAGAAACACCTTCAGAGTCATGTGGTGGGCCTGACCTTGAATGCTTTACTCAGAGTCACCTGGCTTGAGGCCACATTGAGTCACTGTTCTGTTCCGGCCTGGAACCCATGAGGTGTACTGGCCATGCACAACGTGAATCTTCAGGACCGTGGACAGTTCGTAGTGGGCCTCATTACAGGGCAGATCAAGCTGCACAGAGTGTTGCTCTGGCAATAGTCTGCTACAACAGCAACTGTTACCCTGCACATGCCAGATCTCATCTGATTGTGGAAGCTAAGCAGGGTCAGACCTGGTTAGTGCTTGGATGGGAGACCGCCTGGGAATACCAAGTGCTGTAGGCTTACACCATAGTCTTTCGAGACTGAAGGTTGCCAACCATTAGTCTGCTACAACCAACCTGGAGCTTAAATAGCCTTGCAACAAGGAGTGTGTGTGTGTGTGTGTGTCACATTCTGCCTCTTCCAAGGAAATGGCTCCCATTTGAAGAGCCTTGCCCTATTCTGCAAATGTTGAGGGACCTGCTCCTCTCCCTCACCATGAGGCTGCCAAGTGATGCTACAACTCTTTAAATACACCTGACATTTACAGGGGGGAGGTGTCAGTGATCTCTAGAACATAAATCGATGCCTTCTGAAGATGTGAGCAACTTGGGCTTCTTGTCGATGAATTAGTTGGACACAAATGCAATAAAAGCCCTGGTGCTCGGCTTCCTAGCCTAGATGCGGCCTGCCCCCTTACTCGGGTTTTTTTCCCCCCCCATAACCGACCTTCATGCTAGAGATTAACACACTGTTTGAAGGTGGAAAGGCATTGAGTTGGGACATTCGTTCCAGTAACAGCAACGTTTGCCCTTTGGATGGGCTCTTGCTGTTTGTACTTAAAATTATGACCAATAGAGCTGAAACTGTTTATATTTATTCATTAAAACATTTCTCTTTGTGCTGCCTGAGACCTCCAGCACCTGCCGAGAGAGAGAGAGAGAGAGAGAGAGAGAGAGAGAGAGAGAGAGAGAGAGAATTGCATTTTCCTTCAGGTGAAAAAATACCCTAACTGGAAACACAAAGCTGTTTCAGATTGTGACGTGTGTGTGCTCCGTGGCAGTCTTTCCATCCCAGGGGACAGCAAGTGAAGAAAGGGCTTGGAAGTTAACCTTGGAGCGTAAGAAGTCTCTCTTGGGGAATGCTCTGAGAGAAGACCAAGAGTCCCAGGCCCTGAGGGTGCCCTGAGGCCTTACTTCAGTGTGGCTTGAAGCAGTGAAAAGTTGTGTTTGACTGAATAGATCTTGGCCTCAGGGTGCAAATCTTTGAACTCTGGCAAGACTGGGCCAGGCGGGGAGGTCCATGTATTGAGCTTTCCTCTTCTTTGCTGCCCACCCTCAATAACGCATTAAAAAACTGGGTTGCAAGCCAGGCTGTGTATGTGCAACCTCCTGATTTCAGAAATGGGCTATGTCAGATGCAAGAGAGGGCACCAGGATGCAGATCTCTTGTTTATCAGGTGTGCTCCCTACGGCATTTGATGGGGCCGCTGTGAGATACAGGAAGCTGGACTAGGTGGGCCTGTGTCCTGGTCCAGTGGGGCTGTTCTTATGTTCTCAAAAACCTGCTACCCTGACAAACTTCAAGCCACTTGGGTTCCATCTGTTAAAATTGCACAGGAGTGCTGAATCCTCAGAACCACCCTCAAGTGGCATCACATGCATTGATTAAGAGATTGTCTTTTTGTGTCATCCATATTTTTAGGAGGCAATTTTATGATTTTCGGGTTTTTAATGTGATTTTTTAAAATGTCGTTTTATTGTTTTGGAGGAGATTTTTAATATTTGTTTTTATAGTGATTTTACATTGTAAGTCACCTTGAATGCCCTTCAGGGAGAAAAATGGGGTAGAAATTTAGTAAATAAATAAAATGATATACCTCAGCCTTTCTGAGGTGAGATGTGACCTCCCCCTGCCCCCTAAACAGCATAAATGTTCTGATCCAGAGCTGGGGGGGGGAGCTGCTCTGGCACATGCTGGTCATGATCCAGCAGCTGGTTGGTCCACCCATGAAGATCTCTCAATGGGAGCAGCTTCTGCTCCACTCAGATTTGTTTTCTCCCAACTTGTTGCTTTTGTAACACTTTTTTTTCTGCGTGTGCTATGGCCAAATCTGACCAGACTTGCGCATCTGAGGAACTCAAGGACTTTCAGAACAAAAGAGTCTCTATAATTGCTGCACTTACCGTAGGCCTGAGTTCTTTTTCTTCTTTTCTTTAAAAATTGATATTATGTTTATGATGTCGTTTTGAATTCATTTGGCTTCTTTTGTTCCCTGCAACCATTATTATATTTATTTTTAGATTGCAAGCCTCTCGAGGACAGGACTATTAATGTGTTGAAAGAAGAGTGTAAGCACTCTGGGCCCATGGGAGAGAGGAGGTAGAAATGGAAGAAAAGAACGAATGAAGGAGAAACCCAAGCAGGGGAGACAGGCTAAGGTTCTGCTGGCCTCAACCTGATGTGGACACTGGGATGAAAATCCCTGCTCTGCCTTATTCTGAACCCTTCTAACTCCACAGAGGCCTTTGAGATTACTCACCCTCCCCAAAGCCATCCTATTTCAGCAGCCATTGTCCTGGGCTGCTGTCTCTGAATAAGGACATCAGAAGACCTTTGATCACTGGTTCCCAACTTATGATCTGCAGAACTGGTGTTCCGTGTCACGCTACCCCTGCACATGGAGGTCCTATCATGCCCTCATGACTGGTAGCCCACGATCGGTCTGTCTTCCAGAGATTTGCCTGACAGCCCTTTAAAGGGGATTATATCCTTTGGGGATGGGAGGATCTGGGCTGGTCTGAAGGTGCCCAGATCTGCCTAAAAGGGGCCTCTGTTCTGAGCATGTTCAGGTCAAGAATGCTCCATTCCACCTTCACCCTGCATCATCCAGCTATAGGACAACTGCTTCAGAGAAGGTGGTACATAGATGCACGTAAAAGCGGGCCTCAGTCCCAGTGTCGCTGTCGGGGTATGTTCTGTCCAAATGCATCTCTCCCCTTTTATTTTTAGACTGTGGTCTTTTTCTTAAATTACAGCATCTGGACTTTTGTAGGAGAAACTCTAAATCTGTGGCAATTACAGAAGCTATATGCTCACGGGTACTGGAAATGGTGACCCAGAGGACAGTATCAAGTGTCCCTTGCTTAGCCAAACCAAGGAGAAAAGGATGGAGCTGGTGACGCTCCTGTCCCCGAGATAGGCTTCCTCATGCTCATCTGCCCTAGATCCATCCATGCAACCCAGGTTACAGTCAAAAGCAGGCCCGACTGAAGAGGTTGGTGCGTAGGTTTTGTAGATCCCAATCTGGGTTGGGCTCTGACTTAAGACAGGTTGCATGAGCAGTGTGTCTGCCATGATCCTTCTTCAGTTAGGAGATGGAAAATGGGGTGGAGAAAGTCAAACATGAAACACAGAGAAATGGTTGGCAACCTTCAGTCTTGAAAGACTATGGTATAAGCCTACAGCACCTGGTATTCCCAGGTGTCTCCCATCCAAGTACTAACCAGGCCTGACCCTGCTTAGCTTCCGAGATCATGGTATAAGCCTACAGCACCCAGTATTCCCAGGAGGTCTCCCATCCAAGTACTAACCAGGCCTGACCCTGCTTAGCTTCCAAGATCAGACGAGATTGGGCATGTGCAGGATAACAGTTTTCTTAAACACAGAGAGAGAAGAGGGGGGAAAGAGAGCCTTGTGTGATAATACGAAAAGGATTCTATGTGATGGGGGCATGTATCTGGAGCCCAAGTGGTGTGGTTAAAAGCATGGCATGACAGACCCATAATCCAGAGAGGCTTTCCCCAAGGAGACACACGGAGCCTGATGCGTCTGGGCTCCAGAGGCACCACTAGGGTTTGCATCATCCAGTGTGAAAGCTCATTGCATTACCCCCATGATGGACCTCCTCCTGCACCAGACCATACAGAATAAATTACAATATCATATGCACAGCCTAAATGCAATGGCATCAATAGGGTTAGTGCCATCTCCATTAACATTATTTTTTTTTATTTTAATTTGTCCAGGTCACCCGACAAATCAGTAACCAACCAACAAAAAACCAGTGACCTTCTTGATGACACTCAAACAATCGAATAAGAGTTATAGTATATACTCTGATCCATGGAAATTTCAGCTGACTCATTCTAACATCTGATTGGTTCCCTGCTGTGTCATAACAACAACTCATTGGCTCTTGGAACATCAGTCTCACTGGTCAGTTTTGAGTTTTAAAAATCCACTTTTTATTACACAAGGCAGTTGTATTTCCTTTTCCTGATAAATTGACTTTAACCTTTGATAGAATACAGATAATTCAACACCGTTTGTTTCATTACTTTCTGCAGGAAATTATTGTTCCAATGACATATAACATGATTTTATTTTTTGGCTTTATTTTATTTATGGTTTTATTCATAAATACTCATACAAATTTTCCAAATAGTTTCCAAAGTTTTGGCCACTGGGGGTCTCAGCCTCCACGAGGGTGTCACCCAGTGTGGTCCACACCCCCTAGTGACACCACTGGCCATTGCTGCTCTTTTGGTGCTTGTTCCTTTTTCTGTTCCTGCTACTTAATCATCAGAGTTATGAGCTCCGGCCTTCCTTCATTTTAATGTCTTTCTGGCTGCCATTGTTTTTTCATCCTAAGAAGTGCCTTTTAAGTGGCAGTGTTTATGGTCTGTGCTGTGATGCTGGAAAGGCAGTTTATGTGGCAATGGCTATCAGGGTAAACTGCTTGGAAAACTGGGTTCAGTACATTCGTGGAGGAGGATGGGTCTAATCAACAGCGATTTGCCACAGTAACCAACCAGTATCTCCACCTACAGAGGCAGTAGAGTTCTGGCAGGTCACCAAATGTTACAGGGTGGCTTCGGCACTTATGCCCAGTTTGTGGGTGTCCAGCCCCCAGTGGACTCGGCCTGGGGTCCAGGCCGGGCCATAGAGCATTGGTCAGGCTGGGACTTCTGGGGGACTCAGCAAGGCTGGATGCAGAGGCTGACCAGGTCAGGCACTGGCCAAGGGTCCTTGCAGACTGAGAGACTGCATGGCTAGACTGACCTGTGAGCCTTCAGGACCAGTGGCAGAGCACACTGTGCCACCTAGGAGAAGGCAGGGGGCACTATGGAGGGCCTAGCGCAGGGACTTGCCCCCAGGCTCCCCGCAACCTGGTGCCAAGCACTGGCTGGGTGCTCATAAATACGCCCGATAAATACTTGGAAGGAAATGCATCCCCCATTCCTCAGCAGCCGTGCCCGCGTTGGCAGCAGTGCCCGTCATTTGGAACAATCATCTGCTATTGTTTGGTCCTGTTTGTGCATCAACTCTGCAGGGAGAATCAGTTGACTGATGCCAGCCGAGGGGCGGGGAAGGAAGCTGCCCCCCAATCTGGCTGGTGCTGAGGAATACCAGGCTGGCAGTTTGTCGAGTTGCCTGGTGGAAATTATTATTTTCAACACACCGCCGTCCTGTTTTTAGAAAGAGACTTGGCTTCTGATGCAGCCCTCCAATTAAAATAATTGCTTATGAAATGAGGAGCACTTGGGAGGGAGGCTCTGTGCGGAGAGGAGAGCAAGCCTCTGTTTAAGGCGATCTTGCACTGTAGTCTTAGTATGTGATTAGTGAAAGACATGTGCTGTATGCCTGTGTGTGCACACACATGTGTGGGAAGACTAACAACAGAGTGAAGCCATGGGGGGGGAGAGGGGGACAGACGGACGACAGCATCCTTTCCAGCACTCTCCTGGTGCCAGACGCTGCTCCAACTGGGATCCTGCAGAGGGATCTGGCCTTCTGACAGCTGTCAGGTTTACCCTCCAGAAACTCTGAATCAATCAGTGTGTCAGGGCAGAGCACTGCCCCGTGGCCCTGACCGAAGCCACTGAGAGGACGAGCTGATCTCTGCCCAACAGACATCTGGATTCCTAGCAGTAAATAATGGGAAGAGGGATGGGAGGGATGCCCTCTGCATGTCCACTGAGTGAAAACTGCTGCAGAAGCACTTGCCTCACGAAAAGGACAGGAGAGAACAAGTGTGCCCATGTGGTCTGTTTGTTTGTGCTCTTTACATCCTGCCTAAATTGGGCACTCAAAGTGACTGACAGTAAAATCGTAATCTAAGCATATGGTTTGGTCGGAATTTCATGAAACCAGAGCCAGGCTGAGCGGAAAAACAACAGTGCCCAGAAAAACCAGTGACTCTGACGGTCCTGACTGTTTGTTGGCTTCTGGGCAGATGTCACCATGCAAGAAATTACCTGCAGGGCTGGACACAAGGAAGGGCATAAGGACATCAGAAAAGCCCTGCAGGGTCAGGCCACAGGAACCCATTTAGGCCAGCACCCTGTGACCCACAGCGGGATTAGGATGCAGACCCCTCTCTTGCCATTGCTTCCCTCCTACTGCAACGTTGGATGAAAAGCAGGCGGATTCCCCTGTTAGTAGCTAGAGGATCCTTATTCCCAACAAACGGTCTTAGCATCAGTTGTGAAATGATTATTCTTGATACCAGACCTGAAGGATGTTGAGTCTCATCGGCTAAGCAATTTGCCGGTAAACGCTGCTGCCTCTTCCGTTTAGGAATGTGTGTTCCTCAGCACGGAGCAAGAGGCCAGGTTCTTCTAAACCCACTGCAGGAATATTCTGTAAAACCCTCTGTGGTGGGGAGAGGGGCAGAAAGGCAAGAGTGAAGGGAGGGCAGGAGGACTGGGAGAGAGACCTTGTTCTCAGGCCGGCAGGGGAAAGAGGCAGGCAGGATCCAGCAATCTCTGCAGGGAAGTACAAAAGGAGAGGCAGCCTGCAGCAAGGTGAAGATCTAATCAGACCCAGAGAAACCCATAATTAAATTTCCGAATTAAATTCTCTCCATGGGGGCTGGGATCAGGCATGGAGTGCAGCCGGCAGAGCTAAAATAAGCTCTGTCTACTATGAATCACCGACAACCGAACCATCTCCCTCAGCTTCCTGGTCAACATCTCTCTGTCCTTCCCACTTGTTGGGGGTTCCTTTTCTCAGTGGCTGCAGTTGTTGGCATCTGCCTAGGGCATCCTTGGAATGCAGCAGTCCGACCTCTGGAAATGACTGGAGCTTGACCACAAGGAGAGGAGGGGCTGAGAATGAATTTGTCTAGAGATGCGCTGCAAATAGTTCCCCTGACAATAATATCGTAAATCCAGCTGCCTGTTATCTCTGTCCTTTTCATTCTACACAATTTTTGCAGGAACCTGTTGTTTGTCCCCAGGGCTTTTGGCAAGACCACCTGTTTGTTTCCCCTTTCTCAAGAGACGAGAACTTCCTTACGAAGTTTCTCCAGTATAAACTCTTTGGCGTTGCAGCCTGTTCACTTAAGTTTGTTCTTTTCCCTTCTTAAGATCAAATCCATTTATCTACTGGATCACCTTCCCCCAGTGCCTTTCTTCCAGCCAAGAACTCCCCATGGCATGCACATGATATAGATGTCACAGTTAACTGGCAGGGGATGCAGTATCGTTCTGGGGTCCAGGTTTTCTGTGCAGCTGGTGTGTCTGCGACTTGCTGGGAAGCAGGAGGATTTAATCATCGGTGTACATCAGAATTACTGCAGTGAGCAGCGAATTGCCTGCTACAGGTTCATTAGATATAATTGGAGCCAATCCAGAATACAGAGTAACTGACTCGACAGAGTGGGAAGGAAAGATTGTGCTACTACTAATTCAGCCAGCAGACTTCAAATCTGCAGGCTTCAGCAATAACATCCAAAGAAGAGCTGTGCTGGGTCACATCAGAGGTCTGTCGAGGCAGACTTCTGTTCCAACAGTGGCTCACCAGATGTCTCTGGGAAGTCCACAAGCAGGACACGGTGTTGATGGACATCTTTTGTGGTTTGTCCCCAGAATCTGCTATTGAGGTATATTGCCTTTGACCATGGAGGCTTCACTTAGTGCAGCAGGGTCTCTGAGAGGAATTTTATCGGGGTACACAGTTTATTTTGAGGGAGGGAATAGGGAAAACAGGGTGGAGATAGCCAGAATAGTCTTTGAAATCCAGGTTTCCTGGGTTTCTGGATGCAGAGCCCAGGTCTACCTGCCCACATGGTGTCAGCAGTGAGATTCAGTAATAGGGAAAACCAAACACACTCAAGTATTTTTTAAAACCCTTTAAATATAGAAAATCATTGCAGAAAATGAGCACCATTGTATTTACCGTAGGTTCACACTAGAATGGAAAGTGTCTCGTGTGCACCAAAACTTACTTCTGCAGCAGCTGTCGTCCTGCAGCTGTGTCTCTGAGCTCCTCTACACTCCTTCGTGGTAAGCAGATCCATACGCTCAAGATCTACTGTAACAGGCCACTTTCCTCCTCGATTTGACACTCTGTTAAGTGTCCTGAGCTGGGTATGCATTCCTGAGCTGGGTGCATATGGCTTGTAGCAGCCCCCAGCATCCTGTGTGAGCGGTGAGTCCAGGGGAGACAGGAAAATGTAAGAAGGTTCTTGGGCTACTTTTTTTTTACCCTGGGCCTGGTGCAAATTACCTCTGTACCCCCCTCTCATGGGCCCTGCAGCGCAGCAAGGATCCTCTTTAGCCTGCAACATATTAACCAGGCAATCTGCTCTCACCTCCTGCTGCTGTGGGAGGAATGGTAAGTTTGTTGAAGACCTGTACTCCCCTCCCCAGTGAACCACAAGTGTCTTGGACGGTCTCAGTGAGGGTGTGAGCACCAAGAACCCCACAGAGCAAGAGAAAGTGGGGTAGAGAAAGTACCCAGAGAAGTTGCATTTTGATTCAAAAGCAGAAGCATGTGCAGGAATAGCTGGTTTGTAATTTGTGGGCAGGCCCCAAGGGCACGTGGAGCTGTGAGAGCAGAGCAAGGCTCAGCGAGGCTGCTGCCTGAATAGTGAAGTCTCTCTGCATTTTGATGCCATGTGTTTCCTTTTGCTACATTAATGAGTTCAGGAACACTGCATGGTGTCAGTGAACCCCAGAAACCAAGTCAGGTATATACAATGCCACCGGTGGCGTAGCTAATGATCATGTAGCCTGGTGCCAAGATCAAAATGTTGCTCTGGAAGTGATGTCACAACCGGAAGTGACATCATGCCCAGGCTTTTTAAAAAGTGAAAATTGGGAGGAACCCACCTCCTCCCCCCAGCAGCTCACCACCCACTTGCTTTGTTGCCTCCCCCCAGTCAGTGGCATAACTAAGAGGTCAAAGAAGGTTTTGTAGCCCCCCCAATGACAAAATCAAATTTAAATAAATAAATAAAAAGTTATTGGTTCCATGCTGTATCATAATAACTTCTCATTGGCACTCAGAACAATCAGTCTCATAGGTCAGTTTGGAGTTAAGCAAATCCACTTTTTGTTCCACAAGGCAGTTGTCTTTTCATTTTCTTGTTAATTGGTCATAACTTTTGATAGAATACAGATATTCCAGTGCAGTTTGTTGCATTGCATTCTGAATTAATACCTTTCCAAGGACATATAACTTGATGGTATTATTGATACATACTAAGATTTTAACAATTTTGGTCACTAGTGTCAAGCTAAGTTTGTTGCCCTCCTAAAGCTTGATGCCTGGTGCAATTGCTACCCCCTGCACCCCCTTAACTATGCCACTGAATGCCACTAATCTCTCTCTCTCTCTCTCTCTCTCTCTCTCTCTCTCTCTCTCTGTGTGTGTGTGTGTGTGCATGTGCATGTGTGAACACAACTGTAAGTCTGTTCACACACATGCTCACATATGTGGAGACTTCATTCCTTTCATTCCCCTCCTTCATTAGAAACTTCCTCTCTAACTGCAAACTCAAGACTGGATACAAGTAGAGTACACAGAGGGATGGGATCATGTGTGTTGGCAATGGAAAATTAAAACCATCACAGTATGGGAGCAGAAAGCAGAACAACAGCTGCCACCCCAGTAATTATGAGATCTTTCTGTGCACCTTGCCTTCGGCTGATACAACACATCCATGCAATTATATTTAAACATCGCAACTTTGGGGCTGCTAAACATAACTCCCAATTCTGAGATCCCAGCAATCTATAATCAGGGTGATAAGCCAGTGACAGATTGTCAGCTGCATATGTGAATTTATTGCTCTTGTCAGTTTTAATGTAACCCGGCTTTTTACATATATATATTAAAACGGAAATAAGTTCTGAGCGAAATACATTTTGGTGTGTAGTCACCGTGGCAGGCTGAAAAGATGAAAGGACTGTCACTGTCTCCCTCTTGCATTCCCTATCAATGCTGGTGTTTTGCTACCAAATAGAAATAATAAAATAATGACAGAAAATTAGCAATTAATACCTCCCCATCTCACAAAACAGAATCTGATGTAGATTGTCATCCACAGGCTATTTGAAGAGCAATTGCCCACAGACTCCTGGGCTGGTGATAGGAAACAACAGAAGAAGTGTTTTGTTTAAAGGCACAAGAGGCCTGAAAAGCCTTTGATAGCTCTTTACCTGTCCACAGTAGACAGGCTGCTACTTCGGTGGCACAAGGCAGCCTCCTGTGATAGAGAGTTCAATGCCTGGGTGGACCCCCTGCTAGAAGTCCTGGCACTCTACATATGCGGGGAGTGCCCCAGACTGCAGGGAGCCCTGCGCAGACCCTTGCGAAAAGAAGATCAGGCATGATGCAGCCTTGGTGTGGTCTCCAGACTCGGATTCCCCAGGGCCAGCACACCCAGACAGAGGAAGCAAGGGAGCCCTCTAGGGCTGCGCTCTCTCTCTCTCTCTCTCTCTCTCTCTCTCTCTCTCTCTCTCTCTCTCGAATGCAACTCCAAGGGGAAAATGACTCCCTATTGAAGTCTGTTTTGTGCTATCTCCAAGTTAACTTAATGATTCTTTATTCCCAAGTCAGGGTGGCAATTACAACTGAATATTCACACACAAATCAGCTAATTAAGCAGGCAAGCAAGTAATTATGCTAATTTGTGTATGTGGATAATATCAACAGAACCCCAGACTTTGCAAACAAACCGTGTGCATCGAATGTAATGTGAGGGCTCACCTTTGCTGCCCCGTCTAGTGCTGAGCTGTGACAAGTGCCTTGGAGTCATGGGGAAACTGAACTAGAATGATGAAAAGCCTTACAGAGAGACAAGGGTGACATCCAAAGGGCGCATGAAATGAGTTCCCACAAGAGCACAGTGACACTGAGATCACAACTAGGCCGTTCCTGCTTGTGGTTCTGGCGGTCTCTGCGTGTGTTGCTGTGGTTTTGGGTGCACACACACACAGGCTTCTGGAAGTCACAGTCTGCCTGGGATGTCATCAAGACGCAACTGAGATTGCTCTCCAGGAGCACACAACTAAAGCAATAAATAAACAAGCCGGCATCATTACTGCAAGAGCAATCAGAACTGTGGCATTTTCCAGACAAACAGCTCACCACATAAATGGGGTATATTCAGCATTCCTCTTGTCTGGTGTATGAGAAGGGGGCTCTTCCTCCCTCCTACCGTCACATGCCCATCTCAAACAAGACCGGTTTGTTACCACAATCTACTT
Organism: Tiliqua scincoides; assembly: GCF_035046505.1. Taxonomy (NCBI): domain Eukaryota; kingdom Metazoa; phylum Chordata; class Lepidosauria; order Squamata; family Scincidae; genus Tiliqua; species Tiliqua scincoides. The sequence continues at coordinate 1,534,687 of NC_089832.1, forward strand.
CTAATAATTTGTAAATTTGTGTTCATTGCTTTATCTTTGGTAATCAAAGCAGAAAATAAGGATTCAAAAAGCATCAGGTTTGTAAAAGACAAAGGGTGCTATCCTCACCCCTTACGTCAGCGCTTTCCAGCACAGGTGTAGCAGTGCCAACGGGACATGTGCTGCATCCTGCAGTTGGGTGACACTCACGGAGGCCTCCTCAAATGAAGGGAATGTTTGTTCCCTTACTTAAGAGCTGCATTGCCCTTAAGTCGGTGCTGGAAAAGGGTTAGGATTGTGCCCAAAAGGACCCTGCAAGGATGGCCGTGACATCATTTGGATTCCCTGTTTTTGAAAGGTGACAAATGAGGGACAGCATTCCCAGGCTAAACTGCTAGTTGGGTAGTGACTCTGGTCAGGTTTGCAAGACACATTCAGCTTGCAAAGCTGAGCTTTTCTTTTGCAGGATTCATTTTGGTATGTTTTGTGCAGTGCTCTGAACATGGAGCACACACAGCTCTGCACATCTGCTATGTTTAGTCTTTGCTAATGCTCAGTGAAATTGAGGGGGGGGATAAGACAGTGGTGCAGCCCCTTTATCTCCAGGAGGCAGTAAACATTGCCTGTGGGAACTATTTTTATGATTTGTGTGGGTGATCCGAGAGGCCGGGAAGCGGATTTGCAATGGCAGAGAATGGAATTTGCTTTGGTTAAATCCAGACTGTGGGAACAGATGCCAGGAGACAAACGATGCCGTCAGCATGTTGTTTTCTGGGGAGCACCTTGCAAGAGGTTTCTTCCTGTTTATGCTGCAGCAGTAAATATTGGCTTGTTCTGCTGACTTAGTGGCTGCTGGTTTCGCTGTTACTCTTAGAATTTAAAGGAGTGGGACTGATTTGGAAGCCAGAAACAGGGAAGGAGCTGACACAGGTCAGTGTATCCTCTTTAGTGCGGAGTGGGGATGAGGGAAAGAGATCTTCGGCCATTGTTAGCAGTTGAGGTAGTCGTGCTTTGCATCAAAAAGAACCAATACGGAATGCTGCTGGCAACAGTACCAGCAGATGAGGGGAAGCAGCTGTGAGAACGAAACTTTAAACAAAGATACAGGTAGCACCTCCACATTCTCACTAGTGCTTGGCAGGTCCACACTACACAGCCTGGTGCAGCTACCAGGGAGACCAAATTTGCACATGCAAAGTGGCCACCAATAGTACCCTATGGCCCTCTTGGGCCTTTAGGATCCAGTGTTTCAATGCAAATAAATAAATAAGTAAATATGCAAATATCCATGCATATAGACAGCTAGCACATCAGGAAGAAACGCTGGAGGGTGTGGTGAGTGAGAGCTTACTTTTGCACATGCAAGGACCTTTTCCTTTTAAGCGCAGAGGGCGATTCAAGCCTGGAGCTTCCTGCCTGCAGTGCACAATCCCAAGTGTTAAAGTCACATCTCTCATGACTCATAAGAGTCTTAAAGCTTTGGAAACTATATCCATTCACAGATCAATAAATATATTTGTGCTGTTTTGGCGGTTACATGAAATAAGATCTGTGGAAGTTAATACGCTAAAACAGAGAAGGCCGCTTGCAAATACTGTTAGTGCTCTCATTTGGCACAATTTCCCTGGCAATAGTAATATTTCATGAAACTGCCTTTTGCTGCGTTGAGTTGCTGGTCTCCTAGCTCAGTGCCATCCATGCCGACGGGCTGTGACTCAAAGGCATTCTCATTGTTGGGGACTCGGTTGGGAGTCTCTGCAGGTGCTTCTTGCTGTGGGCCGCATCTGGCGCCCAGGCCGGGGTTTGGAGACCCCTGGTCTATACCATAAAGATTTTAGAAGGGGGGCACTGCTTAGAATAGATCACATGCTTAACTTGTAGTTGGTTGTAAGACCATGAGTGCAGTCCACATTCTTAAGAAACATAAGAACCTGGCTGGTATTTAGTGAGGTCCAAGTGGAACAATCTCTCTGAACAGGAAGATTCCATTTTTAGGATTGCCAGTTTGCTAAAAATGTGACTCTGTTTCTCCTTCTTTTTACTCAGGCAGGCAGGAGATCTGCAATCATTAATCTCCTTAATCTCAGGCCATGGGGGGGGAGGGGTACTGCTTTGTCTCTGGGCTCTGCTGTCCCACCACTCCCTCCCCATTTCCAAGGTGTGGCAGCCTTGTGACAACACCAAGTCCTGCCTCAGAAATTCTAAGTTCTTGGATACATCCAACCTGACAGTCTTCATCCAGGTGTTCTAACTAACAGCCCTCCTCCTCCTCCTCATGTACGAATTTGTCTTTTAAAGTCACGTAAGTTGATGACAATCAACACATCTTCCTGGAGAGAGATACCTAACATCAGAAATGCCTCATTTCAGAAACAAGATCAGGTATTTAGAACTTCAAAATTCAGGGAGGAACTCAGAAGAGGAGCATCTTGGAAGCATCCTCAGCTTATAATCCAGTCAACAGCAGGGTGTTGCTAAGCTTGCCCAAAGACACAGATTTGTATGCCTGTCCAATACCTCCTCCATGTGATCCTCTTTATGCCCCTGTTTGGGCCCGGGGGGGGGGGGCTTGCTTGACACTGTGGATTTTCCCTGCAGAAAAATGGGATGTTGTTGGTAGATTTGCTGTAACTGTGTGTTGGTTTATTTCAAACTGAGAAAATAACTAGGGTTTTGCTCTAACCTGTATTTTTACAGAAATGTGAATCGGAGGAAAATAAAAACTGTTCAGGCAGGCTGCTGAGCCTTCTCTGCCCTAGTTTGTCAAAACTCAATGGCTGAAGGTCCCCACTTGCACTGCAACCCTCTCTAAGGTGGACTGTGAGCATCATCCAGTAGGCAGAGAACCAGCTTCATGTTCCCATGGACCCCTTTCACATGGCCTGGTTCAGAGTGCTGTGGTGTATTTATTTATTTGAAAGAGATACTGGTGACAACATTATTCATGCAAGTTCTTCAAATGTAGTTTCCTTCTGCCCACTTGGTCCTGTCCCTTCCTTTAGTCCTGGTCACTTTTCTTGCTGGGCCTCTTGTTTCTTGCTGCCCAGCTGCTTTGGCCAGAAAGTCCAAAGCTGACAAATCACTCCGAAGCCCAGACTGCCTAACTTGGCAGCACAGCGGCTGCCAACTCCATCCGTAACCGAACTCTGATTCATATAGTGTACATTTAGGGCTTTAAAGGTAATCAGTTTTAATGATGCACTTTTATTTAACTTTGATTTATTCCTCTTATTGCATTTTCCAAATGTCACCCCAGTTGAATGCAATTTAAACTCCAGATTGCTTTGTAGCATTTCCATAAATAGAAACGCCAAACTTCATTGAGTTTCTATTGATTCCATCCTCCCCAAGAAGACTGCATTAAGCATTTACATAAAAAAAAAAAATTCCACCTCCCCTTTTCATGCAAAAAGAGCAACTTTCTCTCAGTGCCCCTCCCCCCAATTAGCACTCGGTCTCTCCAATGTGACCTTAAAAGCCAACAATGTATTTTGACACTTTCTGAAACCACAGCTCTGCTTTCTCCTGCTGGCTGACCTTTCAGGAAGACAGTACTGGCAAGAGCGAGTTAAATGCGCATGATTTTTAAAAAGCACGTTTATCTTCTCAAATAATATCAAAAACTAGTTTTATCATCTACCTTTATGCAGGCCTCAGGAGTAGGACTGTGGGGGAAAGGATCGGAATTACTGTTGGCAACTGAAACATCCATTTGTTTAGTTTAATGGAAGTGACAAATGAAGTCATTCTGAGTGCATTTGTTCTTCTGACTCTCCATTAAACACTGCCTGCATTTTTTGCCCATTAGCCCTTATTTGTTAATTACCTGGTGGTCACCTGCACGGTCTCCCATTGCATCTGGTGCTGCTGGCCTGTGCCCTGTGCTGCAAGGTTGGAGCCTGCCTGGTTGGCAACCTTCAGTCTCAAAAGACTATGGTATAAGCCTACAGCACTCGGTATTCCCAGGCGTCTCCCATCCAAGTACTAACCAGGCCTGACCCTGCTTAGCTTCCGAGATCAGACGAGATTGGGCATGTGCAGGAAGTCATTGTAACATTACTGCAATCCAGTAGCTGACCTGCCCTCATTGCAACCCAGGCAGGTCTTCCACATGCTGTCCCCCCAACATGCTGCCCCCCCTCCCCAGGATACTTACTGAGCCTCACACGATGCTTGCAACCGCTGGAAAGGCCTTCTGAGGTGATGCAACAGCCGGAGAAGCCTCCGAAGGCTTCTTGCCTGCTGCCGAGCTCTGTGCGGAGCCTTGCCTGCCCGCAAAGTGGCTCAGACTGGCAAGTGGGATGGCGCAGCGTGGCGAGTGGAGGCAGCAATGGCGGGGCACAGTGAGCGTGCGGCAAGTGCAGCGCCTGGGGCTTTTGCCCCCTTTGCCCCTGCCCCAGGTCCACCACTAATGCCGTCCTTTCTCATGTCAAAAACTTGGGATTTAATGCTGTGAATAGGAGAGGAAACTGAACGCTTTCCACATGCGCTGCCTCCGACGCATTCTCGGCATCACCTGGCAGGACAAAGTTCCAAACAACACAGTCCTGGAACGAGCTGCAATCCCTAGCATGTATGCACTGCTGAAACAGAGACGCCTGCGTTGGCTCGGTCATGTCGTGAGAATGGATGATGGCCGGATCCCAAAGGATCTCCTCTATGGAGAACTCGTGCAAGGAAAGCGCCCTACAGGTAGACCACAGCTGCGATACAAGGACATCTGCAAGAGGGATCTGAAGGCCTTAGGGATGGACCTCAACAAGTGGGAAACCCTGGCCTCTGAGCGTCCCGCTTGGAGGCAGGCTGTGCAGCATGGCCTTTCCCAGTTTGAAGAGACACTTGGCCAACAGTCTGAGGCTAAGAGGCAAAGAAGGAAGGCCCATAGCCAGGGAGACAGACCAGAGACAGACTGCACTTGCTCCCGGTGTGGAAGGGATTGTCACTCCCAAATCGGCCTTTTCAGCCACACTAGACGCTGTTCCAGAACCACCTTTCAGAGCACGATACCAGAGTCTTTCGAAACTGAAGGTTGCCAACAACAGTAGGCTGAAAATGCACTCCTCCAGGTCCTTTGTCATGTTCAGGGGTGGTGCCAGAGTTTGGCTTGGTTGGCACTGGTTGAAGGTGGCAAGTGGGGCACTGAACCCTTAATACTGGTAGCTGTGGTGGTGCTCACTTACACCAGCAGGGAGAGGATGGGGACCCGGGTCAGGGTTTGGTCCCAGGGTCTCCAGCAATGGAGCACCATCAACCGATGCCTCATGTCCTTCTTGGAGGCTTCCTGCAAGCATCTGGCCAGGCACTTTGGGTAGCAGGATGCTAGACTAGATGGACCCTCAGTGTGGTGCAGGAAGGCCCTTCTGATGTTCACAGAATTAGACCGCACTTGATCTTATCCAGAAGGTGGTCCTAGTGGTCTTCAGCCATTCTTTCCTCCATTTGGGTGTGTGGAATGAACAATGAATACTAGTTACACTGAGACAAATTGCCCAGTCCCATAAGGGCCTTTATGACTGTTGCAAAAGGTGAGATGCCATTCAGAGGGGCAAGCGACAGCAGTCCCTGAATGTCCCCTGGTGCTGGTAAGTCAGTTTAGGGGGCAGGAGGGAGACAGGGAAGGGTTGGAGAGGGGCAGGAGGAGAAAGAATTGGGAGGATAACAGAGTGGAATGGAGATTAAAATGAGAGCTGTAAGGGAGCGATATTGGCAACAGCAGCGCTGCTGATGTCATATCCCCTTCCCAGGCCTCAATCCACCTTCCTGGGTCCACTTGGACTTGTGCCAGCTGGCACAGGTCTGAATAGACCCATTCTGATGGCAGAGGCTTAGGTAAGGGAACTCAGAGGAGAGGTCTAGGGCTGCCACCCCACAGGGTGTGGTGTGTGCTGCAGTGGCACGGTTGCAGCAAAGAGAGAGGAAAAGGATAGGAATGGGCTATAAGTTCCAGCCCTGAAGATCTGATATTAGCAATGTGTTCCAATTTTTGCTGCCTGCATGAAGCTATACAGATTTTTGCAGCTGTAATTAAGTTCACTAGTCATTGAAGATCCATACATGTCTGCATCCAAACTTAGTAGTTGGCAACCTTCAGTCTTGAAAGACTATGGTATCGCGCTCTGAAAGGTGGTAGTGTCCTCTCCAGTGCGCGAAGCCTGGGTAAAGAAGGTATGGAGGATAGGCTGTTACCCATGCAGCAAATCCCCCCTCTCCACGTCGCTGGAATGATCCAATGGAAAGGCAGAAACCAATACGGTTGGTTCCAGCGGCGTCGCAGGAGTTGCCAGAACATGACTGTGTGCAGCCACGAACCGCCTGAGGGACTCCGGCTCCTGATTTTGCCTCGAGGTTGACTCCTGAAGCCTTTTCCACAACTGGATGTAGCCACAAGGCAGTGGAGGTTTGGGATCAGAGTTTTCCTTCTCTTAGATGGATAGTAGTAGCATCCAGCATTTGGATAGTAGCATCCAAACTATATTGTAGAAATCTGCAAGGTGTTTTGAAATGGGTTTTCCCCCCAAGTGTTCAGATGTCAAACTGGATGGAACCTCACAGACCCTCCATCTTTACTCTCTGTCTGGCATGTTACGTCTGGGTTGTCCCTCCCCCTTTGTTCATAACATTTTGGACTGATTTATCTGATTGTAACAAAAGCCATAAAGAGGCACTTTAGAGATGAACTAATGAATTGTAGCAGATGGTTTCATGGACTATGGTCTGAATTCGTCAAGTGCACGGGCTGCTGTCCTCCAGGCAATGTGTTTATGCACCCATGCACATGACGAGAAAAAGGGTGAACGTTGAGTCAAAGAGCCAGGAAATGGACTAGCAGGAGGCCTGGTCTGCCAGTCCACAACCACAGTAATTCTTCCTTTAAGATGTTAATTAGAACGACTCTTAAAAGGAGAAATTCAGTAAGTCCCCCTTTGATTTAATTATAATAGAAATTTGATATCTGAATTTGAAAGAGGACCTTCCTGACAAACTCTCAAAGTCCTGAACCAGAGACTGTTGTCTAACTGATCATGAGTTAATGTGCTCACGTGGTCTTTTGTGGAGATGGTTTTCCATGTGTCCACCAGAAGGGCATCTCCAAGGGCGTCCTCAGCTACTGCCTGCTGCTTGCCTGACCCCTTCCTAGGAACATCTAAGAAAGGAAGCTTCTTCTCTCTTGGTGGGCCAGGACACCGTATCCTCCTTCTACCAAACCTATCAGGGAAAACCTGCCATCTACTCAGGTCAGTCCAGTGAAATGATGCTGTAGTTGCTGCTTGTCCCCTCCCTTGCAGTGCTTCCAGTGTCATACATGTGACTCCCTGACCATCTGCCAGGCGTCTAGAAAAGAGGAGGGGGATCATGTTCCCTGGTGGTGTGCCAGAAAATGGGGACCCAAATTCTGGGAATTTGGTTGGCCACTGTTGTCTAGCGCAGGGGTGTCCAAACATTTTGGCAGAAGGGCCACATCATCTCTCTGACACTGTGTCAGGCCAGAAGAAAAAAAAAAGAATTAATTTACACTTGAAATTTGAATAAATTTACATAAATGAATATATTAGAGATGGAACTTATATGAATGAATGAAGGTCTTGCATTAGCTCAAGGCCTATAAAAGACCTTGCACAAAGCAAGGGCAGCCTTTCCTTCGCTGCCACTGCTGCATTACAGACGTGAAACAGCAAGTAGTGGAGGGAGCCCTTGTCCCACAGCTCAGGTGAGAGGTCGAACGGTCGTCCTCACACTGAGAGCAGTTGCATCAGACCAGCACGGGCTCCAGCAAGTCTCCGGAGGGCCAGAGGCTCATTGGAGACCAGGTGCTTCCCGCGGGCCGGAATGGGAGCCCCCAAGGGCCGCAAGTGGCCCCTGGGCCAGGGTTTGGGCACCCCTGGTCTAGCGCAACAAGATAGAACAGGGGTGTCAAATTTGTTTCAAAGAGTGGGCTACACAGCATTCATGGCACCTGCTGAGGGCTGGAAGTGATATCATTAAACAGGAAGTGATGTCATTAAATAGATGACTAGGTAATAAGCACTTTGTTTTTGAGCAGGAACTCATTAGCTGCAAATGACAGAAGAGAAATTATGCAAATCTTGACCATATTTTCCAGATGTGGGAGAGTGTGGCCTCCTACTCAGCAATGCTGCTTTTGCAGATGTGTCCCTTCACAGCTCGACAGCTGAGAGGTGCTTGGGAGAGCCCAGTTATAAAGAGCTTCTGGGGGCTGCATCTGGCCTCATATTTGACAGCCCTGAGATAGAACTTAATCCAGGAGAGGCTTTGCTTGCTAAAGACCCCTCCCTTCTGATGCCTCCAGTTCCAACAAAGCTGGTTCCTGAATTCTGAGGATCTGTATTAGCTGGTTATTAAAATAAGCCAGGAAGTCAACTTTGCAGCCTGCAGGCTTTTCAGAGTCTGACAGAGCAGCTTTTTCTGTCTCCTTGCATGAATATTCTTTTAGAGGTCCAATTGCCCTGCCAAAGACACACAATCCTGACACCTGCCTTTGATGCCTTCCCCGCTGCACATTCATTCATTATCTCCATACTCTCGTCTTTCTAACAGTGAGGCATGAAAGGTTCCTGATCAATCTACTTACAGGATGAAGAGGAAATGTTTTACCAATCAGGATGCTTCAGACACCAACAAAGCCATCTGTTCCACTTTAAAGTCTGGCAATGCCGCATTCCTCCTTGCGAGGAAGGGCCTCTTTTGACTGATGGAGCTGGCCTGTCTTTCCAGGAGGGTGAGCGAGGAAATAGAGGACCTCGGTTCTCCCCTTATGATTTTTCCCACTCACACCCGGACATTAGGCTAACCAAGGTTTTAACTCCATTCGTGCACATCCAGCCTTGCATTGGATGCATTCCCTTGAAGTAACAGGAATCTAGTAGGAGGGTATTGAGTCATGCAGATGCGGCAGCCACCTGTCGCGCTTTGCTGCAACTTCTTGCCTGAGCCTCTCCTCTGCCTCCAACTGGCCAGTAAACAAAGAACATGACTTTAAGCTAGTCCATTGGGCCATGAATCACAGCATCATAGAGTTTTAACCTACAAGATCATCTAGACCAACCCCCTGCCTGTAGCAGGAAACCCTTTTAGAGTATCTCCAGCAGGTGCTTTTCAAGCCTCTGCTTGAAGATCTCCAGTGAGTGAGAATCCAGCACCTCACTCGGCAATCTGTTCCACTGCTGAACTGCCCTTACCGTCAGGATCTAGTTCTACTTTCAGAGGCAGTTGAGAACAAATTTGTTCCTTCTTCCACATGACAGCCCTTCAGGTCTTTGAGCAGAGCTGTCATACACCCTCTCAACTTTCTCCAGCTGAATGTACCAAGAAGAAATTGAAGAAAGAAATTCATGAAGAAATTTAAAGTTGATCTGTTGTCCTGTTGTCTTAGCAGGGTAGGTGACTATGGGGACATCTTGGGGAGATTCTGCACTGTAGAATTGACCACCAGACCACTGCCTCTGGCCAGCACTGATGAATGAGGAGTTCATCAAGAGCCTACTGAAGAGGGAGGGGGTAATTGTTTGGGGGGGGGAGGAGTGGCTTTGCTGATATTGACCTTTTAATTTACTTTTAAAGAACTAACAAAAGTACTCAGGAAATGGAAAGACATCAAACTGAAAAGCAGCTTTTAAACATGAAAACATGAAAAGAAAAGATGTCCTGTTGGATTTTGCATGGGGAAATGCTGGGCTTCCTCACTCAGGGAAGTTGATGCAATCAAGTTTAATGGAGAAAGGATGTCACCTTGTGGTGGAGCTTCTGGGTGATTCTTCTTTGGCCCCAGAGTAGTGAAACCTACAACAGTTTTTCCCTGGCTCAATTGATGTGTCCGTATCTCTGCCTGAGGATGAATTATAACAGGATATCGACCTGAAATGACGCCTTTTTTGGAGGGGGCCACACTAAGCATTGATTCTGTCTCAGTAACGTTTAGCTCCTTGCACCCCTTTTAACCTGGCATATGTTGGTGTAGAGCCCCCCAAACATTGCAGTCAACAGTGCTCACATGCAGGTGGTGTGCAGCTCCTGTAAAAAGGCGCTGAAGTGCACATCACTGATGGCAAGTCTGTGCCAGAGCAATGAAGGCTGACAAGCTTTTGGCAGAGGCTGTACGCAAGGCAGGTTTATTATTCCGCCCGCATTATCATCTGGAAGGCAGAGTGCTAGGAATGCAATGGGAGGACTGGCTTCCCTAGTAGAGACAGGGGAGGGAGGGGCTCAGGAAGTCCTTCTTTGCCTCAGCACCAGGGGCTCTCGTTTGATCCCTGAAAGAGCCAGAGATTTACGCTCCCATCACTCCTGCTGCTGTTTCTGGTGCTTATGGATTTTTATGGAATCCATTTTAATATTATATGATTTCAACATATAGTAACATAGGTATAACATATGTATATGCATTTTAACATCATTTGTTTGTGGAATGATTTGCCACCTTGAATTATTATTAATTTTTTTTTAATTGTAAGGTTGGATAGGGGCTATAAATTACCCCCTTTACCCCCTCCCGTGGGCCCAGTAGCAGAATTCCCTGTCATCAAGCAGAAAGTGGATCGGAACAGCTCCATCCATAGTGGGCTGGAAGGAGGTGGTAGCAGCCTTGGCCTGAAAGCACCTTGTGTCTGTTTTCTCTCCCCTGCAACCCACCTCTTGACATGACCCGCATCAGTCGTATCACAGGAGAGCGGGCTGTGATGGATTGATTGGCAGGCTACCATCAAGTGTTTCTAAGTTCCTGGCTGGCCATGGGTTTGAAATGCACAAAGTGGAGGTGGGGGAAGAGGATGAGCCTTCCAGGGAAGGTATTACAGACCAAGGTGCTCTCAGAGTGAAACAAGGCCGTACTTCATGGGGAAACTTAGCTGGACCCTTAGAAATATGCAGAGCTGTGTTGACTGGTCTGTGGTCTCAGAACCATAAGAACATAAGAACAGCCCCACTGGATCAGGCCATAGGCCCATCTAGTCCAGCTTCCTGTATCTCACAGCAGCCCACCAAATGCCCCAGGGAGCACACCAGATGACAAGAGACCTGCAAGGCTTCCTGGGAATTGTAGTTAAGAACATAAGAACAGCCCCACTGGATCAGGCCACAGGCCCATCTAGTCCAGCTTCCTGTATCTCACAGCAGCCCACCAAATGCCCCAGGGAGCACACCAGATGACAAGAGACCTGCAAGGCTTCCTGGGAATTGTAGTTAAGAACATAAGAACAGCCCCGCTGGCTCAGGCCATAGGCCCATCTAGTCCAGCTTCCTGTATCTCACAGCGGCCCACCAAATGCCCCAGGGAGCACACCAGATCACAAGAGCCCTGCATCCTGGTGCCCTCCCCTGCATCTGACATAGCCCATTTCTAAAATCAGGAGGTTGCACATACATATCATGGCTTGTAACCCGTAATGGATTTTTCCAATCCCCTTTTAAAGGCGTCCAGGCCAGACGCCAGCACCACATCCTGTGGCAACCAGGTCTGTGAAGCTGGCCATTGTTTGTCTGCTTGTGCCTTGACTGCCAGTGAATCCTTTTGTCTCTGATGCCTCCTCCTGCAGCAGACCAAGAACTGTCCTCAGCAACCCAGACCTCCAACATTTCCCAAACAAAACATTCTTCTTGGAAAGAGCAGGCTGGCTCTCATGCCAGGGAGGGAGCACTGCCTGGCCGATCTGTTCTACGATAGCTTGCCTGCTGTTTTTCAGAACAGAGGAGACACCTGTTCTTTAGGTGAAACACATTTTAGGAAACTGCACATGTCCGATGCTCTGCAATCAGCCACTCAGAAGAGCCTTGTCAGGGTGCTGAATGGGCAGGAAATGCCTTGTACAGTTCCTTATGTTTGCCTGGTTGGCCCAGCACCGGTTTTTGGGGCCCTCAGGTTTCATTGCCAGCAACCTGGAGGCAGGTTGAGACTTTAGGAGCTGGGGGTGCCAATGCAAAACATTTTTTCAGGGCCCCTCACCCCCTTGGGACCCCCCCTCCCGCTCACCAGGATGAGCGGCAGTTCCGAGACACCTGGCAGCAGCATCGCTGCCAACTGCTTCCAGGGGGGCTGTTTTAAGCCAGCCAGATACAGGGGTGGGCTGGGAGAGCCATCCAGCAGCAGTGCTCCATTGCTGGTGCTCTCCGCACAACACTTTGACGTGGAAAATTCCACGCTGAAGCGTCAGCTACAGAGCGAGGTGCCGGCTGCGGCCGTGGGTGCTCTGCTTGTCACCCCAGTGCAGGGCCCCTCCTGTCATGGGGTTCAATTTGGCTGAATGGTCACATTGCCCTCAGGCTGGCCCTGCCTGGAGGGGAAGAGATGTGGGGCCTGAATCTGTCTCTAGCAACTCACGCTAACACAGTTTTAACCAGGAATCCTCAACGTCTCTCCAAGACACGACAGCAATAGTTATTGTACCAGAGAAGTTGGCATCCTTCGGAAGACTATGGTGTCACGCTCTGAATGGTGGTTCTGGAACAGAGTGTCCTCTCCAGAGCGCGAATCCTGGGTAAAGCAGGTATGGAGGACAGGCTGTTTCCCATGCAGCAAATCCCCCCTCTCCACGTCGCTGAAATGGTCCAATGGAAAGGCAGAGGCCAATACAGTTGGTTCCAGCGGCGTCGCAGGAGTTGCCAGAACGTGACTGTATACAGCCGTGAACTGCCTCAGGGACTCCGGCTCCGGATTTTGCCTGGAGGTTGACTCCTGAGGCCTTTTCCATAACTGGATGTAGCCACAAGGCAGTGGAGGTTTGGGATCCGAGTTTTCCTTCTCTCAGATGAGCTGCCTTCCCAGGCTGACGAGTCCCATCTACCCGGTGGCTGTTTAGTCGCCTCTTACGACAAGTACAGCCAAACTGAGGGCCTATTCTTATCCCCAGCCCCCAGGGGAAAGTACCAGAGGAAGGTTCCAGGAAATGGGAGCCACTTGGGAGCCTGCAATCACTCTGGGAACTCTGAGCCGGAGCAGAAATGCCGCCCCCCATGTGTGTTTGTAATCCCCACAGTGGTGCTTGCCTAGTCAGAACCAGAAGGATCTCCGCTCCACACTGCAGACAGCCCGGGCTGGGCTTCTCTTCCTCCTGCCCGACAGAGGCAGGCTTCCAGCAAGCACCCTGCAGGGATGTTAAACAACTGCAGCTTGAATGGAGGGTGATTTTGATTTCTTGGACAGGAGCCTGGGTTTGTCGGAAGGCTCCCAGATCACAATAATGGTTTGACATGAATTGGCCTCCTGATTACCATATTTAATATACTAATTACATGGCAGGCTGCCTCACTGGCAGGGGCTTGGTGGAAGGCAAAAACTTCATTCATCTGCTCCTGACGCTCGCCTTGTGGGTAAGGGGAAGAGAGGGGCTCCTGGCACTTGGGCATCTTTTCTGGTAGCAGCAGCAGCAGGCACTGTCTTGGGATCTTTGGTCTCTGCACCACTTTTGCCTGGGACAGTACCAAGCATCTGCCTGGTCCGTGTGGCACTGCCCAACGAAGGCCAGTTTACCGATGATGCCCTTTGCACAAGTATGCTTGCAGTGCAATCTTATCTCCATCCTTGGCCAGTGCAGCAACCACGAAGGTGTTGCAAACATGCCGTAAAGCTGTTTGCAGCATCTGGGTAGTAGGCTGTGCCGGCAGGGTGGCCTGCACCACCTCACCAACACCACATCCAGACCCTGGGCTGCCAGCGCAAGGAGGTAAGGCACCAGGTTGCACAAGGGGGTGGGAAGGGCTGTGGTGGGGCTTTCTGGAAGCTATTTTTACAAGCTAAGAAAAATATGCCTTGCAAAACTTCATCTGCTGGAAAAATCACTCTTTGTAAGACCTCAGCTCCTTTTAAAGTTTTTTAAAAAATGTTGCTAACCCTGAAATGCTAGATAACTCCAGTAAGTATTTCAAGGAAATGATGCCAGACCTCACCTCCTTTCCTAGCAAAATAATCAGGAACTGCTTTACGTCAAAATGTACAGAGTAGTAGAACAACAATGACGACACTTGAATTTAAAGATAAACATAAGAACATAAGAAGAGCCCTGCTGGATCAGGCCAAAGGTCCATCTAGTCCAGCTTCCTGTATCTCACAGCGGCCCACCAAATGCCCCAGGGAGCACACCGGATAACCTGCATCCTGGTGCCCTCCCTTGTCAGCTGAACATAAGAACAGCCCCACTGGATCAGGCCATAGGCCCGTCTAGTCCAGCTTCCTGTATCTCACAGCAGCCCACCAAATGCCCCAGGGAGCACACCAGATAACGAGAGACCTGCAAGGCCTCCTGGGAATTGTAGTTAAGAACATAAGAACAGCCCCACTGGATCAGGCCACAGGCCCATCTAGTCCAGCTTCCTGGATCTCACAGCGGCCCACCAAATGCCCCAGGGAGCACACCAGATAACAAGAGACCTGCAAGGCCTCCTGGGAATTGTAGTTTAAGAACATAAGAACAGCCCCACTGGATCAGGCCATAGGCCCATCTAGTCCAGCTTTCTGTATCTCACAGTGGCCCACCAAATGCTCCAAGGAGCACACAAGAGAGCAAGACACAACCTGCATCTGGCATTCTGAGGTAGCCAACTTTTAAAATCAGGAGGCTGCACATACCTTTCATGACTTGTAACCCGTGATGGACTTTTCTTCTAGAAATCTATCCAATCCCCTTTTCAAAGCATCTTTGAAAAGCATAGGTGCATAGGTGAGACAGGTGAGATGCATAGGTGAGCATAGGTGAGATGCCATCACCACTTCCTGTGGCAAGGAGTTCCACAGACTAACTACACACTGGGTAAAGAAATATTTTCTTTTGTCTGTCCTAATTCTCCCAACACTCAATTTGGGAGAATGTCCCCTGGTTCTGGTTCCCCTGGTTCTGGTATTATGTGAGAGGGAAAAGAGCATCTCTCTATCCACTCTATCCATCCTCTTCTCAATTTTGTATGATTCAGTCCTAACCACGCTTTCCTGAGAGTAAGCTCCATTGAACAAAATAGGGCTTACTTCTGAGTAGACCTGGTTAGACTTGTGCCCTCAATCATGTCCCTCTTCAGGCGCCTCTTTTCTAAACTGAAGAGCCGCAAACACTGTAGCCTTTCCTTGTAAGGGAGGTGCCCCAGCCCAGTCATCATTTCAGTTTGTACCCTACCTTTCAATAATGAAGCACTCAAGGTGACAAGTGTATTAAATAACAAAGAAAATAAATACATCACCATTTGAAACACAAGGAAAATGATGAGTTAAATTTCCTGGTTGGAAGTGAAATGCAGCAAAGTATGTGGCAGCCTAGTTCTCTTATCCCGAGGGACCTCTATCCAGAAAGTTTAGTGTCCACAGATTGGGACTCCTTTCACAAGTTTCAGTTCTTTATGTACAAGAAATGATGTTTCCTGGCAAAGGCCTTTTTTATTTTTAACACCCAACGGAGCTGTTGCATTAAGCACCATATAGAACTTTAGTGCTCACTTCATTGAAGGAAGCAGAGAGTTCTTTGGTTTTCCTCCTTGTTTTGCCGGAAAGAACAGATGTGGAGCCTGCTTTTATGCGCAGTGCTGGGCTTTCAAATCCTCTCCGTTCGACAGCGCAAGACGGCTCAAGCACACCAGCAAATCTGTGAGAATACTGGGCCTGGAGCTGCTTTCCTCCACTGCCACCTTGAACTTCCACAGCTGAGCACCCTTTATGTGGGAGCCGTGTCTGCAACAGTTGCTCAAAGCTGCTTGGGCTGCAGGCAGCAAAGTAGCCTGGATCCGGTCCTCACCCTCTCCTCACCTGCACCGGTACCCACGTGGCAGAAGACAGGAATGGTTGCTGCTGGGCACCCGAGAGGGGTGGTGGGAGAGGATGGGGTGCCCACTGAACAGGAAGTGTGTGCCCTGGCAGGCCGAGATGCCAACTGACTCACTGCCAAAGCTGCAACATTTGAATTGCAAAGATTAATTGGCTCTTGGAGAGTCTCAAACAGAAGCCTGCTCCAGCTGTGCACATGAGCACCAACCAAGGGCAAATTTCTGACTTAATTAATGCCACGGTGAAGGTGATGCTTGCTCAGGCGGGCAGAACTCAAGGTAGCTCCAGGGTTGAGAAGCCCCATCTAGTCTGTCACTCTAAGCTGTGATTATGTCAAGTCCATCTTATATGGGCCACCACATAACTGACTGTGCTGTTAATGGCACCAGCTTCATGGCAAAAATCATAGCTGAGTGCCAGAGCTCATGTTGCATTTGCAGGGGTGGTGGCACAAGCCCTGTCCCCCTTACCTGATAATGCTCCTCCTCGCACTTGCTGGATTTAAAGGAAGAGAGGAATCGAGAAGAAGAGGATGAGTGGAGGAGAGTAGAGTGGTGGGCTAGAGAGTCTTGGATGCTCTAGCCTGCCACTCTGCTCTCTGCCACGTTTGCTCCATCCTCTTCTTCCTTTTCAGATCCAGGGTGGTGCTGTGGAGGTGGGCATAGATGAAGACAGGTGCTCCTTGCTGCTCTGTCGCCTGAGGTGCCTGCCTCTGCTGGCTTCATGCAGGAGCCAGCTCTGCACCTGAAGATTGCCCCATAATTCTGGGGCTATTTTTCCCAGACTTTAAAGGCAGCCATAACTATAGCACCAGGGGAACAAATGTCCTGTGATGACTCTGATTCCTCCTCCCCTTTTCGTGGTAAAAGTAGTTTGTAGATGATGCCTCAATAATTGAAAGGAAAAGCTACACTGGGGGAAAGGGAGACGCTGAAGTTGGCATCTGTTGTCTTGTCTAAACCTAACCTGTCGAGTTGCCTCACATCAAGACAGTCTGCGTTCCTCAACGTCCACTCATGCAATGTCCGAAGTAACACAGCCTGACAGCTTCTTATAGCCTATCATCGAAGATGGCAAAGCGGAGCAGGAGAGGAAATTTGCTCGTAGCTGGAAGTCTTTGTGGAGGAGGGAAGGACCTGCGTATACGTGCAGCTCAGTAAGTGATGGTGTTTGAGCTGATGATGAATTTTCAGAAATGGCAAGCAAAAGTGTTGCTTATCCAGATGTGGTTCTCTTGTGTTGGGAGAACTGACATGGCTGCCGACAGGTTCTCTTTCTTGCTCCAAGACAGCTGATGACTCGTTCCACACCAGGATTTGAACTCCAGCCCCTTGAAAGGACAAGCTGTGGTGGTGGTGGGTGGGAGCAGGTGCTTGTACTGACCATCAGATCCTGGGGTGTGTGTGTGTGTGTGTGTGCCAGGATCCACCACTGCTCAGACCCAGGGAGGACCCAGTGATGCCTTCCTTAAAAAGGAGAAGTTGCATTCCGTGGCAGGCTGGGGTCCTGGAGAGTCCATGGGCTTTGAGGGACTTCAAGGGGCAGCTCCCTGTTTGAGGGACTTCTAGGGAGGCTGGAAGGAAGATTTGAGGTGCCTCATGAAATGTGCAAGAGACCCAATGCCTGGTGCTGAGCATCCCAGCTCTGAACCCTCTCTTATGGCTGCTGTGACTTCAGGAGCAATGGCAGGGAAGGCCCACGCAGAAGCTTAGATCTAACAGTACTGTGCCTGGTAGCCTGAGCCCACCCCATTTGGCTTACTTAGGAACAGGAAGAGACAAATCCACACGTGCTCTGGATCAGGACCCCAAAGAAGACTGAGGTGGAGTCATGAGGTTCATTTCCAAATGGCTGGTTCTTGGCTACTCAGGGCTACAGCATTTTGATGCCCTTTGCCTGGCTTTGCAAGTCCGGTTGTGGCTAACTGGTGCCTGCCGGACAGAGCCCTGGTTGATCTCAGCCTCCTACTCTGTCCATTTCCACCCTCCTGCAATGTTCAGTGTGGTGGAGACTGGCACCCTGGAACCGGGCAAGAGGCTGCAATGCCTGCATCTCACTCAGATGTTTCTTGCTACAATGAAATGGCCACCTTTCCAGCACTTCTATCATCTGATTGAAAAAAATGTGTCATTTGCTTCATTACATTAATGAATCAGATTCCCCTTAATTGCACTCCCAAGTTCAACAAAAGCATTACAGACAAAATAACATTCTTAGGGTACCTTGCATAAACTGCATTCTGATGGGTTCTCTTGTTCTCTTTCCATCTGGCCTGCGTGTTATGGCCACCGGGCTTTATTTATGTCCATACAGAGTTTTATTTATGTCCATACAGAGTATGGCAGGACAAAGTTCCAAACAACACAGTCCTGGAACATGCTGGAATCCCTAGCATGTATGCACTGCTGAAACAGAGACGCCTGTGTTGGCTCGGTCATGTCGTGAGAATGGATGATGGCCGGATCCCAAAGGATCTCCTCTATGGAGAACTTGTGCAAGGAAAGCGCCCTACAGGTAGACCACAGCTGCGATACAAGGACATCTGCAAGAGGGATCTGAAGACCTTAGGAGTGGACCTCAACAGGTGGGAAACCCTGGCCTCTGAGCGGCCCGCTTGGAGGCAGGCTGTGCAGCATGGCCTTTCCCAGTTTGAAGAGACACTTGGCCAACAGTCTGAGGCAAAGAGGCAAAGAAGGAAGGCCCATAGCCAGGGAGACAGACCAGGGACAGACTGCACTTGCTCCCGGTGTGGAAGGGATTGTCACTCCCGAATTGGCCTTTTCAGCCACACTAGACGCTGTTCCAGAACCACCATTCAGTGCGCGATACCATAGTCTTTTGAGACTGAAGGTTGCCAACATGATACAGAGTTCCCTGATGCTGGCATAAAAGAGAATCAGAGAATGTTTTAGAGGAGGGCCTGTCTAAGAGTTGCTCTTCATCATATTGGCTGTGTGAAACCTCCACATTCACAAGCAGTCTACCTCTGAATGCACTTGGGGCTGTTGGGAGGGGCAGCAGAAAGAGGGAGCTATTTGTCTATGTGTTCTGCACCTTGGTGACAGTGGGAAATGGGATGCTACAGTGTTTGGGGCTCTTCAGTCTAGGAAGAAGGTGCTGGAGGGGACATGATTGAGACATACAAAATTATGCAGCGGGTGGAGGGATGTTTTCCCTCTCACACAACACCAGAACCAGAGAACACCCACTAAAATTGAGTGGTGGGAGAATTAGAACAGAGAAAATATTTATTTGCCCAGTGTGTAATTAGTCTGTGGAATTCCTTGCCACTGGATGTGGTGATGGCACCTTGGTGGCCTAGATGCCTTTAAAAGGGGATTGGACAGATTTACAGAGGAAAAGTCCATCACAAGCTATGATGGATAAATGCAGTCTCCTGATTCTATAAGTAGGCTACTGAGTGCCAGATGCAAGGGAGTGGCAATAGGATATGGGGATCTTGTTGTCTCGTGTGCTCCCTGAGGCATCTGGGGGGCCACTATGAGATACAGGAACCTGGGCCAAATGGGCCTTTGGTCCTATCCAGCAGGGCTCTTTTTTTGACCCACACACCTGTGTGCTCTTTCATCCTCATGCTCCCCTGAACAGACTCCCTGTGCAAAGAGGCCCTCTTCATTGCAGCTCCAAGAGTGTTCTAATGGCGTATGAAATCTTCAAATGCTCTACAGCCCAGCAGACACACAGCACACACCCCCAGTCACCCTCTCCAATCAAGCTCCAGTGTGTATTGATTAACTTTCACTGGTATCTCCTAGTTCAGCCGCTCAGTTGTAATCATGGAAATAGGAAAGGGCACCAGGGAGCAATGCGTTACATATTCCAGTCCTGGTAGCCAAGGATTTATTTGGCTCTGAGTATATTTAAAAATCTGTGGAAAGCCTCAAGTGCTTTGTCAGTCAAATGAACTGCAATAGCTTTGCACTTGCTCACTCTTTCTTGGGAGGGGAGGATTTTTGCCTGACCTTCTGCAAGGAGCTGCATTTTCAAGAAATGAGCAGGATGCAGAAAGGAGCCCTATTTAAACATTTGATTGCCATCTGTGTTGGAGTCCTGGAAGATTTGGGAAGGAGATGGGATGTGGTGTCAGCAGTGGTTTATGCTGGTGAACCTGGCATACACAGGGTTAAGGCTTTCAGCAGAGGGTGTGTTGCACAGCTGTAGCCACTAGAGGCAATGAGGTCTTCAGGGATATAAGGGGCACCTGATGGAGGGAGAGTTTTTTTGGGTTGTAGTTGGAGTAACAGTGGAGGAGGAAGAGGAGACTTTCTGGCTAACTGACCTATTGACTCATGGCCTTGCTTATCAGACTGACTCTGGCTAACTGACTTTCTGGCACACTGATTCATGGACTGGCAAACAAACAACAAGCTGGCACGCTGCCTGACAAACTGGAGGATGAACCATGAACTGGTGCACTGACTAATGAACTAACAGACTAATCCAACAGGGACTGCTGTTGGAGAGCTGAGGTGGCACTGCGGCACCTGAAAGGACTGCTGCTTGAAGAAGGGACCCTTGCAGACTTACAGGCAAGCTAGCCACCTACTAGTCTTCTTCCTGCCGGTGCTGGGGTGCAGTGGTCATTTTCACAGCCTGCTAGACCTAGCTGTGGTTAAGCTGGGGGAACTAATTAGTTTAAGGCGGGCATAAGTTCTTTAGGCAAAGTTCCAAACAGGAGTTTGGCAGAACACACTCAAAGCAATGCAGAGCAGTTGGGAGACGTTGTGGGAGGCCTCAGTAGAACCCCAAGTGAAAGAACACTGAAAGAAAGTGCCAGAATCTGTGGGTGGGGATCTGTGGGGTCATTGGGTCATCCTCTGTGCACAGTGACCTGTTCTGTACAGGAATTGTTGGAGGGTTACGAAAGCACGTCTCTCCCCCACCTCCTCCATCAGAACCCCCCCAGCATCCGTGCAATTTCTAGCTCCTTTTGTGCAGCACTGAGCAATAAGGTAGTTAAATATTGATAGGTCTTCTGCTCTCCCGCCACCCGCTGCCTGCAGAGAAGGGTCTCGGGAGGGTCCCTGATGGCAGTCAAGCCGTCAGCCATGACAGCAGGGGGAGTCCGCAGAGCCATATATTCACTCCTAGTTCTGCCCTCCTGCCACTGTTCTTGGCAGCCACTTCTGATTGGGCACTTTTGGTGCATCTTTTGTTGTCTGCATCTGATGAAGGCTCTTGGTGACGACAGTGCTGTAGAGGAGCATGAGACCTCCATGACAAAGTTCAGGGACTACAATGATGTTCTTTTCCTCTTGTGTTTTGGCCGAAGTGTTTTTTAACTGTCTTAAATCAGCTCAGATTTCACTGCAGGCGGAGTTCAGTGGCAAGCTGACTTGTGTTCTAGTTGACACGGATGCATCTCTCAGTGTCTCCTCATCCCTGCTTCAGAGAGGCTGTTGGGTGAGAAGCCTCCATGTTAAAAGTCAGGCAAACTCAGATGGCAAACAGGCGACCACTGGTGTCACAACCGCACACACTCTTGAGCCTGGAATGCCCTTCTTTGCTTCCCTCCCTGTTAATGGAGAACCTAGCCTGTTCTCTTCCATGGTTCCTGAGCCTGGCAAGTGGATACTTGCTGCAGAGGCAGTCCATGAGTCTGATCTAGTCCCAGCAGTGCCTGCAGCATAATGTGTACTATTTTAATTTCTTGGAAGCTTCTCTCTCTCTCTCTGTGTGTGTGTGTGTGTGTGTGTGTGTGTGTGTGTGTGTGTGTGTGTGTGTGTGTGTGTCTTGCAGATCACTTGCTGGAGCAGAGAAGGGAACCCAAAGCAATTATGACAGGCAATGGGAGGTGATGCGAAGCTCGCCCTTCTGCCAGCATGCCCCATCCAGATCTAAGCCACTTTCCCTCTGAGTGTCTAGTAGTTCAATCTGAGTAACTGTCTTTACATACCACATACCATGATTCAGTGTGACAGTGGACTTGAGGGGATCTGTTTCAGTAAGGGACCAGGAGAAAGACAGCACTTCACACTGTGGAGAATGAACTGACACAACTTGCTGCCCGAGGGTGTGATCTTGGCCATTGGCTTAAGGGGACTGGGCAGAGTTGTGAAGGAAGGGGAGGTCTGTCAGTGGCTACTAGCTACAAGAGATTAGTGTTTTCTCCCCATTGTTCAGAGGCAGTCTACCACTGACTGCCAGCTGCTGGGAAGTAAAGGGGAGAAGCCTGTTGCCTTCATGACCTGTGTGTGAGTTTTCTGGAGGTAGCTGATTGGCTAAGAAGGATGCTGAATGGATGGGCCAGCAAAACTCTTCTGATGTTCTCTAGCAGACTGTGGCAAAAGGGCAGCAGCTATAGACTGCAGGGGATGACCCCAGCAAGCTGGCTGGGCCAGTGTTTGGCCTTGATATCAGGCAGTTTCATGTGAGCAGAAAAATCAACAGGGATGCTTAGCCAGAGTGGCAGAGTGCATGTTTTGCATGAAGTCTTCCCAGTGAAAAGACTCCAGGGTAGCAGCACTCAGCTCTTCTTCCCTTCACCAGTGGCCCCTTCCCAGCTTGCCCACTGTGGCATCAGGCCTTTCCACCTCCCACTGCATGCAGACTGTTAAGAAAGCAGGACCCTACATAGACCAGCAAGAGCTCTTGGTGTCTGCCCAGCCTTGTTCCAGGAAGGAGCTGTCCCACCTGTGGGTATATTGGCTCAGCCTCCTTGCCTTGGTGGCTCTCACATTCTTCTCATCCATTGGCATGGCACCACCTTCATGTACATGCACAAGCAGGAGATTTGCCAAGCATCTCAACTAGATGCCTTTAAGAGGGGATTGGGCAAATTTCTGGAGGAAAAGTCCATAGTGGGTTACAAACCATGATGGGTATGTGCAACCTCCTGATTTTAGAGGTGGATTACCTTAGAACAGGGGTGCCCAAACCCCAGCCTCAATCAGGCCCTCAGGGAGCCCCCAGTCTCCAATGAGTCTCTGGCCCTCCAGAGACTTTTTGGAGCCCGTGCTGGCCCAACGCAACTGCTGTCAGCAAGAGAATGACTGTTCGACTTCTCACCTGAGCTGTGGGATAAGGGCTCCCTCCACTACTTGCTGTTTCACGTCTGTGATGCAGCAGTGGCAGTGAAGGAAAGGCTGGCCTTGCTTTGTGCAAGGCCTTTTATAGGCCTTGAGCTACTGCAAGACCTTCATTCATTCATACAAGTTCCATCTCTAATATATTCATTTATGTAAATTTATTCAAATTTAAAATGTAAATTAATCCCCCCCCCCGGCCCCTGACACAGTGTCAGAAAGATGATGTGGCCCTCCTGCCAAAATGTTTGGACACCCCTGCCTTAGAATGTCAGATGCAGGAGAGGGCACCAGGGTGCAGGTTGTGTCTTGCTGTCTTGTGTACTCCCTGAAGCATTTGGTGGGCCACTGTGAGATACAGGAAGCTGGACTAGATGGGTCTATGGCCTGATCCAGCAGGGCTCTTCCTATGTTCATGCACAGATTGGTAGCAACTCTGCTAAACCAGGGCTGCAGTCCCCTAATGCCTGTGCAGCTCTGCAGCCCCAACATCTCTCCTCTGGAGTCCAGGCCAGATCATGTCATCAGTGGCCTCCAGGGATGCACTTGTTGCTCCCCCTCCCAGCTGTGCCTGCATCAGAGCTCTGTGCGCAGTGTTGTGTCTGTGCTGTGCAAAGCACCGGCTGTTGATTACTGCTTGTCAAGCTGTTGTTAGGGGCACAAGGACAAGCCAGGCTGGAGTGTGGTTGGGCGGGTTGATGTGTTTCCCCGGGTTGGCTTGTGAAACTACAGCCTTTCTAGCAAACATGTAGCTGCGTTTATGAGGAGGTATGTAAATCCTACTCTGGAAACCACCAACTCTTTGCAATCTGAAGCACACACGGTGTGAAGGAGTCATATGGATGTAGGATTTCTACAAACACAGGGAAATCCCACACAGTTACAGTCCTGCCCCATGGTTTGTGAACAAATAGCTTCTAGTCATCAGTGCAGACAACCTGTACCTACAGGACATTAACGTGAGGTAGAGAGTTTGGCTGAGAAGTGCCAGGGATGATGGAACTCCTTTCCAGGGGAAAGCAGTTCAAAACAGCTGGATATGGTTTGAGGACACGGGAATCTGCTTCCTTATTGCAGCTAAGCAGGTCTTGGTCCAGTCAGTCTAAGACACCAAGCTGTGAATCTGGGCTTCCCTGATTTGAATCTCATGGCTGTTGCAATTGGCCTTAGGCAAGCCTTGGTTTTTCCACCTGCAATATGGGGATAATAGAAAGTAAGGACTGCATCAAATTAATAAATGTAGTGTACTTGGCACACTTAGGAAGCGCTGTACAAGTGCTGAAGTATTAAGGAGGGGTATAAATACTATAACACAACAGCATTTTTTATGAGTGGTGAAAACTGCAGCTCAGTGGTGTAGCTGGAGGGGGTGCAAAGCACTAAGCTCTGCAAGGAGCCTCACTGCAGCATGCAAGTGGCCCCTCCCCTTCAGAGCCATACTGGACAGTGGGCACAAAACAGGCGTATGGCTGGAATGGCCCAGAATGGCTCCCAAAGGGAGGGGCTGCTTGCATGCCATGGTGAGGCTCCCTGCAAAACTTAGTGCTTTGCACCCCCTTCTAGCTATGCCACTGCTGCAGCTCTGAAAGCATGGATGGACAGAGGGCAGATCAAGATCTACCAGTTGGTCTCTAGGTGATTTGCAACAGATCAGGAAATGGTGTTTCCTTGCTGGTATTAAATTCCCAATGATTTAACAGCAGCAAGGAAAACTTTGCCAAGGCTGGCTTTGTGCTAATCTCTTTTGTCTCTCATCAGCCTCACCAGTAAAATGGAAGCAGTCATTGGTTGCCTTTGAGTAGGCCTTTATGCAGCTCTACCTCTTGAATGTCCCATTTGGCATCTGGGTCTGATTGGTGGACTGGGGTGTGGTCTTGTGAGAAAGGAAAGCAGGTCCTTGCAAATGCAGAGTCTGCTCAGAAGGGACCCCCTTCCAACAGGTTCCAGAGTGATGGATCAAGAGATCCTGAGATGGAACATTACACAGGCAACGAACCTTCTCTCTCTTGCTTAGGAGCCAGTGTTGGAGTTGGTACAACATCTGCTGTCCAGAGGGGGCAGGATTCCCTTCTCCTCTGAGCACTCCCTCTCTTGCTCTCTGACCACTGACCTGGTAAGATGGCACGCAGCAGTGCTCTGCCGCCTACGCCATCTTGAGCACATGTCCATGCAGGGCAAGGCAGCTCTAGGGCCTTGCTATCTCTAAGTGTTAGCTGAACCTCTGATCCTAATCAGATGCTGTAAATGTACACTCAGTGGAACTGTAAGTAAACAACTTCTTTTTGCAACTTTAACAAGCAATTGCCTCTTTGTCTTTTTGCATTGAATAGCAGTCAGCTGGGTGAGGGAGATTCCCTGGGGTGATACCCAAAAGGCGGGTCTGCTGTTTAAGCTACTCTGCTTCCCCCCCAAAGAGGAAACTACTTTTAATTTCCTCCAACAGCCAGCAGAATGGACCATCTTAGTTAACCTCACTCTTACCACTGCTTCAGACAGGTAGCCTGAGTACCCAACCCAGACCCCTTCTGTTGGACATCCTTGAAAGAGGTTGAGAACTGCCAGCAATATCCCTGCCCCCTTCAGCAGTGCAGCAGTGGTGCACCTGAAGGACGTCTGCCCAGAGCTGGGCTTCCTCTTCTGTCCTCCGTCTTTGCCACATCAGTTCAGTGGTGGCGCAGCTTTGAATTGCAAATGCAAGAGAACAAGCCCAGTGGTTTGGAGGACTGCTGAGTGCAAATGGTAGAATTGCTGGGGCAGTTGGCAACATGAACTGAATCCATCCCTATGCTGGAAGAGGTTGTGTGACACTCACTGCTCAGAGGAAGGAAAAGCCTGCAGGTTCTGTGTGTGTTGGAGACAATGGATGTCATTAGCTTTAATGACAGGTCTGTCCTCTAATCAGGGCAGCAGACTCCAAGCTGCCCTCATGCATGTTTACACAAGAAGCAAGTCCCGCTGGCTGTGCTCACATAGTAAATCTCTGTGGGCAGGACAGGCAGAAATGTTCTCACCTTGTCTTCTCACTCAGTGATTAGCAGGGGAGTGGCATGTGATGTGCAGGCAGAAGTGCTTGAAGGAGGAGGCCAGAAGGGTTGACTCTTCAGCCAGGAAGGGATGACCTCACTATCACCTGCTTGCAAAGGCTCTTCTGCAGGATATGCTTTCCAGCCTTTGTAGACAGGGAGGGAGGGGTTCTGGGGTTGGGCCAGTGCAGTTACATCCCTGTGGAGGGGAGAGCTCTGGAGGCTTCCTAAAGTTTGCCTTATTTACAAATATAAAAGTGGAGTATAAGTTGGACTTGGACCTGGAAGATGAAGGTTCTAATCCCCACTTAGTCATGGTGCTTCCTGGGTGACCTTGGGCCAGTCACTCTCTCTCAGCCCCACTTACCTCACAGGGTTATTGTGAGGACAAAAGGAGGGGAGGAACTATGTAAATCATCCTGAGCTCCTTGGAGGAAGGATGCCATACAATGTGAAAAATAAATAATAAAGGCAAACAATGTTGAGGATCCCCCAGGTAGCTACATCACAAGTTCCTATTAACTCCAGTGAAAAAACACAGCTCCTTCCTTCTTTTCCCAGTACCACCTCCCCCCCCAATTATCATATTGTCACCCATCTGCCCCCCTTCTCAGCTGAAGAGCTGTCACCTTCCTTGACCTTTGATGGGTGTCTCAGTAAAGCCAGGAGAGAATGCCAACTAGCAGGACAAAACCTCCCAATGATTGACTCCCAGTGATGAAGCATCAAAGGACCCAACTGGATTAGGAATTAACCAGCCATCTGCTAACAAAAAACATGATACAGGAAGTCTTGACTTGTTAACAGAACTTTAGAAGAGACAAGATTTGTTGGATTCTAAATGGAACCTTCAAGCCTTTCTCAACTGTAAATTATTTACCAATAAACATATTAAGTTATTAAGTTCTTAAATAATTCAGTCAGGCTTCATTAAACACAAGAGTCTCAGGCAGCAACAGTTGCTGATGCAGTGCCCATGAAAGGAACAGTCACAGCTGTGCCCAGCTGAAGGGGGCATGAAGAGCCAGGACCAGAGCTTATTGAGGCCCCCACTTTTCAGCCCCCCCAAGAGGCTCACAGAAAGAAACAGCAAATAAACATAACAAAAGCCATCAGCTGCCAGCTGAGCAAAGGCAGAAATTCATTCATAAAAAGCACAAAAGGCAACAATGGGCTATACAATCCCTCAAAGGGATGGAAGTCCTTCCTCAGAGAGGAGATGGCAGAGCCTGGGTGTTCCCACCAAGAAGGCCCTGTCCTCTGCACCTGTGCTCTAGACCAGGGGTGTCCAAACATTTTGGCAGGAGGGCCACATCATCTCTCTGACACTGTGTCTGGGGGCCGAATTAATTTACATTTCAAATTTGAATAAATTTACATAAATGAATATATTAGAGATGGAACTTGTATGAATGAATGAAGGTCTTGCAGTAGCTCAAGGCCTATAAAAGGCCTTGCACAAAGCAAGGCCAGCCTTTCCTTCACTGCCACTGCTGCATCACAGATGTGAAACAGCAAGTAGTGGAGGGAGCCCTTATCCCACAGCTCAGGTGAGAAGTCGAACAGTCATCCTCTTGCTGACAGCAGTTGCGTTGGGCCAGCACGGGCTCCAAAAAGTCTCTGGAGGGCCAGAGACTCATTGGAGACTGGGGGCTCCCTGAGGGCCTGATTGAGAGCCCCTGAGGGCCGCAAGTGGCCCCCGGGCCGGGGTTTGGGCACCCCTGCTCTAGACTCAGACTGGTGGGATGATATCCTCTCCTTTGGAGATCCCAGTGGATGACCCTGTTCCCCATTCTGGGGGAGCAAGCAAGCAGTCCTTCTGACACCCCCGGCTCCAACTTCTTGGGGCTTGAAGGAGAATTGGTGGAAGCACTGTGCTTGGGCCAGCACTGGCTGCTCTCTGGGGCTCACAACTACTCCTACTTTACTATCTGGTTGTGAAACCTGGACTCTAGAGAAACATGATCATCAGAAAACAGACAGCTTTGCCACCCGCTGTGTATGTAAAATGGTGAAAGTTAGATGGTGAAATAAAGGTGTCTGTATACAAGCAGATGAGAAGCCACCTTCAGAGCAGCTTTAAAAATCTAGGCTGAGCTGCTGTGGGATGCAATCCTAACCCCTTATGTCAGTGCTTTCTAGCGCTGACATAAGGGCAATGCAGCTCTGAGGTAAGGCAACAAACATTCCCTTCCTTTGAGGAGGGCTCCGAGAGTGCTGCCCAACTGCAGGGTGCAGCACATGTCCCATTAGCACCACTATGCCAGTGCTGGAAAGCAGTGACATAAGGGGTTAGGATTGCGCCCTTGGCCATATACCGTACATGAACAAGGCTTGTCTAGTCAAGCAAGCAGATTATGCCAAAAGTATTGGGAAAAGACCAAGAGGAAGACCAAAGAGAAGATGACTTAATAACATCCTAGAGGACTTGAAATATGTTGTTTGCCAACTGCTGTGTGACTTTGTCAGGATCACATGGGGTGCTTAGAGCCCAATCCTACATATGTCTACTAAAAAGTAAGTCCCATTATAGTCAATGGTCAATTATACATCAGTGGTTCTCAAACTTCACGCCCCACGGAGCGCTTGCAGGGCTCTCCGCAGCTTTTAAACAGTGAAAGTTCCAAGCACGATTAAACCGGAAGTGGAATTTCCCGTTTCGTTGTGCTTGGAACTTTTACTGTTTAAAAGCCGCGGAGAGCCCTGCAAGCGCTCCGTGGGGCTCCCCACACCCCCTGGACCCTGGGAGTAGGTATGGTTTGTTCAAAAACAGCCCCCCCTTCCTCCGTAGGGGCGCAATCCTGGGGATCACTTTGCTGCTTTCCCCCTGCCCCCCTTAAAGGGAATGGGCATCTTTACACAAGCTTGTGGGTCGTGACCCACCAGTTTGAGAACCATTACTCTACATTGTTTCAACAGGAACTTATTTTGGGAGCTTGTTTTGCAACATGGCCCTTGACAATACGCAAGGCTCTGTATAGGCTCTGATGCCTATACCAGGATTTCAGCAATGCAGCCCTGAGGTAAGTAAGGCAACAAATGTTCCCTTGCTTTGAGGAGGCCTCCACAACTGTCTGCCCCCCCCCCCACTGCAGGATGCAGTACATGCCGCATTGGCACAGCTGCATCAGGGCTGGAAATTGGATAGGATTGGGCATGAAGACTCTCCTCCTGGTGCACAAAGCAGTTGAGGGACAGGGCTCAGGGGCTGGTTCTAGACTCAAACTTCAAGGGCTGGTGTGAGTTCCAGGGCCTTGCTGCAGTAGGGGGGGGGCATTTGCCTGGAGGGCTGCCTGCCCACACACTCTCAGGGTGCCGGAGGTGCAAGGTGTAGCAGCTCCTGGCCTGGGAGAGGAAGGGGCGCGTGCCCGCAGAATAGGGCCTGTGTTGTTGTGGGAGGCGGCTGGGTGTGTGTCAGCCTCTCTGAGTGGCCTGGCTCCTTCGCACTGCAAAAGGAGGCAGGAAAGGCCAAGTTTCACTTGCTAAATGTTGGTGTCAGGCAGGCTGCAGAGGTGGCAACTGGTGTTCCTCTGAGCTTGTGCAGAGGCCTTCCCTCTGCCTCAGCCCAACATGGCAAATATTATAATGCCGTTGTACAAATCACTGCATCTCAAAAAAGACATCGTGGAAATGTAAAAGATGCAAAAGAGTGACTAAGATGATTACGGGGCTGGGGCACCTTCCTTATGAGGAAAGGCTACGGCGTTTGGGCCTCTTCAGCCTAGAAAAGAGACGCCTGAGGGGGGACATGATTGAGACATACAAAATTATGCAGGGGATGGACAGAGTGGATAGGGAGATGCTCTTTACACTCTCACATAATACCAGAACCAGGGGACATCCACTAAAACTGAGTGTTGGGAGAGTTAGACAAGAGAAAATATTTCTTTACTCAGTGTGTGGTTGGTCTGTGGAACTCTTTGCCACAGGATGTGGTGACGGCGACTGGCCTGGACGCCTTTAAAAGGGGATTGGACAAGTTTCTGGAGGAAAAATCCATTACAGGTTACAAGCCATGATGTGTATGTGCAACCTCCTGATTTTCGAAATGGGCTATGTCAGATGCAGGGGAGGGCACCAGGATGAGGTCTCTTGTTACCTGGTGTGCTCCTTGGGGCATTTGGTGGGCCGCTGTGAGATACAGGAAGCTGGACTAGATGGGCCTATGGCCTGATCCAGTGGGGCTGTTCTTATGTTCTTAACTACAATTCCCAGGAAGCCTTGCAGGTCTCTTGTTATCTGGTGTGCTCCCTGGGGCATTTGGTGGGCCGCTGTGAGATACAGGAAGCTGGACTAGATGGGCCTATGGCCTGATCCAGCGGGGCTGTTCTGATGTTCTTAACTACAATTCCCAGGAAGCCTTGCAGGTCTCTTGTTATCTGGTGTGCTCCCTGGGGCATTTGGTGGGCCGCTGTGAGATACAGGAAGCTGGACTAGATGGGCCTATGGCCTGATCCAGTGGGGCTGTTCTTATGTTCTTAACTACAATTCCCAGGAAGCCTTGCAGGTCTCTTGTTATCTGGTGTGCTCCCTGGGG
This sequence comes from Tiliqua scincoides, assembly GCF_035046505.1. Lineage (NCBI taxonomy): Eukaryota > Metazoa > Chordata > Lepidosauria > Squamata > Scincidae > Tiliqua > Tiliqua scincoides. Next base: position 1,565,026 of record NC_089832.1, read on the forward strand.
CATTTGGTGGGCCGCTGTGAGATACAGGAAGCTGGACTAGATGGGCCTATGGCCTGATCCAGCGGGGCTGTTCTGATGTTCTTACCTTCAACAAGCCAAGGTTCAGACTTTGCTCTCTGCTCTGAAGCTGACCTGGAAGGCACAGAGACTGCAGGGGGTGGGGAGGCAGAGCCAGATTCCTCTGAAAAGCAGGGCTGCTGCTTGAGGTCCCCACCTCCCATGTGCTCCTTGCTCTCCATATGTGGGGGGTGGGTGCTTGGGTGTCTCACAGGGTGGCGGCCTGTTTCAAGGGACTCTGGGGGGAGGCCCTGCCTCACCTGCCCCTGCAGGCTGGTCAGCTGCCCCCCCCCAGTGGAGGCAGAGCAGAGGGAGGGCGAGGCAGGGGGGAGCGGCCGGCAGGGCAACAGGTGGGGCCTGCGGGGGAAGGCGGCCGGCCTGTGCCTGGCGAGGCGCCTTTAAGGGAGCCGCGAGCGAGGCGGAGGCTCCGTCTGGCTCCCCCCTCGTGGTGGCGCGACGGCGCCGGAGCCGAGCCGAGCTGAGCGGGCTCGCGATGCGGCGGCGCGGCTGGTGGCGGCCGCCGGCGAGGACGGCGGCGGAGGCGCTCCGGGGAAGCGGCGCCCGGGCGCAGCGCTGACCGACGGACGGCTCTGGAGCGCCGCGCCCGGGAGGATGCCCGGCGGGCTCCGCCGGCCGCTCGCCCCTGCCCCGCCGGCGCCCCGCGGCTAGGGTGCGCACGTCGGAGGGCGCGGAGCTGCGCCGCCCGGGGAGCCGCATGGCCGGCGGGAGCCCGCGCGCCCAGCAGCCCGGCTGCCAGGTAGGCTCCGCGCACGTCGGGGGCGCCGTCGGGTCCTGCGGGCGGGCGGGCGGGAACGGCAGCGGCGGGCGGGGGCGACCCTCCCGGCGCCTCCGGAGAGCAGCCCTGCCGGACGTGCCCGGGCCAGTCGCTGCCCTGCCCCCCCCCCGCCGGGGACGCCGCGGGCTCGCCTCTCCTTCGGGCCCCCCAGGAGCTGCCCGCTGGCGGGAAGGGGCGCGGCGGGGTCTTCGGAGCGCAGCCCCGGCAGGGCGCCTCCCTCCTGCGCCAAAGCCGCCGACGGAGCGGCGAGGGGCTTGCGCAGGATGAACCTGCGGCTTGGCCCCCTCCGGGGGTCGCTGCGGCGTCCGGACTCGCGCCGCGCCGCGGAGGGGGTGGGGGCGGCCTCGGCGCCTCCTTGCAGTCGAGGTGCTGCCCGGGAAAGGGGCTTCTCCGCGCCAGACCCCTCCCCCCTGCGGGGGGCTGGATGGCCCCGGGTGGTGCAGCGCAGAGCCCCGCTGGAGGGGGGCTCACCTGGACTGGCCTTCCGCCCTCTCGCCCCTGCTGACCTTGGGGGGTGGGCGCGGGGCCAGGGGGTGCTGTGCGTGCCCTTGTGTGTGTGTGTGTGTGTGTGTGTGTGTGTGAGAGAGTGAACCCTTCCACGCTGGTCGGGCTGCAATCCTAGCCACACTTTCCTGGGAGTAAGCCCATTGACTGTAATGGGACTTACTTCTGAGTAGACATGCCGAGGATGGGGCTGGCAGCCTGCTGCTTCTTGGCCTCCTGGTGTCTCCAAGGCAAAGAGGTCGGGGTCCTGAATTAAGTCCCCCAACCCAGGTCCCCTCCCACCAGTGCTGGCAACCTCCTGTCTCCTGCTGAGTCTGCTCCATCTAGCTCAGCACTGTCTGGCAGCTTCTTTCTAGCGGTCTTTCCCTGCCACACCTGAAGACACTTCCAGGGATGGGACCAGGGCCTTCCACAGGTGGAGCAGCAGTTCTCCCACCCTGCCCTTCAGCCCCTTTCCCTTCTAATACCGGCAGCTGAGAGGGAGCCTCCTGCAACAGCCCAAACGGCCCTGGGAAGTGACTAAGAAGCACAAAAAGACAATCAACTCGTTGTCAAATCAGAGCCCCCCCCACTCCTAACCCTGCCACCTCTGAGGGGTGTTTCTTCTGGGGATCTGTGGCTGCCTTTACCATCTGAGCGAGTGAGCAGGCAGCAGAGACTCCCATGTCTTCTCTAGAGGGAGGTGCAGGTGCCTGTGTGTGCAACTCCCACCTTTCCATTCAGTAAAAGGTTCAGGGCAATTGAAACGGAAAGAATCCACAATGAAGAACAAAAAGGACAAACGTTTCAAATGCCTTATAATGGCCAGAAAGCTGGTAAAAAGAGGAGCAGGCAAAGCATCTTCTGAACAGCCACAGAACTTGGATGGTGTTTACGTGTTTGGTTGGAGCCACTGGTGGTCCCACCTTCCCTCTGGGGCTGGTGTCTTACCCTGCTAGACAGGACCTCCTTCATCTAGTGTGTCTGCTTTGCCTGGCAGCTGCTCACCAGGTCTTTGGGCAGAAAGCCCACCCTTTCCTGCTGCCCTGTTGCCTGCAACCCTTTTGACCAGAGGTGCTGCTGGGGTTGGAACCTGGGACTGTCAGTAGGTAGAGTGGCTGCTCCACCACCCACCCATCCTACCCCCCCTGTGTGTCTCAAGGACCCCCTGTCCCTCTTGCACAGTGACACTCCCAGGAGCTTGGAGGAAATCTTCAAAGATTGTGAGAGAGTGAAGCTTTGGATCATTCTTTGGCAGAAGAGGGTGGAGGTGCTGGGTGGGGAGCCTGTATGGGGGTGTTTGCTTTGCTGCCAAGTTGGGGAATCTTAAAGAAGCTGGTTGGGGCTGGTGGTTCTCTCTTGGGGGATGAGCGCAACAGTATCATGGTTGCCATTCTGTGGCCCCCAACTGCAGCAGTCCTTTAAGGTGCTGATCTTCTAGGGGTGCAAGTCAATGGTTGCTGTTTGACTGGGGTGGGAATGTGCAAGCCCAAGAGGTGGTGGGCAAACTGGCACCGCTTTGCTGGAATGTCTTTGCTGGCAAGAACTCCATCTCTGAGGCAGTCCCAGGTGATTCATTGTTGGGTTACTCCTGGACATCCCAGCAGGCTTCCCAGTCAGCCAGGGGATGCTGTGATCGATTTCAAGGTATCCTCACAATTCCTTCTCCTCTTTCTCTGTGACGGGCGGTGGTGGCTGCAGAGCTTCAGCAGAATGGATTTTGAGGAGTGGACCAAGAGAGAACCAGTGAACCGGCAAGGGTTGCTGGCTGTATGTCCGTGTGCTCTAGAAGTGACGTCCTTGCACTGGAAGTGTAAACGCTGTGTGCAGAGGTGGGTGTGAGAGGATTTGACGCTCACTATGCCCAGTCAGGCAAAACCAGGGTTGGCCTCTTGAGGGGAAAAATGCCCAAACAGCATCCTTAACTCACAGCCCTTGCTTTGAGCACCGGAGGTCCCAGGCATCTCTGCCATCAAGGCTGGGAGAAGACCCCGCCTGACACCCCCCTGACCTCACCTGCCAGTCGGATGAGGCAGTGCTGGACTGATTGGAGCAATGGTTTGACTTGGTGGGAGGCAACTTCCAATGTCCCGAGAGTGTTTTATGCCAGAGATTTGCAACAGATGTGCTGTGAATGGTCTGCAGGGGTGCTGTGGGAATTTGGGGGGAGGATCATTCATTAGTAGGTCCATTGGGGGTTGTGAGCTCCCCACTGACAGTGTGGCGTGCCTTATCAGTTGTCAAAATCTGATGGTGTGTCTTGACAATTTTAGTGCCTTGTCAGTGTGCCGTGAAATGAGAGAGGTTGAAAATCACTGTTATACACTATAGGTGGCAAGCCCTGGTTTGGTGCAGGGTTCTGGATTTCCCAAGCCCCAGTCCTGGAGAAGGGCAGCCAGGGGATATGGAGCATTTCTGGGGCTGGGGTGTGTGTGTGCTGTAGCTTCATAGGAGTTCATGCGCAGTTTATCCAGAAGCCCTGAGTGTCTGCAGCCAAGAGGGTTCTGTCCAGCCATCCTGGCAATGACCCTGGAGACTTGCTAGCAGAGCCTGTCTTCTGTTGGGCCAGGCTGCCATCTCGCGTCCTCCAGGGGTCCTAGAGGAGAGCATCCATGCCTCACCTCCTGGCCAGAATATTCATAGACACTACAGAGGGAAATCTACTCGGGTTCTGGTTGAAGGGGAACAGAGATACCTAGGAAGAGCAGCCCAAGATGGGGAGTTGGAGTGCTGGGTTGCAAAGGAAACCATCGGGGATGGAAACGTAGTGGGACAGGGAGACCCAGGCGGTTGCAGTTATTCCAGGAGGCACACTATATAGAGTAGGCAAGGAGGGGCATATTGGGGGTGTCTGTCAAAGAGGTTCTACAATTCAACAAGTTAGAAAAACTCGGAGGACCAGCCTCCATCACAGTCGCTGTGGGTGGTGGTGATTGATGCAAAAGTGATCCAAAAGTCATCCAGATCCAAAAAGCGAAGGGTGATCCTGATCCAAAAGCGAAGGGTGATCTGGACTTGGAGATGGAAATCAGAGAGGCAACCAAAGAAGAAAGTGTGGGAGTCATGGGGGACTTCTGTTACCCTCACACAGACAAGGGTGAATCCTTGTTCAGTGTTGGGAGAGTTAGAACAGACAAAAGAAAATATTTCTTTACTCAGCGTGTGGTTGGTCTGTGGAACTCCTTGCCACAGGATGTGGTGATGGCATCTGGCCTGGACGCCTTTAAAAGGGGATTGGACAAGTTTCTGGAGGAAAAATCCGTTACGGGTTGCAAGCCATGATGTACATGTACAACCTCCTGATTTTTAGAAATGGGCTATGTCCAATGCAAGGGAGGGCACCAGGATGAGGTTTCTTGTTGTCTGGTGTGCTCTCTGGGGCATTTGGTGGGCCGCTGTGAGATACAGGAAGCTGGACTAGATGGGCCTATGGCCTGATCCAGTGGGGCTGTTCTTATGTTCTTATGTTCTTATGACAAAGATAAAATTTCTTGCTGTGCTTAAATGATGGTGCCCTCGAGCAGCTGGTCTGGGAACCACCCAGAGGAGAGGCAACCTTAAACTCTTTTTTTGTCGTTTTAGAGCAGCGCTCCTAAAAAGGCCTGGAAAAAGAGATCAGTCTCTTGAGATACCAGCATCAAGTGTGTAGGCCAGAATCCCAGCTTCTAGCTGGTATTTTTCTAGCCCTGGAAACGTCTCTGGGTACAGGCAGGCAGCAGTCAAAGTCTGGCATATGGGAGAGGCATTTCTGGGGCTTCAAAGATCTCTGGGCAGAAGCTCCTGATTTCCAAGGACCACCTCACCATCTGGGGAATTGAGACTCGCGATGCTCGGGGGAAGATTTGTCCTTCGCACATCAAATCCTTGTGCCAAATGCTTTGTGTGTGATCTGCAGCAGATGAGGATCAGGCAGAGATACTCCCTCCCAACCCCCCCTTTTTTTTAAAGCTACCCTTTTAAGAAATGGGGGTTGGCTCATCTTGTCCACCAGAGCATGTGCACATTAGATTGGAAATGAAATGTGTGGCCAGTTACTGCTGGTAGAATTTGTGTGGGCCTCTGTTTTGGAATGAAAAGGTTTCACATCTCTTCTGGTGCTCATCATTTCCACAAAGCCAACTGCAGATGGTCAAATTATGTTGCCCAGAAGCTTGAAAACAAGAAAGAGCAGGTGCATTATGGGGAGGGGGAGCTACAGGTGCACTTGGACTGTGTTGGCCGCTGTCCAGGGTGGGTGTTGAAAGGAAAGCTCCCCTGGCATGTGGCAGCCACAGGTGCCCCCTTTGGAAAACTCCCCTGCCGGCTTACACCAGTGCAAGGGGCTTTGCCTGGCTTTGCTGCCACCTGAAGGTGTTAGGAGTGAATAATTTCCTGTTGCTCCAAAGACTGGAGTCTGGCTTAAAGGAGAATTCACAGGGCAGCTCCTCGTAAGCGACCTCGAGATCACCCTCCAGCTTGGCGAGAGCTCAATAATGATTCCTCTTAAGAACATAAGAACAGCCCCACTGGATCAGGCCAAAGGCCCATCTAGTCCAGCTTCCTGTATCTCACAGCGGCCCACCAAATGCCCCAGGGAGCACACCAGATAACAAGAGACCTCATCCTGGTGCCCTCCCTTGCATCTGGCATTCTGACATAGCCCATTTCTAAAATCAGGAGGTTGCGCATTCACATCATGGCTTGTACCCCATAATGGATTTTTCCTCCAGAAACTTGTCCAATCCCCTTTTAAAGGCGTCCAGGCTAGACGCCACCACCACATCCTGTGGCAAGGAGTTCCACAGACTGACCACACGCTGAGTAAAGAAATATTTTCTTTTGTCTGTTCTAACTCTCCCAACACTCAATTTTAGTGGATGTCCCCTGGTTCTGGTGTTATGTGAGAGTGTAAAGAGCATCTCCCTATCCACTCTGTCCATCCCCTGCATAATTTTGCATGTCTCAATCATGTTCCCCCTCAGGCGTCTCTTTTCTAGGCTGAAGAGGCCCAAACGCCGTAGCCTTTCCTCATAAGGAAGGTGCCCCAGCCCCGTAATCATCCTAGTCGCTCTCTTTTGCACCTTTTAGGGCAATCCGCGTCTCTTTAAGGCAATCTGCGTCAAAATGGCACAGCAGAGATTTAATCGGTGGGGAAAATGTAGCAGATAAACCTATCTGGAGCAGATAGAGATCTTGCAGGCAGAAACGGCGGCTGCTGCAGCCCAGGTGGCAACACCGGTTGTGTGAGATGTTCACTGAGCAGTGGTCGTGTTTTGTTGCTCCTCGAAGAGGGAAGTGGATTCTTCTGCCGCTGCAGCTGCTGCTCCCTTTTGTCTCCACACATCCCTGTGCTCCCCGTCAGTAGAAGCTCATAGATGCTGCGCTTTCCACCAGCAAATGGGGCTCCATTCATTTTCCTGAAGAAAACCACTTTGCCTGCAAAAGTCCCAGGTCCTTCTGCATGAGACGATGGAGAGCTGTTGCCGGTCAGAACACATGTTCGTCAGTGAGAGGGGCCAATGGTCTGGCTCAGCAGGCAGCCTCGTCTGTTCACTTGAGGCCTTCTGCAGACAGAGTTCTGGGCTTCCTCTCTACTACAGGAAACACCAAAGGGGTGTTGCTGAGCTTCCCATGAAAAGGGTCTCAAGATGCCACAAAAGATCTCCTTTGAGGCCTTGAATTCCTGGCATTGGTCAGAGAAGCTCGTGCCTAGATGGTCTAACTTGCTCGCAGGCAGTTCCTGCAGAAGGGCTCCGTGTAGGGCTGTGGTAGACTCTAGACTTTGCCCACAGAAGGCTTGTTTCTGCCACTCTGGAGCAACAGGAGAGCAGCCTTTGGTGCAAGAATGATTCTTCCTCTCTTTGCAGAGGAGTCTGGTCTGTTGACAGCATCAGTCATGTCCTGCTTACCCCCCCTTATCAGCCATTCTATCAGCTCTGGCTGGCTGTTGATGTTAAAAAGCCTGTGCAGTAATTCTCTGGGCCTGTCTGTGTTGGTCTTTTGGAAGAGTTGCAACGCATTGGCTGTCTCTGCCTGCCCTGGCCCTGTTTGGAGGTTATGGAGTTCCCACTGGAGATTCAGTGCAGGGGGCATCCTGTAACCCTTTGCCAATAATAATAATAATATAATAATATACAGTATTTATATACCGCCTTTCTTGGTCTTTATTCAAGACTTTATTCAAGGCGGTTTACACAGGCAGGCTTATTAAATCCACGCAGGGATTTTTACAAATTGAAAGAAGGTTCTCTCTTTCAAGAACCACCACATTCAAGATGTTACACTCCGATCTGGTTTAACATCCTGGCCTCCATCCTCCCACGCTCCGAGCAGATGGAACAGCTCAGCTGCAGCTTGCCAGCTGCTTCAAGGTCGCACGGTGCCGGTGGCCTCGAACTGGCGACCTTGTGGATGTTAATCTTCAGGCAAATGGAGGCTCTACCCTCTAGACCAGACCTCCTGCCAAGTAGAATGCAGAAGGGAAGTGACGCTCCACATCGCCCCTCACTGACGGGGTGGAGTGCAGATCCTGGGCTGCCCAAGGGGCGGCCTGTGACATCAGTCTGCATGACCACCTGCCGCTGTGCTCATGTAGGCTGTGGGATCCAGTTCAACACGAGCCTGCAGTGATTAAGGATCTGTTCTGGGGCCAACCAGATGAGGGGCTTTGTTGATGCAGAGAGAGCTGGCCAAGAACATAAGAATAGCCTGCCAGGCCCCAGCCAAAGGTGCAGCGAGCCCCACTTCCTCTTGGCCTCAGTGGGCCAGCTGGGTATCCCCTTAAGCATGGTTTGAAGGCAATGGCCCCCTCCCACTGTTTCCCCTAACATCTAGTATTTGGAGGTAAACTGCCTCTGAGCATGGAGGCTCCACTGATCTGTCATGTCTGATAGAGACAGGCCTTCTTTGTGACTAAGTCTAATTCCCCCTGTAAGGACCCTGACAGTGTAGCATTTGCTCCCAGAAGCCCTTGCAATGTCACATGGCTGTGGCAAGGGACCCCCAAGGGGTGTGCTTCTCAGGCGATGCAGTGGAGCCACCCTGGGGAGACCTGGCAGGGTCAACAAGATGCTGTCGGAGCTCTGGTTGTCAGTTTTTAGAGCTGCCGCAGTGGGAGGAAGAGGAGGCCAGTTCTGAAGTCATCAGTGGGAGAGTCTGTGGTGGCGCCTTCCACCTCGTAGCGCCTCCTTCAGCTGCTTTGGGATGCTGACTCTTCCCCAAAGAGGCTGAAATGTAACATTCATCTTGGACAGATCCAAGAGCCTCCTTGTTCTCTGCTGCAGCCGGCTGAGGGGCTGCCAGTCGCTCTCCATCCGTCTGTGGCCTTCTGGTGAGACGGCACTGGCTGGCCTGCCTCTGGAAGGAAGCTTCCCTTGATGGAAGCTTCACTTCAAGGTTGTTTTTCTTCCTCCTCTTGAGCTTCTTCCTCATCCACTGCAGGGCTGGCAACATGCAGCTGGTGGCCAAGGCTCAGGCCTCAAGGAGGCAGCATCTTCCTGCAGCCTTGCGGGAAGCAGAGCTGCAGTCGGCTGTGCAAAGGATAACACTTTGCAACCAGCCTGACCAGCAGCAGTGGAAGAAACTACTTATTTGTGGCGGAAATGGGGGGGGGAGCTAAACCTCTCTCACTGGGTAGTGGCAGCTTTCTCAAGCGTGGGGATGGGTTTGAATGAACAGAGCTGTCAGTTTTTTCAACTGCTGGGATTTTCGCTCCATCTCAGTCTGTTCTTCTTTCTGACAGATCATCCTTCTTCTGAAGCTACCTTGGGGAGGAACACACTTTGCAGCCCCTTCCCAGCCTTACAGCAAGAGATTCTTTTAGCGAGAGCTGGAACCTTGTTACATGCATGTTCAGTATTGGGTGGGATGATTCACAATAATTTTACCCCCTCCCCAACACGAATATGTGAAGGAATCTCCGTTGGCAACTAAAGATCTGTTTTGGGGGCCCTTTAGGATTCATGTTTGTTCAGCCCCCCCCCCCGTTTCAAAAGTGATCCGTCACACAGCTTAGAGGACTCATGTTAATTCAAACCCCAAACTTCCTTGGACCTGAATCCAGGGTAGTGCGGTTCTGTTTGGTCCTCTGTTCATGGTGTTTAGCGAAGTCCCCTTCGGTGCTGATGTCCAGTGGATTTCTTTCAAGCAGGGAAGCTTTGATCCTGGAGGGTAGGGGCTCCAAATGCAGGTCTGCTGGAAAATTTTTAAAATAGCTTTAGGATATTAGTATCCTAGCCGGGTCTGAAGGCGATGGCGATGACTCATTGTGCCATAAATTTCTGCTGCCTTTTCAGAGAGCATCCTGTGGAAATTATAGGAAATTAAAATTTATTTTCAGGATTCTATTATTTTCGCAGACAAATTTCAAAGCTAGATGATACCTTTTGAGAGGGTGGGTGACTTCTTGTCGGCCAGCTGGACAGTTTCAAATTAGATCACTGAAATCTAATTATAGCCTCCCCCCACACACATTGCTTGAAATGTGCAATCTGGGAGTTGTTGTCCAGTTTTTATGCTCTTGTGAGCTGTTCCAAAATAATTTGAAGTACTGTTTGGACTCTTAAATGTTCTCTCTCCCCCCCCCCCCAATTGCTGCATCACTTCAGACCTCTAAGATGCACACTGTAGCTAGGACTGTGGAGACAGATATTAACAAGGCCAGCCTTGGGAGCTGTGGGGGCCAATTGCAAACATTTTTTGGCAGGGCCGCAGGCTCACAGCCTAGGTCTGTAGAATCTTAGAGATATAAAGACTATAATAAATTTTAGGTATACTTCTATGGTAAAATGGAAAGCAATCAAAATGTGTACCTTAAAAGTGCATGTGACTTAATAGACCCAATAGATCTAAGTGCATTTTAATATAAAATTGCACACAAGAGTTGACTACTTAGTGTGGGGGAGGGCCTTAGGCAGGGGTCCCAATTGGGAGCATCCTTGGGTACTGGGTTAAAGCTATCCTTGGGTAAAACCATCACTGGATACTGGGCACTGAAGCAGATTTCCTACACTGGCTCTCGGGTGTCCTGCCTGACGTGATATCCTCCTGAGGATGAGCAGATACAGAATGAAGTGGTTAATATAAGCATGTTTGCAAATCTGCTTCGCTACAGGTTGTAGAATTTCAGATTTCAGGGCGGCAGAATTTCAGTTAACCTAAATATGTTGCAGTCCAGTTATCATCCTTTGTCACGCGTTCAGTTCCAGGATTCCACTGCCCATACTGAGTAGTGGGCAGCATTATAGGCCCCCAACTTCCCTGAGCAGTGGAAGCAGATTCAGAGTTTGGTTTCCTTAAGATGGGTGAGCCTTGGAGACTTTGGGACATCACGTCTTCTGTAATGCTTTAGTGATAGAAGCTGGTCATTTTTGGGTGTGAACCAGCAATTGACCTGATGCAGGAATGATTGACCAGCAGTTTAACACTACAGGCTGTTCTTAGGACCTAGTTTCTTAAGCCCCTTGCTTCAGTCTTGAATAAGATGTTCTTACTTCCCTGTGTCTGAATTCCTGCAAGGCATCAGGAGTTTGGAACGCTGAAAAATTTTGCATGTGCACCCCAAGTAGGTAGAAAGATGAAGAAATAAAATATATTTTTTTTGGTTGAGTTTCTAAAATTATAGCACTACTTGATTTTTTAAAAACACAGTTCTGCAACTGCATGATTGAGCCATAAAAATGTTTAAAAATTGGGGTGCGTTTGTGGAGGGAGAGTTATTTTTACATTTCCTTTTGGTATGTGTTTACTGCAACAAAGCCAGCCAAGCAAGCGGGAATCCTCTTCCCTCAAACAACTTGGAAAATTCCAGAATTCTTCAGGGCAATAATGCGCAGCAACATTTTGAGTTCTACTCTGGTAAATGTATCTGGAACAGCAGAACTTCAAAGTCAGGTTAATACCGGGCATAGGCAGGTGCTATTTGCAGACCTGCCAGTTCCCTGGATCTGGAGGTCATCTTGGTCTTCTGCATCTGTTGCTGTGGGAATTTCAAATGTGGATTTTGTGGTTGCTCTTCTGGTTTTTGAGCAAGTACCCAGGAGCTAACACAACAAAGCTGTTCTCCACTGAGTCCCCCACCCCCAGCTGCAGGCCTCTTGCATTGCAGGAATCATTAGGTTTTATCCCATTACATAAGCAGAGAGTGTCATTTTCACTTTGCCCTCTTCTGTTGACCATGGAGAGTTTTTTTTGTTGGGGGTAGAGTCAAAAATCTGGTTGTGCAAGTAGAAGCATCTAAATCTCTGCTTTGTGAACTTTTTATTCAAAAGCGGTATATAAATACTGTTAGTAAATGACAAGAGGCTAGAGAAAGAAAGTTGATCTGTTTATTAAGAGCATCCTTGGACAGAGTTCCCCCGACAGTTGGGAAGTCTGACAAACTAGTGCACAGAATACTTGACTTTTATAGGGGCTGGGGAAGAGTCTCTTATCATAGAGACTCTTTTAAGATAAGATTATCTTATCTTAAAATCATCATACAGAAAAGTTTCTCACACTCGCATTACACACACCACATATCTTGCATGCACATCTCTTGCATGCTATTACACAAAGAGGTAATAGCAAAGGGAGACATAAATTGGTTATGTATGAGGACAGGAAGGTAATAAAAGTTGCAAACTGGGGAGGAAGCACCATAAATGACGTCTGGATAGATAAACAGCTATTGAGCTTACAGGTGATAGCAGGATGCATCAATTAATGCAAAAAGGCGACTTAGTCCCCTGTAAACGGTCTGAGCCCAATAGCAGACCGTGATGTGATCATGCACCAAAGTTCACTGTTCCTAACTCTCAGCAGTGGCAGCCTGAGCTTGTGACACACTGAGAAAGAACAAATCTGATTTTTAGGAAGAAATCAAATAATTCCCCCTCACACACACACACGCACAATGAAATGCTTGCAAACTGCTTGTCTCACATGGCCCATTTTCAAAGGAACAAAAATCAGAATCCTATGTGGATGTTTAGGTTCTGCTAAAGGCCACACAGACCAATGGCATATGCCGTCTTTGCTCCAAGTATGGTCAGTTCTGGATGCTTCAGAAATGTGAAGCAAGATAGAGCACCAATCCAGGCTTCCCTGTTCTGGATTTGGTGCACAGTCTGGGAGTCCTTATAAATAGCTTGGCATTAGAAAGCCTTTCCAGAACGTTATCTCCAACAACTGTTTTCAAAATTGCGTTCATCTCCTGCCCGCATTCTATGACAAAACTCAGGAGAGTGTAAGCTCTGATCAGACCCACTCCTGTCCAGCTTGAGCAAGATCGATGCATCACATGGCTTCAGACCATACCTTGCTTTTCCTCCATGGAGTCTTCCAGCTAGAACTCTTAAAACTACATCTGGTGGCAGAGAGTTCTGCAGGTTGGCTCTGCTGAATAAGAAAATCTGTTCTTTTGCTGACTTGTTGTGTTCAGCCACAGATCGCCTGTATGTTCTCTGAGGATGCGAAAGGGCTTCCTACCCCTTCATGCAGTATTGTATGTTTGGTATTGCAAAGCAGGGGGGCTGACTTGTAGTGATGCTTGGTGACCAGTTCTAAACTTTGGAAGCACTTCCTGCTTGCTGATGGGAGTTAACTCTGCAACAGCAAAGCACTTGTCACCTGGAACTTCCTGTTCTTCTTTTGAAAAACACTCATTTTTAAATTTGCCCTGCAGTATGGAAATGCATGGGTACGGCACAAATGTCCCTTCTTGACACTTCCTTGCTGTTCAGTAGTTGCTCTTCTGTAGTGGGAACTATTAGTAACTCGTCTCGTCTAACCTTGGCAAGGATGATTAAGTCGGCTCTGTTCTGGAAGGCCTGCTTGTCACTTATGAATCAGTCCCATCAGATGTTTGTACCATAAGTTTGGAATAATTTGCTTTGCACTTAGATTTTGTTTCCAGGGTTTCCTGCTTGCTGTTCTGTCACTCGGGAAGAAGAAGCTCGTTAGATGAGTGCACCACTCAAATAGCTTTGGGTTCTAGCTGACAGACAATGGGTAGGCATGTGTTGGGGGGCAGACAGATGCAATATGTAGGGTGCTGTGAGGCCAATTGGGGAGTGCCTTGGCTGTGTTAAAACCAAACCTGTCTGTTTGGAACAGTGTCTGTCTTTGGGCACAATCCTATTCAGATCTATTCAGAAGTAAGGCCTGTTTTGTTCAATAGGGTTTACTCTCAGGAAAGTGTGGTTAGGATTGCAGCCTCAGTATCTTCTGCAACAGAGCCAGTTGTGCCCAGCGTTGATTGGCTGGTGCCTGTTAAGTCAAAGCAGTTTTGCACTTAAACAAGCACTTACCTATAATAAGCCCCAACAGATGAGCAGATAAATGTGTGTATGTTCATGGGATGCTTTAAAAAAAAAAACCCACTTTTAAAAAAGGTGAGCAGCATCCCTGTAGTTTTGAGGGGAGGATGGTGGAGCCAGCATTTGATTTCCTGTTATGCTGCTCTGTCACATCTGTTGCAAAGCCAGGCTCCTTGTCTGAGTCTGCAGATACCCTGGTGCATCTTCCTCTGGCAGGGACAACATCAACTCTGGGTCAGCACCCTCCCCCCAAATGGCTGAAGAGGCACTGTGGAGGCCACCCTGGGGCAGTTAGCAGATGGGAAGGGCAAGAAAATGGCACCGCTGGGAGGGAAGAAGTATTGTGTTGAATAGAGAGGAAGGACAGGCTAGCGGAGAGTTCCAGGTGTGCTGAAAGAGTGGAAGGTCTTTGAAGCTGACTTACAGAGAGGATGGTGACCAGGGAGATTCAACCTTGCTCCCTGCTTGAGTGATCCAGAGGGAACCCCATCCAGGTGCCAGGCTCATCTTGTGTTGCATTCAAGCACTGTCTATTAAGTGCGCACTGCCTTCTTAGAGGCAGGCCAGACTCCCCCACTTCCCGTGGCCTACTGCAGGTGCACTAGGAGGCCTGCCAGGGAGTTGCATAGAGCCTCAAAAACCCACCGTTTGGAACTGGAATTCCACAGGCAAGACTGTCTGATGGATGTGCTATGAGCTCTGTGTTTCTTATAAGTCTGCACTCTGAATCTCTCAGGCAAGTGACATCCCTGAGTGAGCTGTTTGCCCCACCCCACGGCTTCAATGCCAGGCACAGCATTTCATGGGTTCTCTGACCTACCCAATTAGTCCATGTGACTGAAGGACATGGAACTTCACAGGCAGTTCTAGACAGCAGAAGCGAGCTATACGCCTAATTCTGGCAGCACCGACAGGGAAGCAACCCAGCCAGTGAGATGTGACCAGATGGATTATGCATGCAGAAAACGCCGCAGGTGAGACAACTTGCCAAGTTATTGTTTAAAATGGACTGAGAGCAGCCAGGTGTTGTCACAGCGGACAGGCAATCGATGGGGACCTCCGCAGTGCAGGTGGAAGGAGCTGCACGGGCCGTTGGGAGGTCTGCTGGGGGTCTCATGTCTCAAAACGGTCATGCTGGTTCTCTGCTTGTGTAGCAATAACCGTGTGCCAGATTTGTGGGAATGAATACTGTGTAATTCTGGAGATACTGAGACTTCAAAGCCCTGACTGGTCTGAACTGCAGCCTTGGGTGGTGGAATTGAGCTTGGCAGACGGGGGATGACGGTGCCAGAAGGGTGCGCTGTGCTTGGCTGGGAGGCTGTGGGTGTTGGCTTGTGCAGCTGCCGGTCCTTTTGCATGTGGGTTCCAAATTGGGTAGGGCTCTATGATGCCAAAATAGGAGAGGGGCTCCACAGTTGGAGACAGGAAGAAGAGAGCCAGGGCTGCCTAGAAATCTGGCCCTTGAACATACTGGAGGAGTGCAGGAACAACCCCCACACACCTGCCTCTCTATGCATATTTGCAAGCGTCACGCCTCTAGTTTGCTACTTCCTGAATGTCACCTTTTGCCGGGCTTGTTGTTTCTCAGTTCCAGGAAATGCAGGGGGTAAAAAACTGAGTTGTGGGCAGTTTTGGCCAGGAACTGGTCCAGGAAGCTGTTTTATTCTGGCTCTGGGAACTTGCAGGTCCTGACCCGGCATGATCCTGGCCAACTGAGGATCATGAACTAAGTGTGATAATGTCGTAGTGATGATGTAAGAGCAAACGGAGTCACGTGCTCGACACTCTGCTGCGGCTTGAGCAGCCTGGACACTTGCATGCGACTGTGTGGAGAAGTGCACACCCACCTGAGCATGTTTTGAACATGAATTCTAGTCCGTCTAGGTGGAGAATGTCAGGTGCACATTCTGATGAGCTGCAGTGGTTTTAGTGCCCCAGCAAAACAGAATGTCAAGTGAGGGTGTGTTGATTAGAACAGGGATGTCAAATTCATTTGGAGGCAGGCTGTGCAGCATGGCCTCTTCCAGTTTGAAGAGACACTTGGCCAACAGACTCAGGCAAAGAGGCAAAGAAGGAAGGCCCATAGCCAGGGAGACAGACCAGGGACAGACTGCACTTGCTCCCGGTGTGGAAGGGATTGTCACTCCCGGATTGGCCTTTTCAGCCACACTAGACGCTGTTCCAGAACCACCATTCAGAGCGCGATACCAGAGTCTTTCCAGACTGAAGGTTGCCAACAACAAAGGGCCGGATAGCATTCACAGCACCTGAATTCATGGGACCTTCACCATCCCTCTACATAGTCTACCTCATAGGGTTGTTGTGAGGACTAGAAGCAGGATGGAAGAGAACCACATATGTCTCCCTGAGCTCCTTGAAGAAAGGGCAAGATATAAATTGCCAAGGCAGCTCTTACCTCCCCCCACCATTCTATACAAATGTTCACACCTTTTCAAGCTTCTCCCCCACATCTTTGAAAATAGAGATGCTTTGGGGGGGGGCAAAAAACCTCTGCCCCTCTGGGTAGGCTCAACCTTTATTAATTAGTATTAATAAAGTATTAATTAGTATAAGCTAATATTAATTAGTGGGATTTGTAACTGCTCGCTTGATGCTTTTCAGTTTCTGTCCTTTGCGATGGGTCTCGCTAGAAAGTCTGGAGGGATGGAGTAACGTGACAGATGAGGCTTGGAAGTGACTGTGTGCTGCTCAAGCTTATAAACAGTTTATTTCATGGTTGCGTGGTGTGTGCATTTAGGCGGACGCGTTTCTTAGCCTGCCTTTGGGTGTTTCTTTGAAATCACTGCATCCTGTGTTCCGTAGCGGAAAACAAGCCCTTTGCCCTGATGAATTGCCGTCCCTTCTGGTGCTGGGCTGGAAAATGAAAATGTTTGCTTTGAAAGCCTGGAATTTCTTTCCAAATCATTACGGCAGCAATTCTGGTGCAATTCTTGCTGGGAGCAATTTCCAAAGAGGTCCAGGTTCTGCCCAGTGGGCATTCTACGTATGCCCACAGATCTTTGAGCGTTGCCTTGAGCGTTTGTTGAATATGGAAGAATCCATGACATGCCCTCCTGGATCAGACCAGTGCTGGGTCTTTGTGGCACAGCACCCTGTTTCTTTCCACAGAGACCAAACTTCAAGGGGCCCACAAGCAGGGGGTGAAGGCAACAACCTCTCTGTACTATGTCTTAGTTTGGTACGCTTGGGGTAAACTGTGTGGGGATATGGAGGTTCCATTTAGCTATTGCAGCTAATAGCAATTGGTAAACCTCTCCCCTGTGAGTTCGTCTACCCCCAGCTCTGATGAAGTATGTTAAACCAGAAAGCAGCCTCATGTCTCCATCTGTTCTTCATTGCGAGTGGGGTTGGGCCCCTCCAAAGATCCTCACCACACCTTGGCTGTTGGCACAAAGGCACATGGTTGCATTCTAGGTACTGCCAGTAAGCAACTGTTACCCTGCACATGCCTGATCTCATCTGATCTCGGAAGCTAAGCAGGATCAGGCCTGGTTAGTACTTGGATGGGAGACCGCCTGGGAATACCGGGTGCTGTAGGCTTCTACCATGATCTCGGAAGCTAAGCAGGGTCAGGCCTGGTTAGTACTTGGATGGGAGACCGCTTGGGAATACCGGGTGCTGTAGGCTTATACCATAATCTCAGAAGCTAAGCAGGGTCAGGCCTGGTTAGTACTTGGATGGGAGACCGCCTGGGAATACCGGGTGCTGTAGGCTTATACCATGATCTAGGAAGCTAAGCAGGGTCAGGTCTGGTTAGTACTTGGATGGGAGACCGCCTGGGAATACCGGGTGCTGTAGGCTTATACCATGATCTAGGAAGCTAAGCAGGGTCAGGTCTGGTTAGTACTTGGATGGGAGACCGCCTGGGAATACCGGGTGCTGTAGGCTTATACCATGATCTAGGAAGCTAAGCAGGGTCAGGTCTGGTTAGTACTTGGATGGGAGACCGCCTGGGAATACCGGGTGCTGTAGGCTTATACCATAGTCTTTCGAGACTGAAGGTTGCCAACCAGCAGGGATGACTGTTGGGAAGGAGACGGGTTCCCAAAGCTTGTCTCCATGTCAGTCTGTGAGTCGACCCTGAAAGCTGTTTCTCACAGACTCCGTGCAAGGACCACTGAGCTTGATGGACTGTGGATTGTTTCAGCTGAGCTCCCAAGGCCCCCTAAGCCCCTTCAATGTGCAGTGCAACTGTGAGGACCATCTCCTTCCTTCTGTTCCAAAGTCAGGACTTTGGGAATCCTGGTGCTAGTAAGAAAGGGGGCGATGCTTGTCGCAGTGAACATGGGATAGGTTCATTTTGCATGGGCTACCGAGGTATGTGGGATCTTGCTGCCTCCTATGTGGACTTGGAGCATGCTCTAGAGCAGGGGTGTCCAAACCTTTTGGCAGGAGGGCCACATCATCTCTCTGACACTGTGTCGGGGGCCGGGGCAAAAAAAAAGAATTAATTTACATTTAAAATTTGAATAAATTTACATAAATGAATTTGTTAGAGATGGATCTTATATGAATGAATGAAGGTCTTGCAGTAGCTCAAGGCTATAAAAGGCCTTGCACAAAGCAAGGCCAGCCTTTCCTTCTCTGCCACTGCTGAATCACAGATGTGAAACAGCAAGTAATGGAGGGAGCTCATGTCCCACTGCTCAGGTGAGAGCTCGAACAGTTGTCCTCATGCTGAGAGCAGTTGCACCGGGCCAGCATGGGCTCCAGCAAGTCTCTGGAGGGCCAGATGCTCATTGGAGACTGGGGGCTCCCCAAGGGCCTGATTGGGAGCCCCTGAGGACCGCAAGTGGCCCCTGGGCCGAGGTTTGGGCACCCCTGCTCTAAAGGAGGGATATAAAAAATAAGGTCTGTGGACCAAATGCTGCCTGCAGAAGCTCATTATCTGGCCCTCAGACTTTCCCAGCACCACCATCAGCTGTGCTGAGGTGTCACTGCTGAAAGGGCGACCTGCATGATATTGGGCTCTCCCATATCTTGGAAATATTATCAAGAGTTGCATATTTTCTGTCATTTGCAGCTAATGAGTTCCTAAGTGAGAAAAAAAAGTGCTGATTTTTGGTCATAACCTGATTAATGACATCACTTCCTGTTTAATGACGTCACTTTTTGGCCCTCAGCAGGCATCACGAACGCTGCTCGGCCTGCTGTATGAAAGAGTTTCATGCTCCTGATCTAGAGCACCTCCAGCAGTCGCTGCAGGTTTCATGGTAAGGAAGACCAGCAGTGGGAGGGAAGGTTGGCCGCCATCACGGCCATCTCTTTGAGGAGTTACGCGGTTTGCAGAAGTGACTAGTCTGCCGAATGGTGCATTTGGTGGTTCTGCGCAAGGGTATTGGGTGAGATGCCGTCCATCTTGGCTTTCTTAAGCCTTGTTCTCTCCGGGCCTTCTGGGGAAGCCTCATCAGCAAGCTTTCTTGCTGACTCTGCTGCAGCGTGTCTCGCCAGGCGCTCTTGGCTTCCTCTTCCTGCCACCTCCCCCAACTGGAGCTGCTTAGGTGTGCTGCCATCTGCCGCTGTTTCTCTTGGTGATCGCTGGGGAGGCGAGATGTGCTGGGAACCAGCTTAGTTGCCAGGTCCTTGCAGTAGGACTCCGGGAGAGTCGTCCATCACTCTCCCCTTCTCCCTCCCTCAGTCCTGTCAAAGTTGCTTTGGCGCAGAGGCACAAGAGACGTGCATGCTTCTTGGATTTATTTCTGGATGTTTCAGATTGCCTGGTGGTGTTTCCGAAGTGGAATTGGTACTGAGGACCAGGGCCACTGAGAGCTGGCATTGGGTCCAGCGCAGGATGCCTGATTGCCTCCCCCCTCCAAAATGCATTGGGGTAATAGAAGTGCATTGGAAGTGGATTAAAGCTGTAGTGGAAGCACAGCCCTGGATAGGCTGAGATTGGTACCCAATTTTGTTTTGTAATAAAATACTTTTGTGCTGTACTGTATTGTTTGTTTGGTCATGGCTTGTGGCCTCTGGATCCTGGGCCCTGGGGATTTTGCCTCCTTCCTCCCCCTTCTCCTCAGGCCTGTTTAGGATTCCTGCACCCTTCTGTATTTCTGATTCTTTTTTCCCATGAGAAGGTTGTGTACAGAGGCTTTTTTTTGGTTGGCAACCTTCAGTCTCGAAAGACTATGGTATAAGCCTACAGCACCCAGTATTCCCAGGCGGTCTCCCATCCAAGTAGTAACCAGGCCTGACCCTGCTTAGCTTCCCAGATCATGGTATAAGCCTACAGCACCCAGTATTCCCAGGCGGTCTCCCATCCAGGTACTAACCAGGCCTGACCCTGCTTAGCTTCCGAGATCATGGTATAAGCCTACAGCACACGGTATTCCCAGGCGGTCTCCCATCCAGGTACTAACCAGGCCTGACTCTGCTTAGCTTCCGAGATCATGACATAAGCCTACAGCACCCGGTATTCCCAGGCGGTCTTCCCTCCAAGTACTAACCAGGCCTGACCCTGCTTAGCTTCCGAGATCATGGTATAAGCCTACAGCACCCAGTATTCCCAGGCGGTCTTCCCTCCAAGTACTAACCAGGCCTGACCCTGCTTAGCTTCCGAGATCATGGTATAAGCCTACAGCACCTGGTATTCCCAGGCGGTCTTCCCTCCAAGTACTAACCAGGCCTGACCCTGCTTAGCTTCCGAGATCATGGTATAAGCCTACAGCACCCAGTATTCCCAGGCGGTCTTCCCTCCAAGTACTAACCAGGCCTGACCCTGCTTAGCTTCCGAGATCATGGTATAAGCCTACAGCACCTGGTATTCCCAGGCGGTCTCCCATCCAAGTACTAACCAGGCCTGACCCTGCTTAGCTTCCGAGATCATGGTATAAGCCTACAGCACCCGGTATTCCCAGGCGGTCTTCCCTCCAAGTACTAACCAGGCCTGACCCTGCTTAGCTTCCGAGATCATGGTATAAGCCTACAGCACCCAGTATTCCCAGGCGGTCTTCCCTCCAAGTACTAACCAGGCCTGACCCTGCTTAGCTTCCGAGATCATGGTATAAGCCTACAGCACCTGGTATTCCCAGGCGGTCTCCCATCCAAGTACTAACCAGGCCTGACCCTGCTTAGCTTCCGAGATCATGGTATAAGCCTACAGCACCTGGTATTCCCAGGCGGTCTCCCATCCAAGTACTAACCAGGCCTGACCCTGCTTAGCTTCCGAGATCATGGTATAAGCCTACAGCACCTGGTATTCCCAGGCGGTCTCCCATCCAAGTACTAACCAGGCCTGACCCTGCTTAGCTTCCGAGATCACGGTATAAGCCTACAGCGCCCGGTATTCCCAGGCGGTCTTCCCTCCAAGTACTAACCAGGCCTGACCCTGCTTAGCTTCCAAGATCAGATGAGATTGGGCATGTGCAGGGTAACCAGACGAGATTGGGCATGTGCAGGGTAACAGTTGCTGCACAGAGCTTACTGATGCATTAATAAAACACTGCCAAAAAGTAGATGCATTGTGATTGTACATAAGGTACCACTGAGATGCTTTCTGCACTGTGTTTCACTGATACATCCATGCATGTTGGTAAAACACCACAAAAATAATCTCTGTGGATCCGTCAGGACCCTGGCACCAGGATGTGCTTTCCTGCATTGTTCTGCCAATGTCGGTGTGCATGTTGGTGGAGCGCAGGGATGAACCAGTGACTAAAAGATGGAGTTACAAACTGCGGCTAGCAAAGCCCAACAGAACAGTCAGACCATCTCGCATCAGGTCATCTGTTGCCCTTGTTTGCTTCACACCAATTTCGCACTTGAAAAGTGATTCTCTTAGGAATTGTACAATTACTTCTGCAAATAGTCCACCAAGGCAGACTGATGGCCGAGACTCCCCACCCTGCAGTGAGTGTGATTTGAGGAGCATCTGAAAGGTGCTCGAGCGAAAAAGAACCAGTTGGAGTCCCATCCATGGCAAAGGGAAGGAGGCAGTCTTGCACGTTCCCTCTGCCCATTCTGCTGAGCAGCCCGCTGTGTGTCACGGAGGTACCTGAGTCTTGGAAGTCCTCGCAGAGTTGGTTTTTTTAAGCTGGCACAAGGTGCTGGGGAAAGAAGCCCTTTGCACTGAAGTGCTTAGCATGCAGGACAGAGAATAGCAAGCAGATGGGGGAAAAGGCACAAGGAGTGTGACAAATTTGTTTTGTTTCCCTACCAGTTAGGGAAATCGTTAAAAAAAAATACAACAACCAGTTCATAACAGTTAAGTAAGTGTGAAAGTCCAGAGTCTTGGGGGGAGGGGCGCAGTCACGTTAAAATAATGGTGCGAAGCTGGAGAATGTTTAGAGAGTGCCACAAGGCAAGATTTATTTTTGGGTTTGCATGGAATTTATTCTACCCATTTGGACAATTATTTTCATTTTATTAAAATGGCCTTCATGTTAAATCCCTTTTTTTCCAGGAGTTGTTTACTTGACTATATAAATTCAAATGGAGTAGAGATTTCCCATTTCTCTCATATACACGAAAAGAACAAAATCTGGCCTTGGAAGCAGTCAGCCTTATTTAAATTTTTGCACAAAGCCGTTCAGGAAACAATCACCGGCTCTTTTCTGCAAGTGGGTCGAACATTTGCTAAGCTGCGGGAGGGCTCTGTAGACCCCAAAATAGCTCCTCTCAAATTTAATTTCTGCGGATTCTTAGCTCTTCTGATTGCACCCCGAGTAGCAGTGGAATTAGTTATGGCCGGATATAGGTCATGATGTAGGACAATAGCAGGAGATGGATCTGGGTCTCTGGGATGCTGAGTTATTAGCATGACAATGAGGGATTTTCACAGCATGGAAGCGCCTTGTCCACTGGAAAGGGACTCGTGACTTGTTGCAGGCTGGTGTCAAGTGCTGCACCATCCAGTGCAAATGGGAACATGGCTGGCACTCAGCAAGCTGCAGCCGCAAGTGACAGGGCTTCCAGGCTGGGTCTGCCTTCTGGCTGGTTTCTCTGCATGAGAAACTGCCTTGGATTGTAGCTGGTCCCTGATCCAGGATCACCCAGTATTGTCCTCAGTGGCTGGCAGCCTCTCCTCAGACCATCAGAAGATTCCTCCTGGGTCAGGCCAAAAGGCCCATCTAGTCCTGTTTCCTGTGTCTTAAGGTGGCCCACAGATGCCTTGGGGATCACACAAGATACCTGCTTCCTTTTGCCACTCCCTTGCACCTTCAGGTGTCTCCACCACACCCTGTGGCAAGGAATCTCTCGATTTCAGGGTTCGTTGAGCTTTCCCAGCCCCATTTCTACAGGGTCCTCTTAACCAGGGGTCTTCAAACCCTGGCCCGGGGGCCAGATGCGGCCTGCAGCGAGCCTATATCCGGCCCGCAGCCAGCCTCTTGTCCCCTGAAAGCCTCTGGCCCACTCGACTGAACATGACCAGAGCTGTGCTCTGATTGCATCTGGAGGGTGTTCAGAGGGCGGGAGAGGCTGAGTGAATGAGCCCACTCGTTCATTTATTCATTCATCCAAGTTCCATCTCTAATTTATTTATTTAAATTTTATATTTAAATTTTTTCCGGCCCTCAGCACTGCACCAGATATTTAATGCGGCCCTCTGGCCCAAAAGTTTGGAGACCCCTGCTCTTAACTGAAGATGCTGCACTTGAGATCTGCATGCAGAGCAGGAGCTCATCCTCTGAATTTTGGCCCTTATCCAAGCGGGGTGGTGGTGGTGGGGTTGGGTGGAATTTGCCTTCAGGAACTAGAGCAGTGATGACGAGTGCTTGGCAGCTTGCAAATGAAATCCATGGAGTTGCATAGCATTTCCCCCTCCCTCCCCATGGATGAATCTAATTTTAGTCTAGGTGTTAAACTTACTCCTTGCTCTTCTGCAAATAAAGAAAACAAATGTTTATTTTCAGAAGCTGTGTGTCTGTGTGGGTTCCAGTGCCACATCGGCCCCAGGTTGCAGGTGGGTGAAGCAACCATCTTCCCGTGAGACAGGTCTGCAGGGACCCTTGGGAAGTTCAGGCCTCGCTCAGCGGGACATCCTTTTCATCACCCTCAAGACAAAGCTCCCATTTGGGCCTTAAAACCATGTTGATCAATTAAAAAGTGCTGCTGGTTAAGCAGTCAGCAGGTTAAAAAAATACATTTAAAATGTTTTTAAAATATACCCAGTTATGAAGGCTGCACATTCAGGAAGTGCCCTGTTAGAAGAAGTCCCAGTGGGAACAGGGGATGCCTCTCCTCGCAACTCCATCCAACAGCAAAGCAAATAACCTTTTCGCCCCTTCTGCTTTCTCTTGGGTACAAACTACGCAGGTTTAATCCATCAATTAAAGCACATGCGATTAATCAACCAAGCCTGCTGTAATCAGGTGAAAGCTTTGATTTGTACACATGCCAGAACTCGGGCTGCAAGATGAGGGGAAGCATTGTTTAGCTGGGCACCAGAGGTAGAGAGTCTGTCTAATGGATGTGCTTCAGTTTCCTTTTTTAATGGAGAATCATATCTCAGTAGCCTTGAAGTTTGTACTGGATTCTCAGGGAGGAAATGAAACGTGATGATGTTAATACAGTGCTTTGCTGTACGAGTGACAGACTCTGATCCAGAAGAAGCAGCTAGAATTTGTGCAACTTTTATGGTTCTTCTAGAGCAGCCATTTTCATCCAGTGTGCCGTGGCACACTGGTCCACAGGTGTGCCACAGGAATTTGTGGGAAGGTCATTTATTAGTAGGGCCAATAGGGATGTGAGGCCCCCACTGGCAGCATGATGTGCCTTGGCAATTATCAAAAACCTGATGGGTGTGCCTTGACAATTTTAGCGCCTTGTCAGTGTGCCACGAGATGAAAAAGGTTGAAAATTGCTGTTCTAGAGCAGTCATTCTCAATGGAAGTCATGACCCCCCCAGGTGCCCAGGCTCATTTGACGCCATAGACTAAGAACTGAAAATGATAAACGATTTTATGTGCATCTGTTTGTGATGTATCCTTGTTTGATTGGGGGGGGGGAGCTCCCCCCAAGAAGGTTGAGAATGGCTGTGCTTGAGAGTTTTATTCCGTAAGTGGCTCTAGACCCATTTGCAGCTTTAACATCAAAATGTTCTGCAGTGCACCTCTCTATGGGTTTACTCAGAAACAAGTCCTCCACAGCTCAGTCCTCCCAAGTCAGCCTGCATAGGATTGCAACCTTAATAGCAATCAATTCTGCTCTAAGAAACGGGGCATTCAGGTTTATGCAAATAGGCACAGAGCTGTTTGGTTTGTGTGCTGCGTCCTGTTTTTGGTAGACCAGAGGGTGGGGCTTAAGAATGTACTCTGAGCACTGATGGGTGACTCTGGGGCTTTTGGAATTGCAGTGACAATTCACCCACTACCATGATGTGTCTGCAAGCCAGGAGAAGGAGAAACTTTCCTTCCAGTGGAAGCCAAGACTCAGCTGGATGAGTCTAGGCGTAATCCCAAATTCTGTGGGTCTCTCTGGTTTGTGTAGAATGGGGGATATGCACATCTCCCCGGGGGGGGGGGGGGTTGGTTTCTTTGATTGGAGCTGTGGGCTGCTCTTAGGTGTTGATGAGAACCTGTGATTGAGTTGTTGCTGAAGCTGCTGACCCAGAGGTTTTGACTGGTTACGTCTTCCAGAACAAAAATAAAGGTGTCGGATGAGGTGGACACTTGTGGGAATACAAAACCATGTAAGCCTCTTGGTGATCGATTGGTGCTGTCTCCGCTGGCAAAAGCTCTTTATGAGCAGGAGAGTTTAACATAAAGGAACATCACAGAAGGCTCAAGTATGTTGTCTGTCTCCTTCTCCCTTGAAGTCAGCCATCAGGAAGCAACCCTTGGCTGGGCTTGCTATCGCTACTCATTTTTGTAGCACAAAAGTCCCCACAAAAATGTTTTGCGTTGGGCTCCGCAGCTCCTAAGGCTGTCCCTGGTTCACATAGCCCACAGTGGTCTGCCAGCTGCCTCTGGGAACCCCCCAGGGAGGAGACGCAGACCCCTCTCCCACCATTGCTCCCTGCCACTGATATTCAGAGATAGATTGCCACTGAACCTGGAGGTACCATTTGGCCAGCATGACTTCCTAGGACCCAGTGACAGACCCCTGGGGTCATCCATGAATTTATCACTGCTTCTTGTTGCAATGAATCCCACAGTTTTAATGATGCTCTGTGTGAAGAAGTCTCTCTTTTTGTGTGTCTTCCAATAGTCTCTGTCTTTGGATGATCCAATGTGGTTTAAGTGTTTGTGAGAGAGGGAGAAGAACTTTTCTCTGCCCATCCTCTCCACATTGTGCAAAATTTTGTTCTGAGTGGCCATAGCTGTCCAGGGTCTTGGGCAGAGGGAGGAAGGCCTTTCCCATGCATGCTACCTGTGATTACTTTAGCCGGGAGTGCCAAAAATTGGACCTGGGACTTCTGGATGCCAAGCAGATGCCCTGCCACTTGACACACGACTGCCTGCAAACAAGGCTCAGTGCCGGCTTCTGTAATTGAGAAGGTGTCTCCCAGGGTGCCAGAGCTCAATGCACTGCGCTCTGATGCCACCCCTTAGCCACCTCTGGCACTACCCCAGAGGAATATACAGCAGCTTCAGTCCCCAGGGGAGCCTTGTCTGCATGCTACCCTGGGGATCAATAGAGAAACCCTTTAGGAAATATCCTGAAGCTACCCAAAGCGATCGGATCAGATCAGAAGGGTGATGGGTAAATTAAATGTTTCTTGCTAATGGGTGCCAGACGTCCCTGAGAACAGGCAATTCTGCTAACGCCCTGGACTTTACTCATTCCAAATTAGCAGTGAGGCTGAATGAGTTTGGGAAGGCTCAGTCTTTTGATTGCAAGGAATACACCAGACCAGTGTGTGTGCATTCATTCATTCATTCATTCATTCATTCATTCATTCATTCATTATTCCAGCCAGTACATGTGTATTTAGTGAGGCAGGGACTGAAGTGGAGGTTGCAGTTCAGTGTTGGCACACCTGCTTTGCATGCATTTCCGTCACTGTCAACACCTCCAGGTAGGGCAGAGAAAAAGTCTTCTCTGAAACCCTGGAGAGACTCCCTTTGTCTGTGCAGATGATACCGAGCTAGAGAAGGACCCAGTGCCTTCCTAATGTAAGGCAGCCTCCGAAGGATAAAATTGAGGCTGGCGTAGGAGAGAGTGACTTTTGACGTTGACTCAGATATTTTGGGGGGGAGGGATGAGACGTTGTGCACAGAACTAGCTTTGGAAGACTTCATTGAAATCCTCTCCTTGCTGTTCCTTTGAACTGCAAAATGCTTCATTTTCTCCTCCAGGCCTGGGAACCTGCTCTCATCCAGTTTTCACAGCCTAGTCTTTCCAAACCAGGGCTGTGGATGTGTACATGTTGTGGTCTGATGTGTTGTGTTTGCCATAAACATTGGAACGCTGAAAATGAAGGTTGGTGGTGGACTGAGGAGATGAGAAATATTCTTTTGTCAGTGGTCGTTGGGGACAAAGCAGGAGAAGATGAGTCTTGCGTTGTAACTAGACCAGTAAGGGGGTTATGATTAATGGGACCCTGGGCAGCAAGCAATGATCTTACTGACAGCAAGTAGGGCTGCTGTGAACGGGCTGGCTGGACTCTTGGTGGGCTCTTGGTACAAGGGAGGAGGTGATTGAAGCAGGGTTGGCATAAGTTAGTGGCAAATGGGGGCGTTCTGGGTTCAAGTCTTGCCTTGGCCATGAGTGCGCGCTCTTTCTGCATCAGCACCCTGACTGTAAAGCAAGGGCTGCTTGACTTCTTGCTTCTTGTATCCACCACCAAGGAGCTTGGAGTGCTGGCATGTAGGTCTCCCCACTTCCACCCCTTTATCTTCGCAACCACGCTAGAAGGTGAATAATGATGTCAGGTCCCAAGTCACCCAAGGACTTTCGTGGCTGCATGGGAGTTTGAACTCGGTCACTGCACTGTTGTGGCCCTCTGCACCACACCTCTCTCCCTTGGCATAAGGATTTATGGACATAACATATGGGACATACTTATGGTACATCACTTGAAATACTAAGTCAGATGAGGCAGGGACCCCTTTAAGGAATGGTTCTAGAGGACTGAGATGAGCTGTGTTGGACTTCTAGGATTGGTGTGCTTTTTGGCCATCGTGGGTGCCTTCGTTGTTGGCAACCTTCAGTCTCGGAAGACTCTGGTATCGCGCTCTGAAAGGTGGTTCTGGAACAACGTCTAGCGTGGCTGAAAAGGCCGATTCGGGAGTGACAATCCCTTCCACACTGGGAGCAAGTGCAGTCTATCCCTGGCCTGTCTCCCTGGCTATGGGCCTTCCTTCTTTGCCTCTTAGCCTCAGACTGTTGGCCAAGTGTCTCTTCAAACTGGGAAAGGCCATGCTGCACAGCCTGCCTCCAAGCAGGCTGCTCAGAGATCAAGGTTTCCCACCTGTTGAGGTCCACTCCTAAGGCCTTCAGATCCCTCTTGCAGATGTCCTTGTATCGCAGCTGTGGTCTACCTGTAGGGCGCTTTCCTTGCAGGTAGGTGCCTTCATGGGGCTTCATGGTGCCTTCATGGGGCTAGGATTTGGTGAGGCTGTTCTCTGTCCCCATCACTGGGCAAACAGTTCCATCCTCTAACCAGGTGACCACTTCTCTTGGTGTGCAGTGCCTGCTGTTTCACTACTCTTCTTCCATGTAGGTGTTGGTTTGGGTGTCACAATACTTTGTTACTCTTACCTGCCAGTGTGATTCACCCTCAGGACCTTTTATGACTCAAAGCTCGCAAATGGAGCGTTGAAGAGCTGTGGATTTAAGCACTGGTAAGAGCGAAGGGTTGCTTTGACTGGAGAGAGGGCCCCAGCATGGAGGAGATGTTTTCAGAATGCATGATCAGAGCATCTTGTTTTCACTGATTCCTTAACGTGTTAAAATAAGCCAATGGGAGGCAAGACAACCTGAGCAGCATTTAAAACAGCAGTCCTAGCGCAAGCCCAAGCATTGTGTGGATTAATTCTGGAGTCCAAATGGGGACTGAGATAATTGGTTTGTGCTTTGCAAAGAATTCTGAATGCCTTGCTCATCTGTGCCAGTCCAGAGCGACATCGGGTGGATTTGCAACCTGTGAGCTGCAGACGTGAACTGTGGCCAAGGCAATCAGATTAAAGCTTTCCTAGATGTGACTTAAAATAGCTCTGGCTGCATTCAGTGGGGCTACGCAGTGGAATGTTCGGTGACATCTGGAGCTCAATTCAGTTGCTCTGAATTCTAAATGAAAATCTGTTCAGGGTTTTGTTTTTCTGTCTCAGTGAGAGCAAGAATAGCAGAACTGATCCTTTAATCGGCGGCCTGGGTGTAATATTAGTGGCTCAATAAGCTATTTATAAAGAATCGGGTTGATATTAATAACCTCTGTCCCTCTCCTGCCACACAGCATGGAATCAAAAGGACAAGTTTTTGTCTGTTCCTTGGAGACACAGACAAAGCCAATGAGCTGCTTTCAATTGTATTCTGAATGTCTCATCGATGGTCTCATTTATACATTGCACATTCAAAATTACTTTGATTTTCATGGCTTCCTACCCGGGGAGGTTTCAGCTTGAAACTGAAGGAGATTTCTCTGCAACAGCACATACTCCGGGTCTGTTCATAAGGATCAGGTCTGTGCTGTGCTCACAACTAGTCCAGGACTACTGAACAGTACTTAGCCTCTTCCCCTTGCCTCTTTTCTCTTTTCTTGCACTCCAGCTTGATGGCAATTTGACAATTGTTTGGACAAGGAGTGAGTGGCAGGAATACAGTATGTTTGGTCACTTTATTGTATTCCTAGAGGCCAATGAGAATCCTCTTAGGACTGTTCCTCGCACACTGAAATGCTCTCCCATATCAAAAAGTCCCTGTACTCTACATGAAAAGCTCACATTTGACAGAGGAAGGTCTGGTGGTTCTTTCCCATCCAAAGCCCACGGTGGCACTCGGTGTTTTCTGCAGAAGATCTTAACCCCTGACTGTGGGGGTTGGATTGTACCACTTTGCACTGTGAAGGGAGGGAAGCTTTTCCTTGTGGGCACAATGTCCTGCCCAGAAAATTGGGCTTTTGGGGTGGTGGCTGGGCTCGAGAGCTCTTCTTCCCCAGGAGGAAGAGGAGATGGAAGGGGAGGCAGAGAACTGCAGGCCTCCGTACAGTTGGAATTGGAGGGGTTGTCCTGGCTCCCAGACAGAACTGTCCTCCTGGACCTGAAGGGCAGGGGCAGGTTGGTGCTGCACAGGTGAAGTTCAGCAATCCAGGCTGGGAGGTTCCATTGCTGGTGATGGCACCAACCAGTTCACTGTGCCTGTGAATTAAAGTGATCCCCTCTGTGAATCAACTGTCTACAGCCAGAGGCAATTGTCCTCTAAAGCAGGCCGCCTTGAAATGGTGTCCAACATGGCATAGGGGAGTTGGCCTCCACTTGGCCATCATGAAAGAGTCAAGTAGGACTGAAGATTCAAGAGTCTTCTAGGTCTTAGATGAGGCCAGCTGTGAGTTCAGATGAAGTTTCAGTCAGATGTGGAAGAGTTTGAGAGCAGCCAGGCATGGTGGGTCAGAGTAGCTGAGCTCAGTTAAGCTATGGCTATCCCACCCCCTCTCTTTGTGAAAAGTGTTGCTTCTCTGCCCTCCCCGAGTTGTGTCACTTTCACCCCACAGAGAATATTCTCTTGTTTCTCAGTGCAAAGGCTGCGGACCTGCCAGGTATGAAACTGACAAAGATGTGTTTTTGTACTTACAGTCTCTCTGACTTCACTTGAAATACTAATAATAATAATACAGGCATTTATATACCGCCTTTCTTGGTCATCAGATTTCTCCTCAGACTTTAATTCAAGACGTTTTACATAGGCAGGCTGTTCTAAATCCCCATAGGGATTTTTACAATTGGAGAAAGGTTCTATCTTTCAAGAACCACACAACATTTCAGATGGATCTTTTGTGGTCTGTTATCACTTTCTGGCCTCCAGATTCCTCCCACGCAGGCTGACAAGCAGCTCCTTCATCTCTCCAAGAGCAGGTGGAATAACTCAGCTGGGCTTGTCAGCTGCTTCAAGGTCAGCTGCATTCACGGTGCCGGTGGCCTCGAACTGGCGACCTTCATTTAAAGAAATTCTGTACTAGTTGGCTCTGTAGGCCAAACCCTGATTTTAGAGTCTTAGGGCACAATCCTAACCCCTTATGTCAGTGCTTTCCAGCAATGCAGCTCTGAGATAAGGGAACAAACATTCCCTTACTTTGAGGAGGCCTCTGTGAGTGCCACCCAGCTGCAGGATGCAGCACATGTCCCATTGGCACTACTATACCAGTGCTGGAAAGCACTGACGGAAGGGGTTAGGATTGCGCCCTAAATGTGGCAAAGGCACAGGGAGGGAGGAAGACATGTTTCTCATCATCCATGACAGCGCAGGCATTGTCCAAAGGCGTTTGCAACCTTCCTGTTGCCTGGTTCCAGGTAATGCTGTGGATTGCCTTGCACCTGCTAGCTGGGGTGAGCAACTATAAGTTGTGGCTTATGTATTTAGGACCTTCTACTTCGCTCATGCAGGTGGGTCCTGGCCCCAACTTCATAAACCAAAGTCATCTTTGGAATCTTGAGATTAGGCAGGTGGTGACTGGCAGAGGGCATCTTCAGACCTGGTACCCTTTCTTTGCAATGCCCTCCCAGAGAGACTTAGGCCTGGTGCCAAGCTTGATGCCCTTCTGGCTCCAAGGAGAGACTTCTTGAGCTGTCCAAGCCTTGGGCATGTGAAATAGATGAATGCATTTAGTATTTTTCCCTTGAACAGATTGTGGAAGTCCTGCAGAGTCAGCCCCAGTCTTGAACTGAAAACTGGCGAGGGAGGGGTGATCTTTTCTGCTGCTGGGGTGGTGCAACCTGGACCACCAGCCCATGCCTACAGCATTGGCTCTGCCAACACTGCCATGGCACTCGGGGAAAGAAAAGAAGGCCACCCTTACTGGGTTTCTCACATGGTTTAATCAAACTCAAGAGCATGAGACATCTGCTTTTATTTTACAAGATGTTGTGTACAAAGAAGCCCCGTCCTTCATGCTACCTCTGTGTAAATAAAGCCAGAAGTTCTGTACTTCCATCTTTTAAGGAAACTGTTCAAGGAGGAAGGGGGGGGCAGTTTGCCTCTTGCAGTTCACCACTGATGCAACCTGCTTATTGTTTCTTGATCTATGGAGACTTTGCAGGGCTCCCAATGATGTCATGTAAATAGCAAAATGAAGGAAGTTTATTTAAAAGGGTTAAAATTACATGAAATGATGGAGGGAGAATTAAAGAGTCGCTGACCAGCACTTGTGAGGAGAAAGTAACTTTACAGGCAATGGGGAAGAGTTTGGTGGCCCAGAGCTTACAAGGGAACCAAATGTGAGCATGTATTGCTGGGTCCTTCCCCTCCCCCTAAAATGCTCACATTTGTGCTGGTCTGGATCTTGGTGGATGGGGGGAGGGGGGTTCAGCTGGACTCTTGGTTCTCCTGCATGGCTCCTGAGCAGACAAAAAGCCAAGTTCTTGGTTTACTGATCAGTTGGGGAAGGAAGGCAAGTGAACAGTATTAGGGCAAGCATGACAACAGCATCACAGCTTAGGATGCAAAAGGCAGCACAAGAATCTCCTTAGAGCCAGGGAGGTTGAAAATAGAAGAAATCAGGGATTTCCACCCCAGTCATGTTTGGGGCAAAGTCTCCCTGGTCCTGCTGCAAATGTAGAATCAAAGTTGAAGGCTACTGACAGTTCTGGACAAAGTAATTGGATAAAAGGATTGGAGCCCCATTTGCAACAAAGAGAACCAAAGAAAGTCAGGAAGAGGCTGAGAGATCAGATCTACAGTGTGCATTTCAAAAGAATCTGCAAGGTGGTGTCTGAAGAGCAAGAGAAATGCACAGGGATTTGAATGCCAGGAACCTGTTAGCAGCACCTGTCAAATCTGCTCTCGACCGTATGAAAAGGATTCTTGAGAGGAATGTTCTGCAGCATCTCCGAAAAGCATAGCAAGTGCAGATGGAAGATGTGAGCGTCAGAGAAGAAAATGAACCAGCCGCTTAAATCTTCGGCATGGCATAAAACAGAGCATCACCTTTATAGGGACTTAGGGCCCAATTCTAAACTGACCCAGTGCTGGTGCTGGACGCTGTCAGCGTGCCGTAAAGCACATTTCAAGAATCAAATACGAAGGAACCCAGAAGGCTTCCCCAGGCCTCCTCATGCCTCATGAGGCCTTAAAAACATCACTTCTAATTTTTCCATGAAACCTGAAATCGTGTTTTGAGCTCTAGAGTTCGGTCTGAGCTCGGCAGAGGCCCTGGACAGATGTCCACAGCCTCTGTTGAGCTCAGGAACCCCACTGGAGGGGAGGGGAGCTAGGCTGCCCTTGCCTCCAGAGGGTCCAGACCGCAGGGACGGGCATTTGTCCATATCAGCAGTTGTGGCTATCGACAGGGGGTTCTGGAGCAGACCTATCTGTGGGTCTGGGCACACCTGTATATGATTCTTGGAACAGGAAGCATTCACACATTTTCCACAAGAAATTGAGTGGAATAATTATGTGCTGAAGCAGGGACACCTGCTTATGGAATCTGTAGCGCCATCAGAATAAGTAGGGAGGCATCAGGTACTGCCAGCTGAAAGGAATACAGCAAACCCAGGAAAAAGTTTGAGACTGGCCCGAAGGGGTCAGCGTTGCAGGGCACTCCAAAAACGCTGTGGTCTTTCTTCCAGGTTTGCATCTGTTCTAACCGCCGCAGGACTCTGCAATGTGCCTCTGAGCCACCTCTGATCAAACCTGCAAGGGTTTTATTTTCCTTACTGTGTAGATGGACGTGTTTAGAATGTGTTGTTGAAATCTGGCCCCCGTTTGGGAGGAAATAAGCTGTCACGGCACTGCAACAAATAGATCTCCTGGCATCAGAGACAAAAATGATTTAGATGCCTTCGATGGCAAAGGGCAGAGAGGTGGCAAACTGACTTTAATGCGGCACAGAGCAAATGTGTCTGAGAATGAAGGGGAGGGAAAAACAACAATTCTAGGAAGTCAAACTTTTTGAGGCTGGATGGGGGGAGATGCCCGCCATAAGAACATAAGAACATAAGAACAGGCCCACTGGATCAGGCCATAGGCCCATCTAGTCCAGCTTCCTGTATCTCACAGCGGCCCACCAAATGCCCCAGGGAGCACACCAGATAACAAGAGACCTCATCCTGGTGCTCTCCCCTACATCTGGCATTCTGACTTAACCCATTCCTAAAATCAGGAGGTTGCGCATACACATCATGGCTTGTACCCCATAATGGATTTTTCCTCCAGAAACTCGTCCAATCCCCTTTTAAAGGCGTCTAGGCTAGACGCCAGCACCACATCCTGTGGCAAGGAGTTCCACAGACCGACCACGCGCTGAGTAAAGAAATATTTTCTTTTGTCTGTCCTAACCCGCCCAACACTCAATTTTAGTGGATGTCCCCTGGTTCTGGTATTATGTGAGAGTGTAAAGAGCATCTCCCTATCCACTCTGTCCATCCCCTGCATAATTTTGTATGTCTCAATCATGTCCCCCCTCAAGCGTCTCTTTTCTAGGCTGAAGAGGCCCAAACGCCGTAGCCTTTCCTCATAAGGAAGGTGCCCCAGCCCCGTAATCATCTTAGTCGCTCTCTTTTGCACCTTTTCCATTTCCACTATGTCTTTTTTGAGATGCGGCGACCAGAACTGGACACAATACTCCAGGTGTGGCCTTACCATAGATTTGTACAACGGCATTATAATACTAACTGTTTTGTTCTCAATACCCTTCCTAATGATCCCAAGCATAGAATTGGCCTTCTTCACTGCCGCCGCACATTGGGTCGACACTTTCATCGACCTGTCCACCACCACCCCAAGATCTCTCTCCTGATCTGTCACAGACAGCTCAGAACCCATCAGCCTATATCTAAAGTTTTGATTTTTTGCCCCAATGTGCATGACTTTACACTTACCGACATTGAAGCGCATCTGCCATTTTGCTGCCCATTCTGCCAGTCTGGAGAGATCCTTCTGGAGCTCCTCACAATCACTTCTGGTCTTTACCACTCGGAAAAGTTTGGTGTCGTCTGCAAACTTAGCCACTTCACTGCTCAACCCTGTCTCCAGGTCATTTATGAAGAGGTTGAAAAGCACCGGTCCCAGGACAGATCCTTGGGGCACACCGCTTTTCACCTCTCTCCATTGTGAAAATTGCCCATTGACACCCACTCTCTGCTTCCTGGCCTCCAACCAGTTCTCAATCCACGAGAGGACCTGTCCTCTAATTCCCTGACTGTGGAGTTTTTTCAGTAGCCTTTGGTGAGGGACCGTGTCAAACGCCTTCTGAAAGTCCAGATATATAATGTCCACGGGTTCTCCCGCATCCACATGCCTGTTGACCTTTTCAAAGAATTCTATAAGGTTTGTGAGGCAAGACTTACCCTTACAGAAGCCATGCTGACTCTCCCTCAGCAAGGCCTGTTCGTCTATGTGTTTTGAGATCCTATCTTTGATGAGGCATTCCACCATCTTACCCGGTATAGATGTTAGGCTGACCGGCCTATAGTTTCCCGGGTCCCCCCTCTTTCCCTTTTTAAAAATAGGCGTGACATTTGCTATCCTCCAATCTTCTGGCACCGTGGCCGTTTTGAGGGACAAGTTGCATACCTTAGTCAAGAGATCTGCAACTTCATTCTTCAATTCCTTAATAACCCTTGAGTGTATGCCATCAGGGCCCGGTGACTTATTGATCTTTAATTTATCAATGAGGTCTGAAACATCTTCTCTTTTAACCTCTATCTGACTTAACTCCTCGGTCAGGAGGGGCCGTTCGGGCAGCGGTATCTGCCCGAGGTCTTCTGCCGTGAAGACAGATGCAAAGAACTCATTTAATTTCTCTGCCATCTCTAAGTCTCCTTTTATCTCCCCTTTCCCTCCCTCACCATCCAGAGGGCCAACCGCTTCTCTGGCGGGTTTCCTGCTTCTAACATATTTGAAGAAGCTTTTATTATTCCCCTTAATGTTGCCGGCCATGCGTTCCTCATAGTCTCGCTTGGCCTCCCCTATCACCTTCTTACATTTCTTTTGCCACAGTTTATGTTCCTTTTTATCCGCCGTAAGAATGGAAGAAACAAACACACCAGTTTGCCCACGAAGGGTTCTTTCAGTGTAAATGGCAAATGTTGCAACTATCCGAAGCACTGGAATTTTATGCATGTCTCACTGGAAGGAACTGCTTGTGCAGTGATGACCCCTTGGGTCTGATGGGGCCATAACAGGGTCCCTGTGTTCTAGATGCAGAAGGCCCTAGGTTCAAATCCTGACAGCTTCTCCAGGTAGGTCTGGGAAAGATCCCTGCCTAGAACTAGAATTGCCAACTCTGTTTGAAGCTGTTTCTGGACAGTGTTTTTCCAACCTGATATCAGGTGCAAGATGCCTGAAGGTCTTGATAAAAATCTCCAGGCTTGCTTTCTGTGGTCATCTGGAGATTGATGTAGATTCCTGGAGACTCCAGACTGCTCATGAAGGGTTGGTAACCTTTCCTGATATCCCAGGGAGCTGGTGCCAATCAGTAGTGACAAGCCTTAGCTGGAAGAGGTCATGGTTTGACTCCCTAAAAAGCCACTGCATGCGTTCATGTGTCATGCTATCATATGATTCATATATCATGATACCCACAGCTATCAATTCACCTTTCCAGTCCTCAAGTGGTTCTGTTTGCCATTGTTTTTTTTTAAATAGCTAAGAATGTTCTCATACGAACAAACTTCACTCAGTCTCTCTGCATCATGGGTTTTATATTCTTCATAAGACTGTGTAGTTAGATATACTAAAAAGCAAAACAAAAAAAATCCATGGTGCAGTGCAGAGTCTGTGGCAAGTAAGTTTTTGAACTCCTTCACCGTCCACCCAGGATGCTGGACTTTTTGCACAGTGTCACAAACTGGCCTCATCTCTTAATGGACCGCCACAGCACTTCTGGCTCTCATGCTTAAGGATCCAAAGCTGTGGTGATGTGCTGGTCCGCATCTTGGGGGTCCACCTGGACTCGCAACTGCTCCTGGATTCCCAGGTGGCGGCTGTGGCTAGGGGGGCCTTTGCTCAGCTTCGGCTGGTGCGCCAGCTGCGTCCATACTTGGATCATGCAGACCTGGCCACGGTGATCCATGCTACGGTGACATCGAGGTTAGATTATTGTAACGCGCTTTATGTGGGGCTGCCCCTGAAGACGGTTTGGAAACTGCAATTAGTGCAGAATGCGGCGGCCCGTGTGGTCACTGGAGCTAGGCGGTTTGACTCTGTCAGCCCGCTTCTCCAGGGGCTACATTGGCTGCCCATTCGTTTCCGGGCCCAATTCAAGGTGCTGGTTTTGACCTTTAAAGCCCTATACTGCTTTGGGCCAGGGTATCTTAGAGATCGCCTACTCCCGTACAATCCGGCTCGTCCTCTCAGGTCATCAGAGAAGGCCTTTTTACACGTGCCGCCGCCTAAGGAGGTACGTGGGGCGGCGGCAAGAAATAGGGCCTTCTCAGTAGTGGCACCAACGTTGTGGAACTCCCTTCCCCTTGACTTGAGAATGGCTCCCTCCCTCGAGACCTTTCGGTGAGGCCTGAAGACCTTGTTGTTTAACCAAGCCTTCTGACGTTATGGCCTTTTTAACATCTTTTATATATCTTTTAGTTGCTTTTTTACAGGCCCGATTCCTCTAAGAACTGCTGTTTTATGCTCTTTTATTCTGACTCTTCTGACTACTGTTTTTATGGGTTCTGCTAATGTGTTTTTTAATATGTTTTTATCTGTGAAATTATGTTTTAATTTGTTTTATATGTTGTTAGCCGCCCTGGGTCCCTTTTTGGGAGAAGGGCGGGATAAAAATAAAGTTTTATTATTATTATTATTATTATTATTATTATTATTATTATTATTATTATTATTATTATTATTATTATTATTATTATTATGTGGGCAAGGGACTGTACTGGAAATCCAGACTGTCGCATGTTGAAGTGACTGAATGCAGCAACCTCATGGTGATCCCCTTAATGGGCAGTGTGTGGATTGCAGCTTGCAAATGTAGAGTAGAATCTAGATTGCTTGACTGATGGCTTCAGACACTGTCAACTGGACGTTGGTGTCGCAGCTGCCCTTTCCATTTGCCTTTGAAAAATGAGTAGGCATCTGGCTATACCGTTGGGTGCTTTTTGAGTTGGTCTTGTAGAGAGTGGCCGAACTTCAAAGTGCTTCCCTTCTTTTTGATCCTAGCAAAACTTCTGGTCCGGAATGGAACTGGACTATGGCAATGCAAGGGCAGCAGCTGCATGGGGGTGAGCTACTTATGGGGAGACATCTTAATTCAAGTGCTCGCTGGCAAAGGTCCCCACTGGCTAGCTGCCTACCCAAGCTTCCATAAGGTGTCCGGGGGGGGGGGGAGAAAGATGCTGTTGCTTGCTGCACTGAGCATCTGGATGAGCGTCTGCCTGCCTCTCTGCAGAGATGCTCTCCTTGCAAGTCTGTTAAAGTCCAGCCTGTCACTGTTGATGCAGTTGCTTCTTTCCAAATCACCCACAGGTAGCATTAGGCAGGCTGTACAGTGAGAAATGCTGCAGTAGTCACTGACAAATGCAGCTGAACAGTGTGACTCACGCCTGCATCAAAGTACTTCTGAGAAAAGAGACAACCTTGTTTTGCAATGAGGAACAAGTGTCTCTGTGCTTTGGCATCTCCTGCTGTAGACCAGTTGGTGCCCACGATACTGGAGCCAGAGAGAACCGGGAGGAAGGTAGGCGGGTGCTTGAGACTGTCCCCAGGGTCTGGTCTCTGTCCTTGGAAGTTTCCTCGCTCTCTTCCACTGAGCGGTTCCAGGGTGGAAGTCTGCTCCTCCTGCCTTTTCAGTGAAGGCCAAGGGAGCTGCAATTCTGCAGGAATCCTACTTAAAGATAGCCCCCCCCCCCCGCCCACTGTCAACTTTTTAGACAGGCGGGTAAAAGGGATCTATTCTGGAGAGGGATATGAACAGCAACAAAAAATTTCAGGTTTTTTGTATTGATTCTTGAGCAAAACATTCTATCTGGTGGCTCCCAACCGAATGGAGATACTTGCATTGACTGGCAAAATATTGGAGGGAGGAATGTTTTTTTGCCATGCTTCAGATGTCGGTTGTTTGGATGTGTCTTTTTAAAAGTTTGATGCTGTGTTGTTATGTTCAAGTCTGTCAAATAATTAGATTAATTAATGAAACCCCAGTATTGCCGTTCACCACCAGCCTTCAGGCATCATTCATGGTTATTTTTAAAGTCAGATTTTTGATGTGATTGTTTTCCTCTTGTTTAGCAACTCTTCCTAAGTTTATGTCCGCGCTTCCAGTTTATGCATGTATTTGTCTTGCAACGGTTAGTAGTAGTTGTGTTTTTTTTTTTTTAAAGTTCATATAGCTTTATTTGGAGAAAGAGTGATTTTTATATTCATAATGCTGGAGTTATGTCTTTCCAAGTCGGATACTGGAGCCCTGGGTTCAAATCCCCCACTTTGCGATTTAACTCATTGGGTACTCTTAGGCCAGTTGCTCTCTCTGTGGCCCGAGCAACCCCCACTGGGTTTTTCTGAGGATGAGAGGCAGGGAGAATCACGTGTACCACCCTGAGCTGTTCAGAGGAAGAAAAATGAATTGGATAGAAATCAGGTGGCTCTGGGACCAGCTTCAGATCTTTGGCACATGAAACAGCATGCCAGATTACCATTTGCCCCCTTCCCGCACCAGCCTTTGCTTTTCCTGCTCACTAGATGGGAAAAGGAAGGGGAGGTTAAGCAGAAGAGGAAGTATGGAGTTGTGGCCTAGACTGGCATCTCCAGTATTTCCTTTTCCAGTCCAGGAAGTGGACAGACAAGCAGCGGAGGTGAGTGGATGGACGGAAAGCGATGTTCCCTGCCAGTCTGCTGCTTGAGACGGCTGCCTCAGCTGGCCTCGCAGAAGGGCTGGCCCAGATGGTTCCATTTTCCATGGCCACTCTGAATGCATCTGCATGCCTCTTTTGGCCTTGCAGTGGCCTGCAGGGCAGAAATCTGGAGGCCAGGCTGCCTGCTTTATGTCCAGCTAACGATCGTGCGGATTAGCGAGGAGGTGCTCCATTCGTCCACCAAGGCTGTATGATGTAGAGGTATTTGGTGGCTGTCCCGTGGCTGTAGAGCTCCTTTGTTCCTGTGCAGAAGACTTGTTCACTGCAAATGGGAGATCATGTGGCAATCAGTACCGTCGGTGAAGGTGAACCGCAGAGGCTGGGCTGAGGGCACAGGAGTGTGTGGCTGGTCAGTACTGTGCTGCTCGAAGATCAGGTTTTTAGCCTCACCTTTGAGCAGTGGTTGAACTCAGTGGCATTGAACTCAGAGTAGTTCTGTGGGTTGTGGGGATTGGCAAGTGGTTCCTCCCTGTCTCCATTGCGCAGGCAGAGTACTGTGTGTTGGAAGGGACATTCTGCACTTGGCAGTGTTTTGGTTCCTTCACTGGGAATCGTCCCGTCACTTAAAGCACTTATCTTCCTTTCCCATTGACATCCACTGCGAGGATGGCCCCTGGAGTGACAATGCACAGTCAGGATCAAAACAAGTCTCCACAGCACATGAATCAAGTGTCATGTTGCCTCAAATTACCCACCAGTGTCAGAAGCAAAGCATAATGGAAAGACATTCAAGTCAGGTGTTGGTGTGAGTTGCTGCTGGAGGGAAACCGGCTCAAAGCACTTGTGGCCAGTGTGAGGCTCTGAAGCAGCCCCCTTTTAACAAATGGTTGGAGTGACACTCCACACTGCGAGAGGAGTGACTGGTGGTGCTTCTTTCTCTTCCTGGGCATGGGGCCATCGCAGAGGAGGCCTGGCTCTGTGACTCATGCCCAGAGACTGCAAGGCCTGCCCTCTTACTGCTCTGTTATTTAAATTCCGCGCCAGCCAAAGATCTCCTTGTGGCATTTGAGGCTGTGTAGCAAATGCTGCCACGCGCTGCCCGCGCAGTGCCCTGCTGCGCCACATGGTGCCCCCTACCCACTGGTGACCCAGCTGCTGCCTGTGAAAGGAAGTGTGGAAGAGGGCTGGTGGGTCAGACTCTCTAGCCCAGCATTTGCCTCTCCTCTCCACACATGCTCTTCTTTTTTAAAAGCAGGGAGCAGGAGGCGACGCTGGGCATCCCCTGCCAGACTGCCAGCTGACGCCGACTGCCACAGCCTTGTGGTTGGGCTGGTCCTCTTCCAACTGGACTGGGGCTTCACAGCACAGAAGGGGCCAGCACTAGCTGGTGGCTACAATGATGCCTGACTACACAGTTCGCAAGGTTGTCTGGACACTCTTTGTGGTCGAAATAGGCAGTTTTGTGAGACTTCCACTGTCCACTTGAGGTAGAATCTTGCAGTGGGTTCTGACGCTTGGGAATTTTCCAATCCTGTTAAGTCTCTAAAGCCTTCCTGTATGCTGTAGCACTCGCCCAATTACCCTCTGCGAGCTAATTATTACACACGCATGCGCACACTCAAGCACGCAGCAATAGCTCTTTTTCTGCAGATCTGAGCAATTAGGAAGCTCTGCTGCTGACGAAACTTCATCCTTGTCGCAGCTCGAAACAATTTGCTGGCCAAGATTCTGTGCTCCGCCTTGAACCTTTACCCAGACCCTGTTCTTTTCTTTGCAGTGTATCAGCCATAGTAATCTGTTGCTCACACTGTGGTTTCCAGTGATAACTGAACTGGGCAAGTGCTTGAGGTGGGTGACTTCCTGCTGACCCATCAGGCATTGTTTTCCTGGCCCTCCCTTCCGTAAAGAGCAATCCCTTTGCCAATCCAAGTTGAGGGAAGAGGGAGGTAAATATGGGAAGAGGCAGGGCTAGCCCAAGACCTCCCAGCCCCTGAGGTGGCAGTCCAAAACCATTTCCTTCCTCCTTCTCTGGTGATATGGCAGTCTCTCCTCCTCCCTGGATTGGAAGAGGAAGAGGGAGTGGAGGAAAGGAGAGTGATGGACTAGAGTGTCTCCACAGAAAGAAGGAGGGACCATAGCAAGGTTCAGTCCTTGCTCTGCGTTCAGAAACTCCCTGGCAGCATCTTGAGGTAGGGCTGGGAAGCCTCCATTTGGAACCTTGTAGAGCTGTTGCCAGTCAGTGTAAACAGTGCTGACTTGTATGGACCAGCGGCCTGCCTCCGTAGGTGTCAACTTTATGTGTCCAGTTTGGTTTTGTTCAAAAGCTTTTTAGTTTGTCTTTCTGCAACGGCAGGTAACCAAAAATGACTTTATGGAGATGGCGAGATATCCGTGTATGAAATAAGCAGAAATGAGGCATCTCCAGTAAAACTGTGATCTCTAGGCTGAGCTGTGCCTTTTCAGAAGCATGAGGTTTCCCATTGCAAGCAGTCTCTCCTGTGTGTGTGTGAGAGAGAGAGGGGGGGGGAAATATTTTTGGGCCTTGTTTGTCTTGATTTCGCTTCCTTTACACCTGTCAAAAGTAGAGCTCAGCTGGTGTTTCCTGCTGCCTTGAGCAGTGTGACACTGTTCAAATATTTGTGGCAATTAAGTGGCTTTTAATGATCAAACTGTGTTTGTGTTTTAGGGGAAAAGTGGAAGCTGTCACCGATGCTCTCTCCGCGGACCTCCTCTTGCCGTCACCTGGGATTTTGAGGCTTCTTAATGTGAGTTTTTAATTGAGTAAAGCGAAGCTAAAGTTACGTGTGATATTTTTGCAAGCGGGGTGTGTGAAGGCAGAGTGGTGAGTTGCTGGTGTTGTCTGAAGTGGCATGAACCCCCTTGCAGTCTGTGTCCAAAAGTTCTGTCTTCACTTGATGGACAGCACTCTCTGTTTCTGGGAGAGAGGCTATACCTACCGCAAGAGACGCTGGAAATCGGGTTTCTTGGGGAAACCGCACCTCCTGATTCAAGAGCCTTCTTTCGTCCCCCTAATCCCTGGGGTCTGGGGACACTCTGTAGGTACTCAGCAGGATCAGAAATGTCTTCTGGACAGGCCCAGCTACAGTTCTGTCTTGCTTCAACTGCCCTACAGTTGGTTCAGTCATACCAAAGCTAGTCAGCCCTGCAATGCCCTAGCGTGGAGTGAACTTCAGCTTTCAACAGTAGGTGGGGTGTCTGGACTTCACCACATCATTCTGCAAATGGGAAGGAGTGTGGGGTGTGTGTGTGTGTGTGTGTGTGTGTGTGTGTTGCAGATTATTGTGCTCTTATTCTCAGAATTTACTTGTGGAAGAGCTTGTCCCCAGACATGGTGGGATTCCTGCTCCTGGATGGATTTAAAAGGGAGGTTGGAGAGATTCATGGAGGGGACTGGGAAGGAGGAGTGGTCTGCCAGTGGCTCTTAGCTGTGACCTCCGTGTGTCAAGCAGCGTGGAAATTTTCTCACTCAGTTTAGAGCCTCTGATTCTGAGGACTGAAGCAAAGCTCCAGACTTAGAGCTTCTTTTCTGTCCGCTGTTGTACCTGCAATAAGGGCAAATTTCTTGGCTTGCAGATAAACCCTGTGTAAGTTTTATGTTGGTGGAAGGAAGAGGAGGTGTACAAAAGGGAGTGGCTGCTGAAGAACAGTTGTGGGGGGTGGGGCAAGGTGAGAGGGGAAGTATTGCCTTCATCTTTTGCTTTTGGGCTTTCTGGAGACTTCTGGCGGGCCACTGTAAGATGCAGGATGCTGCCCTAGAGGAATACTTGTTCTGACTCGGCAGGGCTCTTCCGATGGTCTCTACTGAACATTTTCATTCTCATGCTCCCCCTGCCAGCTTCTTATGATGATCTTATGGTTGAATGCCCTTCACTTGCAGAGTCCTCCCATGTGGAAGCATAGAGTGTCAGGGAAAAGCCATTCCCCCTGATATGCTGACTCTCTGTGTGCAGAAATTTACGGGCTGGGTGCAGTGGCTACGCCTGCACCCAAGGTCTGATTCCAGGGCTCTGGGTCTCTTGGACCAGTTGAAGTTGTTCTCGCTCTCCTAGTTTGATTTCTCCTCCTTGCCGAAAGGTTCTCTGCGCACCTTTCCCTGTCGGTGTATCCTGATGAATTTGATCACTGTGGACAATCTACTTGGTGAATTTGATCATTGTGACTGTCAGGTCCTTCCCTTTCTGCTTCTTTTCTAATCTATTGCAGAGAAATTTCAAGTATGAGACCGTTAATTCAAATGCTCAATTAAATACATCGGCTCGTTTTGAAAATGTCCACTTAAATATCTAACCAGAACTGCAGGGCTGATGCCAAGAGACAGACACAGGCTGTCCTCTCCAGAAACTGCAGCTACTGAAAAGGTCCTTTGCCTGCAGTGGGCTGCAGCTGGGGGCTGGCCTTGGGGGTAGCAGGGGGGCTGGGGGCCATCTTCTATCCCTGTTGCTTCAAAGAAGAGGGAGAAATGTTCATGTTGGCAACCTTCAGTCTCGAAAGACTCTGGTATCGCGCTCTGAATGGTGGTTCTGGAACAGCATCTAGTGTGGCTGAAAAGGCGAATTCGGGAGTGACAATCCCTTCCACACTGGGAGCAAGTGCAGTCTGTCCCTGGCCTGTCTCCCTGGCTGTGGGCCTTCCTTCTTTGCCTCTTTGCCTCAGACTGTTGGCCGAGTGTCTCTTCAAACTGGGAAAGGCCATGCTGCACAGCCTGCCTCCAAGCGGGACACTAAGGGGCCAAGGTTTCCCACCTGCTGAGGTTCACTCCTAAGAGGGAGAAAAGACCATCACTTTCAGCCGGAGACAGGGTTGCCCCATTCAGGTGGCAGGCTGTGGGTGGGTGGATGTCTGTAGCCTGCTTCTGTTTGTCTGTCTTGGGCTGGTCTGGCCTTGAGCATCTGCTTAGCTTTGGGTGAAAAAAATGCCCGCCTCAGTGCC
Organism: Tiliqua scincoides; assembly: GCF_035046505.1. NCBI lineage: Eukaryota > Metazoa > Chordata > Lepidosauria > Squamata > Scincidae > Tiliqua > Tiliqua scincoides. The sequence goes on from NC_089832.1 coordinate 1,609,440, forward strand.
GGGAGAGCAAGCAAGGTGTGTGCCAGCATGATCCTGGCTCCTTTTTCTAACCTGGCTGTTCCAGGGGGCACCTGCAACTTTGTCCAGCTGAATTTTTATGCCATCCTCATTTCAGCGCCTGCTGTGTGGAATAGCTTGGACTGTGATGGAGCTCCAGAATCTGTTTCTGGAGTTGAGCATCAGGTTTAGAGCCTGGCTGTGCCCATGCATTGCATGAGGTAGGGGAAGCTCTTCTCCGCACTTGCAGGGTTGCGGGAGAAAAGGGTGCCTTGGAGCATGTGAAGAGTGCCAGTTCATTCACTGCTGGGGATTCAGTGTTGTTTTTAAGTTGTTGTTGCTGTTGTTGTGCTGCTTACAGTGGATGCTGGGGGGGGGTGGTTTCTGCCTGTGCTGGGCTGCCCCTGAGGTTGACTGAGAAACGGCCCCTGATTCAAACTCTGGTGTCCAGACTGCAGCGGTGACCAAACAAGTACCCTAAAGACTGTTAATGACGATGAGAGAGAGGGAGAGAGATATATATGTTCCCCTGCCATGCTGTGTCTCCAGAGCAAGGCTCTGTTGGGAGTACTGGGAGAAACTGACCAGGGGCTCCAGTCCCACCAGCACTGAAGGAGAAAAGGGTTTCAGGAGGTCCAACTCCAAGTGTCAGTGGTGGCGCTGGCTGGGGTGCTGCATGTGGATGCAGGCAAAGGGTCTTTCTGCAGGCAAAGGGTCTGTGTCTCCAAATACAGGATCTGCAGGGGCAGAATTCCTTTGGGAAGAATTTCAGCTTGGCTGCCCGTCTTTATGCTGATTTATGCATAAGCAGGTACCCTGCATAGTCAGCCCAACTGGGCTTCCAGAGCAGCTTTTATAGAGACTTGGCAAAGTGGGGTTTATTGTGCATTTTGTGAAAGCCGCAATTGATTTTTCACACGTTAGGAAGGAACGCTTCTGGAAAGATGGATGGTGTTTTGTGCAGAAAGTCTCTCTTCATCGCAGGATTTTGTACATTGTGGGAGTGCTGGGTGGGCCAGCAGGCAAGAGGAGAGAATGACTGGGCCATGGATTATTCCCTGCCCTGCGACTGCAACAGAATGCAGGGTTGCTGCATAGCTAGAAATGTTGTCTTGCTAGGGAACACGTCCCTGTCTGGACCAAAGCCACAGGTGTGAGCTCTTGCCACAAGGCCCCTTCCAACCTTTCCTTCCCCTCTCTCTAATGAGCCTGTAAAGAACATATTGGGAGCTGTTGATGAATACTGAAAGACCCCTGTGCAGAGGTGCCAATGCCCAGCTGTCACGTTGGCTGCAGGAAGACTGCTTGGTGCCTTCCCAGATCTGACAGCCGCCCCTTGTCTTTGCAGCTCCAGCAAGGAAGGAAGGCAGCCAGGGAAGGGTCTCACCTAGCTGGACTTGTGCCCTCCGTTATAAAGGGAGCCCTTTCTGAAGCCACCTTGTGCCCCTGGAGGAAGGAAGGGTGGGTTTGCTCCTTGACATCTGCAGTTGGAAAGGGGCCTCCAGCAGCCAGCCTGGAATTGAGGACCTTTCTCAGCCTGAGACCATCCTTGGAGGATTCTGGTTGGAGCAGCCTGTCCTGAGCAAGATGGATCCTGGCCCGGCACTTGTGTGTTCATTATGTGGTGTTTCTGCAGGGTATAACAGTAACAGGAGGAAACTGAACAGGGTACTTCCAACATGGGGGCAGGATTAAGTCTTGCATGAACACAGTATCACTTGGGCCCCAGTCAGTTCCAGTCAACACAGCTCTGTGTTTGCAGTTTTGTATGCAATCCTTTGTGCAGAGAGCTCAGTGCAGTAGCATTGCAATCCCCACCATGTGTCATCTTAGCCCCCCATGGAGAAGCCTGAGGGAGCCAGTGGGCTTGCACACAAGAGAAGGGAGGTGGCAGATTGCAGAGCAATCTGTGGTATGCGACCTCCAAGAACTGGTAGTTCACAAAGTCCCCAGGAGTTGAGACAAGTCAAAGTCTCAAGCTGTGGTTTCTTTCCCTGCCTCTGGCTCACTGTAGTTAGTTAAATCAAAGTTCCTCAAGTTGATGCGTAGAGGGGAGAGCATGCCTGAGCCTCCGGCTTCCTTAAGGCTTGTTCCTGTAGCCCCTGGCTACAGTCTCTGGACTAAGCCAGAGACTGTGTGACAAATGACTTAGAGCAGGGGTGTCCAAAGTTTTTGGCAGGAGGGCCACATCGGCTCTCTGACACTGTGTCGGGAGCCAGGGGAAAAAAAGAATTAATTTACATTTAAAATTTGAATAAATTTACACAAGTTTACATAAATGAATATATTAAAGATGAACTTATATGAATGAATGAGGGTCTTAAAATAGCTCAAGGCCTATAAAAGGCCTTGCACAAAGCAAGGCTGGCTTTTCCTTTGCTGCCACTGCTGCATCACAGATGTGAAAGAGCAAGCAGTGGAGGGAGCTCTCATCCCACAGCTCACACGAGCGGTCAAACAGTAGCCCTCATGCTGAGAGAAGTTGCGTTGGGCCAGTGCGGGCTTCAACAAATCTCCAGAGGGCCAGAGGCTCATTGGAGACTGGGGGCTCCCTGAGGGCCGCATTGAGAGGCCTCAAGGGCCGCAAGTGGCCCCTGGGCCGGGGTTTGGGCACCCCTGACTCAGAGGATGGAGCATGTGACATGCCACTTCCTAGTTCAGTATCAGAGAGCTGTTGTTCGGGGGGGGGGGGTTGGGGTGTTTTCTTGGCATCACTGAGAAGTCCAGGTTGTTGCCCCAGCTAGGAATGTGTTTTGCACACTCCTGAATGGATGCAATGCTTGCAAGACTCACTTGGCTTGTTGGGGAGCAGGGCTCCAAAACAGATGAGAAACAGCATATTGCCAACAACACTGGTAGGTGGTTTTCCAGTAAAGTTGTTTCTCTTTTTTAAAATTGCAGCGCATTCCGAGTTTGCCTCTCTACCCTTGTGAAGTTCTTGTGACATCCCATTTTCGGGCAGCTGTCTGGATAACTGGCTTTGTGACTTGCAGCTTCTGCCTGAATGAATGGATTATCCAAAGCTTTTCACAGACCTCCCATGACATCAGTATATTCCATTTAACATTCTTCAGTGCATTGATGTAGCAAACAATGTCTGCCGCTCATAATTTTTTGGAGTGGCAAGCATGTAGGTGGTGTGAAGACCCCTCAGCTCTGGATTCCACCCCCACTCCTAACATTTTCAGGCCTTCTTGAAGCAAGATGTCTGGCAGAAGACGTTCCTGTGGACATGGTCAACTGGTCAATTCAGTGATTTGGAAATGAGGGTTCTGCACCATGTCCTTGCTTGCTTGCTCACTCACTCTCCCTGCAGCTTCTCTACTCCACATTCTTGCCTCCTGAAGCTGCTTTTCTCAGAAGCCCAGCACCAGGGTTTCCTTGTGCAGCCTTGCATGCCCTGTGCAGCTTAATGCCTGCCTTGCAGTCGGTTCCCTAGCTTGCCCTTCTTCAGAAGTCAATGACAGACAAACCATTGCAGAGAAAAAACAAGTAGGGAACCTTCAACAGTGTGCACTTTGTTAATTAAAAACACCATGGTATATTGTCCTGGGATTGTCCCAGGATGTTGAGTCTTCCCAGGGCAGTGTGGATCATGCAGATGGCACTGCCATTCCACTGGCTGCATCAAGTTCAGAGTAAGAGGTGCTCCGTCCCGCTGGATCTAAACTGAATCAAGTGGGACTCCCAGGAATAAACTAGGGGTGTGTGTGTCTGTGCATGTCAGTGATCCATGTGCAGGAATTTATTATTAAGAATGTTTATATGCTGCTTTTCAACAGGAGTAGTTTGCAAAGTGGCTTGCTGGTGCTTAGTAAAATCAATCATTCAACAGTTCCCTGACCTAAATGGCTGACAGTCTTAAAAAAAAATGCAGAAGGGACAGCAGTAACAGCCACTGGAAAAGATGCCATGCTGGGGTGAAGACGGGCATTTGCTCTCCCTCTACTAAACATAAGAGGGTGCCTTTATTGTGCTAAACTTTAAAGGGTACCTTTATTGTGAGTACACCAGAACTTTCCTACTTACACTGCTGACCTGCCTGCCCAGAGCCTTGCAGTGGTGTGGACTGGGGCCCAGGGGAGCTGGGTGGGGGGCCTTCTGAGACTGCTCATCCTCCAATCCCAGTGAAGAAAGGGGGAGTCAACTCTGTGGGTACAGAACAAAATCCCTTGGAAATTTCTCTTGGTGCCTGTTCCACAGTAATTGGAAGGGTGCAGCGAAACCAAGATGCATTTTTCTCCCTTTCTCTTTTGGGACCACTTTGGGTATTTGACGGGTCTTTTTTCCCTTTGTTGTCATTTTCTGCTTCTTGCAATGCCTGGAAATGTCAGAATTATAAGCCGAACGTGCAGCGAATTCCATTGCCGGGGTGTGAAGCAGACGGTGGTGCTGAACTGGAGAACAGAGTCTGAACGTCTGCTTCCAAGTGCCCAGTTGGACAGCGTGCCATTGGCGTAGTTGTGCTTTTCAGTGCTGGGGACACTGGGGACACTTTGCCACAAGTGAGGCGAAGCTACTAGCCTGATGGAGCTGCCAAAATGCTCACTGGACCCTCTGGAAACCAAGCAGTGCTGGTGCAGACGGTGTCCCTGTGGCTTCGCATGCGCTACTTTGTACATTTGCTTTAATTGACTGAGCTTCTTGAGCCTCCTACTTGAGGGTTTCACAGAACGGGATTTGGGGAGTTGTCCTAAGTTCACTTTTTGCCTTGCAGCTGGGATCCTGTAAAGGCAGTTTAGGGTGGGGGCGAACGGAGCTTTTTCCCCTGTTCTGGATTCCTGTGAATTTGGGGGCTTTGCTTTTGTTTTGGGCCCACCTGGTTCATGCCAGGATCATTTTTTTTTTTTTTTGGAGGGGGTCTGTCTTATAACTGATTCTTGCTGCCTCTGCAAAGTTCAGCCACCTCCTGGCAACCCACACTTTTTGACTGACATTTGTGGGGTTGTGGGCTGTCAATTGTGTAGGCAGCGTGATCACCATCAGGTAACAAATCCAACCTTGATGTTGCTTCTCTTCGTGTTCTAGTCTGCAGCATTTTGCTGGTATTCAAAGCCCATAATCTCTTGTCTAACCAGGTGGTTTTGGAATATATCCAGTGACTCTGTGCGTGTGCATGTGTGAGTGAGGTGGTGATGTATTTGAGTTCCCCGGGGCTCATTTCAGCATGGGCAGACTGCCATGGGTGCTGAGGTTGAACGGCGACAGGTCTGTGAAGTGCTGAACATTTCTGAGGTTCTCTGGGAGATGGACATCAAGCGTAGAAACATTTTTGGAAAGTATCTTGCTGTGCCTGAGAGGGTTTTGGGGGGGGAAGGGGGGGCTGTGTGCAGGATGCAGTAGAAATGGAGTTTGCATTTTTGGAAGACCTGGAGGCAGGTGGGTGCCTCTCCCAGCTCAGCCCTGGTTTCAGGCCCCCCCCCATGTTTGAGGCCAAATGTCCTTCTGTGAGAAGGTGCTCAACTCTCGAACCCCTCCGGCAGGTGTGATTCACAGAAACACCGGTGCTCCGGCGGCGTCCCCACTGCGTCGGATTCCTTTCTGCAGCTCAGGGCGGAGGTGTGCTTGCCTGCCGCGTGCAGCCTGGTGCCAGGCCCACTTGACTAATAAGGACTAATGCCTTGGAATGGAGCTGATTTCTGCCGCCAGTGCTGCAGCTCGGGTTATAAATCACCCAGGCTGAGCTGTTACCGCAGTGGATTCAGTGCTGCTCGATATTCAAGCTGTGCTGCGATAGCAACAGAAAAATACATCCTTCAGTGCCACCTGCTGAGTCTTGGGGAGCCCATACCTTGCAGAGAAATAGCTATATTTTAGTGGAGACCCATGGTCCCTGCTCCACCCCACAGCCTGGCTCTCTGCCATCTTCCAGTAAAGGCGAAGTTCACCCTTGTGGGGTGGAATGCTGAACTCTATTCAGGTGGAATGCTGAACTCTATTCAGGTGGAAATGCTGAGCTCTATTCAGGTGAGATTGTGGAGTGCTGAAGATGTTTGGGGGGGGGGGACCTTTGAGAACCCAGCAGAGCCTATCAGGCATTCACTCCTCCCCAGTAAAAGCCAGAATGACTTGGAATAAACATGGTTTTCTCCCTCGCTGCTTTTCAGCCAACTGGGAGGTAGAACCTGGTACAATGAGAGCTCAGAGAGAGTCTAGGCTTGGATCTTAGCTTTGGGTCCTGGGAGTCGAACCAGGAGCCTTTGGGGTGAGTCTGGGGTTGTGCTGAATAAGCCACACAGGGCTGTGGGTACTGAGGCCTTGGCAGCCTCTTCAGATATAGGAGGAAGGTTGGTCCTTGTCATGGGTGGGCTGTTATGATGCCCCTAATTAGACCAGGCCTGGAATAAGAACCTGTGGTCTGATCCATCAGGGCATCTCTGATGTTCTTAGTCACCATGATACTTAGGAGCAGAACCTCCATATACAGAGTCTGTTTACCACTAAATGCCATTTGGTGGGGAGCGAGGGAAGATGGTTGTTCCATGTGCAGGACCTGGAGGCCTCTGGGTGCTGAACTGGGTGAATGTTTTGGGGTTGGTCCAACAGACTCCTCCGATGTCCTTATGATTCTTCAGTGTATGCACTGAAGTGCATTTGGCAACAGTGATGCTCTGCCTCTTTGAAGGCAAGGGCCAAAGGCAAAGTGTGCAGCTTCCAAGGTGCAGATGCTGATGCATTTCCCACAGTTGGCTTTGGAGTGCTGGTGATTCCAGCCGCCCCAGCTGAGCATCTGTCCTGTCTGTTTACAGAAGAAAGTGGCGCCACGCTGGGCATCAAAGGCTCTTCCCCGTCTCTTGTGTCAACAGAGGATTTCTGCAGATGATGATGGGCTTGTCTCAGGGATGTTGGGCATGGCAGTGTGGCAGATTAAAATGCCATTTTGCCGGTGGCAAATATTGTCCAAGTGATGCTTCAGAGTTGTTTGCTAAGATGATGGGAAGAGGGTCACTTTGAAGAGGCGGCTCTCCAAGGAGTGTGGGGGCGCTTGGGGTCGGCCTTTCGATCCCCAGGCACCCCAGAGCGGCCGAGGTGCCTGGCGATGAAAAACTGGCCTGAGCCTGTGTCTCCACACTCTCTCTAGCAAGTGTTGCTTTCTGCTTTCATCTCCCCCCCTCTCTGGAGCTCTGGTGAGGCAGCTGCTGCCTCTCGTAGGCCTGTCAGAAATGTAACATGTACCAGTACAAAAAGGGTGATGCTATGAATTGAAATGGCACCACTTGCGCCTCCAGAGCCGCCAAAAGCCCTCTTGGGTGAGAAGGTTCTGACCCGTGACCCGGAAGGGGGGCTTTGTGCACATGGACAGAACGGAGGCGTCGTGGCAGCAGCAAGAATATCCTAAACGTTGCAGTGCAATTCTGTGCATGTTTACTTCTGCGCAAGTCCCATTGAGCTCTGTGAGACTCTCTCCGAAGTAAATGTGTAAAGGACTGCAGGCTTAATGCTTCTCTCGTGCCGTTGATGTAGCCAAAAGGGAGGGTGGGTTCTACTGGCTGATCTCTGGGTGACTTGCAGTCACTCTCAGCAGTAGTTTCTACTTCCCAGTGGTTCAAAGCAAAGATTTTCCTATCCTGCTAAGTTAAGAAGCTGAACTGACAAAAGCTTGAGGGAGGGGGGCAGGGGAGGCCGAACCAGAAGGGGATTTTTGCATGAATGGACTGTGTGAGTTGCTTCAGCACCAAACGGAGTCTCCTGGGCTGAGGAAGTGCTTGCAGGCTATGCCTTAATGCTCAGAAGCAGAGCAGGTAGTCTGTAGTCCACATCCTGGCAATTCCTCTGGTTTTCCAGTGAACCGAGGTTCATTCTTCTTGCATCCATCCTTAGGTTAAAGTCCTACGTTTCTCCACTTTTACTGGTGGTGGTTTGTATGAATGTGGGAAGCTCCTTCTGCTGATTCAGACCACGACTTTGTCCCAGTATTATCTCCTTTGCTTTCTAAGAGTTGGATCTCTAGGCTTTCAGACAGGGGTCTTTCCCAGCCCTCCTGGGATAACCTGCCGAGATTTGAACTGGCGTCTTTTTGCATGCCAGAATTGCAACCTCAATCCTGATGCCCCTCACACGCCAGGTGGAGGCCAAACGCCTCTGTATGGACACTGCCTGCTCAGGCTTTGCGTCTTCTTTCCCAGCCAGAACAAAGCTGGCTAGTGGAGCTGATGTTTCCAGCCGCAAGCCCCAAAGCACTGTGTAGAGTGAATTCCTCCCAGAGGGCAATTAGGAAGGGAACAAGAGACAGCACAACTCTGGGACAGTACAGCTGGGAAGTACATGCAAATTGTCACACCTCTTTTCCCGCCTCTCATTAACATTCTGAGTGGCGGCTCTCGGATGATAGAATTTGCTTTGCTAAAATGTACTTAGTACATAGCCATCTGTTTAAGAACTGGAATAGTTTGGGTTCAAAAGGGACACTGATCTAGAGAGAAAGCAAGAATCCTCTGCAAATTACTTTTGAGAGTGACTGTAAATTATTAATTTGCACTTGTTCTTCATCAGCAGATCTCATGTTCATCTGTCACTCTTGGCCCTGCTGTTGCTGTCAGAGTTTCAAATGCTGGGCTCTTGTGATTAATTGCCGAAATATGAAAGTTGTGCTGTGAGTAACTGAGACGGCTCTGGATTTCAAAGGGGTCTGCAGGTATAACTTGCTCTTATGGGTGGAGGAGACAGTTTTCCATGCACAAGTGCACAAACAGTCCTGATCAGCAAGAGATTCATGGCAGACAAAACATAGTGGTTGTCTTTATCTGTGGGTTACCTGCGGGGACCCGTGGATTTGACTCAGTGCGAGTTCCAGACTCCGCTACCTGATCGCCCAGATGCGATCAGAACTGCCTTTCAGTCATGTCTGGGAGACTTTCTGAGGTGTGGAAAGGCTGCAAGTGGCCTCCCTGGAAGTTGCTTCCAATCACCCGGAGGTCAGGTGAGGCCCTCCTGCAGAGTCAGGAACCTGAAAAACACAATGCCTTTCTAAGGCTGCCTCTTCCCAGGCACCAGCAAGTCGAAACCAGAGGTCCTTTGCATTAATCTTGCATTGTGGCTTTGAGTACAGCCCCAGGCCTGAGTTTTGAGATGTCTTCCACCTAATTACCATGAATTAGTAACTGTTGGCATCCTGTAAATGAAGCTGGGGGAGAATACTGTTACTTAATCAGTGCTAATTGGCCGTGGTGATGGTCTGATACTCTTGACCCTGCTCTTAACCCAGATTAATCTGGACAGTGGACTTCTTGGCCTGAAACAAGGGGCCCAGAGGAGGAGTGACCTTTCCCTGCCCCAGTCTTCTGGTTAAATAGCCATTATCCTGATGGGGGACAGTCAACAAATGGCTCTTACCTTCTGCTTGCTGGGCACTGTTGAAAGCAGGATTCTAGACCTAGGTGGATCCACTCCAGTTTGGTCTAGCTAGCTGACCTCTTCTCAAGTCCTTGAACCTTATGAACAACAAGAGACTTTTGTGCTGGTCAGTTAAGTAAGCTGTGAGGAAATTCTGACGGGGGTGTTGGTTTTGGTGGTGGTTGTGTGTGGGCTTTTTTTTTCCTTCCCAAATTCAGCACCGCAAAAAAACTGGCAACACTCACATTTTCCTGAAATGTTTGAGAGTTATAAATATTCTGACTGCGCTTCTGGCATTTTAGTGCTGACATTCTTAATCGCTGGTTGTTCATTCAACTGTACTGGTAGATGCTGAATGGGGCTTATTATCATATTAATGTAGAAAATATATGTGGGTAATTACGTACTCCCTTCCTTCAGCAAAGGGTGGGCATCCCTTTCCAAAGGTTAGGAAGAGGCTCCTTTGGCTTTGAGAGTAGTTGAGGATGGTGGTGTAGCTAGAGGGGGTTGGAGAAGCCAGTCTGGCAGGGGGCGGGCAAGCGGCCCCTCGCTTTGGAGCCATTCCCGGTGGAGGGAGCAAAACGGAGCCATACGGGAATGGCTGAAGGGAGGGGCCGCTTGCCCGCCCCCCCTCCAGCTACACCACTGGTTGAGGAGTAGGTCCAGGGGTTGGAAAAATGAGTGTTTAGAGGGGGAGGCAAAGGGGTGGGTTGTGTTAACGGATGCATCAGGTTATCTCTAGTAATGGTGGTAATTAGAATACTGTGAATTTCATAACTCACGTTATGGGCAACTAACTGCTGCCCCCCTGCCCCCCGAGTCTGCTCTGTCAGTTGGAAGGGCCAAGGTAGAATGGTCCAGGTCAGGCAGTTGCCCACGTAGTCTGTTATGCCGATGCTAGGGTTCCCAGCGACACCAGTCCAAAAAAAGAAGGCACAGGGGTCTGGATGTGTGCTCAATCAATGCCTTGCTGAGACTGAGAACCCAAGCGGGAAGCAACACTTATATGGGGACTGCTAGATCCCTGTTGGCTCCCCAGATTACATGATTTGGCGAGGTGGCAATGCCATCTTTGTCCACTATCCTGGCAGTGCTGCAGTCTAGCAAACGCCAGGTCCAAAGCTCCCTCTGCTGGACAGCCGGTCATGCACTGATTTATGTACAGCAGTGTTTCTCAAACTGTGGGTCGGGACCCACTAGGCGGGTTGCGAGCCAATTCCAGGTGAGTTCCCATTCAGTTTAATTTTTTATTTTTAATATATTAGACTTGATGCTGCCGTGGTATGTGACTGCATTGGGGAAATGTTACAGATCAGTACTTTTAACAGGGTACTCCGTATACTCCTAGTGGGTCCTGACCCACAGTTTGAGAAACACTGATGTACAGTATTCACTGTTTTTCATTTCAGAGTCCCGTTTATTTCCAGGGCTCTGCTTTTGTCTTGTTTTTTCAGGTCAGGCCTGAATGGATCCTTCTCTCTTCATTTTAGAACTAGAGTCATTCCTTTAACTCTGTTGCTTCTTTTTGCATATTTTTAAAAACTTGTTTTTAAGCACTGAGTGCAGCTGCTTTCCAAGAGCAGATTCCTGGTTGTGTCCACTTGTTTCCTAGTCTGCTCATTTTGGGACTAACCTGAACTGACCTAAAGTGTCTGCATTCAGTTCTGATTCCTTTGATGAGCGTTTCTCAAACTGTGGGTCTTGCAGAGCCTCCAATGAAAACAGGGGTGATGGAAAGATCAGATAACTAATTGCCTCAAGCCCTGAGGCTATTCAAAAATCAGCTTACTGCCCTGCAAAGAACAGTAATGTCAGCATTTGGTCTCCCTGGCATGGTCCTGCAACCTGGGCAGCACTGCCCCAGTGAATGTGTGGTAAGGCTGGTGAATTTGGTCTTTGATTGTCTCGGCAAGTGTGTGAAGTCTGGAAGGGGGGGCTGGAGCGGTTTGAGGATGGTGTTGCAACCAATGCTTGGTCTTCAGGAGCACCTCTTGCGAGGGGAAATGTTAGCAGCATTAGGGACTCGGAGGGGGGTGAGGCACCACCCTGCCTTGTGTTTGGTTTGTGGCCTTGAGCAAACTGCTTGCCTCTGCTCTCTTGGGCCTGTCCATCAATGTTTGACATTCAACAAAGTCTCAGCATTTGAAATGTTGGATTCCTGAATTGTCCACATTTTGTTTGATATGAAAGGGGGGGGCAGCATATTTAAGCAAAATGTGCAGTTTAGGGCGCAGTCTTAACCAGCTTTCCAGCACGGACATAGCTGTGCCAATGTGGTGTGCGCTGCATCCTGCAGTGGGGAGGTAGTCAAGGGGGCCTCCTCAAGCTAAGGGCATGCTTGTTGCCTTACCTTGAGGGCTGCATTGCGGCTAAGTCAGTGCTAGAAAGTTGGTTAGGATTGCTCCCTTAATCTTGCTGATGAACGTTAAGCATCAAAATGCAAAACTCAGTGTCTTCCTCCTTTTTGAAGCAAGACCCCAAGCCTCAAATAAGTGAAACAAGATGGATGGTATTTCTTAAAAAACAAGTAGACCTGCCACAAACTTGTTCCTGTCTTTCAACCTCAATCCCATATATTGGAGAATAAAAGTAGCCTTCCTCACAGGGCTGTTGACAGAGTGAATACAATAAAAATTGTAGATCTATTTTTAAAAAATTGAGTGCATTTTCCATGGGGAGAAGGAATAACAGGTGAATTTTGCCCCATATGTCTTGTTCTTGGTCTTCATTGGTTTTGGGAGTATTGACCTGAATGTCTATAATTCTGAAATATTATGGTCTGTATAGTGTGGGGTGGTTTTTCTAACTTTTTAAACCTGCAGCCTCTGTCGTTGCTTCCAGTCGTGGCTCCTTGAAGAAGCCCGCCTTGGTGGGGCTGTCACCCCATTGGCTGCCGCTGCTGCTCCTGCCTGCCCTCTGCTGCCCTCATTGTACATGCTGTGTGTATTTCTGACGCGTACACAGCGCATGCAATGTGGACAGGATGGAGTGGGGAAGCCGCCCGGAGAAGAGGAGAGAGCAGGAATATGCCTGAGGGCACAGCTGGTGCCGGATGCTGCTGCTACATTGCTCAAGCTGAGAGGGTCTTGCTCAGATCATTGTCTCTTAAGGGGCTGCCTGAGACACCCTAGTATGAGGATGGCAAGGAAGGGCAGAAACTGACCAACAATGTATCAAAGTGGTAACACTGGAGGGAGGGTACCTGAACCCCTAACTACCCCCTGCAGTTTACCTGACCTCAGTAGCCCTCTCCCCAACTGGCTGTGAGCTCCATGGCTGACATCATGGCTCTTGGCAGCTTCAGGAAAGTTCTTGTTCAAGAAAATTCTTTCCTCCACCTGGGCTCCAGTGTTGTTCAGCCCTCCCCCCACCCTGTGCTGCTTTCAGGCAAAGAAAAAGAGATTGTGAGATCCTGTAGTGGAGCTCCCCTGTTGCAAGAACCAGCCGTAGCAGGGACAGCGTTCCATGGGATGGGGCCAGGTCGGTTTGATTCTGGAGCACAGTCTCGAGAACTAGATTCCAGCCAGCCATCTTCAGACTGTTTGGCTTGCTTCCGCCTTCAGTGCTACCCTGGAGATGGTGCCACAAGCAACCCTCCTGCTCTGTCAGCTGAGGTGCACTTCTCCTGGTTCAGACTTTGATCTCTGCAGCCCAGGCTTGGCTACTCTCTAGAGCAGGGGTGCCCAAACCCCGGCCCTGGGGCCACTTGCGGCCCTCGAGGACTCCCAATCCGGCCCGCGGAAAGCCCCCAGTGTCCAGTGAGCCTCTGGCCCCCTGGAGATTTGCTGGAGCCCGTGCTGACCCGACGTAACTGCTTTCAGCTAGACAGCCAACTGTTCAACCTCTTGCGTGAGCTGTGGGACGTGGGCTCCCTCCACTGCTTGCTGTTTCACATCTGTGATGCAGCAGAGGCAAGAAAGGAAAGGCTGGCCTTGCTTTGTGCAAGGCCTTTTATAGGCCTTGAGATATTGCAAGACCTTCATGCATTCATATAAGTTCCATCTCTAATATATTCATTTATCTAAATGTATTCAGATTTGAAATGTAAATTAATTCCTTTTTTCCTGGCCCCCGACAAAGTGACAGAGAGATGATGTGGCCCCCTAGCCAAAATGTTTGGACACCCCTGCTCCAGAGTGTCACTTTCCCATCACTTTCTATGTCGTCCTTCTAGCAGGAGTTGAATCTTGGAGCTTTTGCATGCACAGCAGATGCTTACTTCTCTCCAAGTTGTGACCTGTCTCTGACTTTTGGACCAACTCAAAGGCTCCTTCGCTGTGACTGTAGGAGTATTGCAGTTCAAATACGTCCCCACTTGTGAAATGGTGGAGAAGGTGCAGGTTGGATTCAGTTGGCACCTTAGGGTTGCCAACTTTGCCAGAAGCCATTTCTGGAGACTTCTTCTATCAACATGACATAATGTCATTAAGCCCAGGAGGCCCTGTTAAGATCCCCAGCACTGTTTTCAGTAGTCACCTGGAGACAGACCACACTTCCTGGAGTCCTTGGAGTTGCACTCTGCTCCATGGATGGAGTGGTAGTGAGACAAAGGGCGCAATCCTAACCCCTTATGTCAGTGCTTTCCAGCACTGGTATAGTGGTGCCAATGGGACGTGTGCTGCATCCTGCAGTTGGGTGTCACTCACGGAGGCCCCTCAAAGGAAGGGAATGTTTGTTCCCTTACCTTGGGAGCTGCATTGCACTTAGGTCCGTGCTGGAAAGCACTGACATAAGGGGTTAGGATTGTGTCCAAAGTCTCTCCCTATTCCGGGAGACAATCGCAAGAGTCCAGTGTCATCCCTCTAGCAAGTCTGAGCCAACAAATTATTCTGATGAGCCTGTGGAGGGGAGAGGCTCTTTCTTTTTTACTCCTTGAATGACTGAACTGTTGAAATTCCCAACTGGTCTGGTTTTAATTTGCACGCCATTCTGTTGCCCCGATTTGGGAGGAATATCAATTAGAGCTGCGTGTGCCTGGATGTCCCGCAGCATGAATTAAGATCAAGAGCTTTCATGTCACAATGAAGAATAGTTCACATCCAAGAGCAGCTGCAGACACCTGTTACTGGGGCGAGAAAGGGAGCGACACCAAATGCAGTGTCCATCCCTTTTTCAAGCGGTGCAGCACACCAGCACCTACTCTTTTGAAATGGGGCAAAAAAATCATGGGAAAAATAAAAGTGTGCACCTAAATAAATCTGGTTGTTTGTTGTCGTGCACATGATGGACACAGTTTACCAACATGTACTTGTTCCCAAGTTTGGGGCTCAGCCCTCATTTCTGCCTTGTGGCCAGTGGCGTACGTAGATGGGGTGCAAAGCACTGAGTTTTGCAGGGAGCCTCACCGCGGCGTGCAAGTGGCCCTTCCCCCTTCCCTTCTGAGCCATTCTGGGCTGCGAGGGCAAAATGGAGGCAACCCTTCCAAATGGCTCTGAAGGGGAGGGAGAGGCCACTTGCGCTCTGCGGTGAGGCTCCCTGCAAAACTCAGTGCTTTGCACTCCCGCTGGCTGTGCCACTGCTTGTGGCCTTGGCTGTATTCCTTGTCTTCACCTAGCCCTGGGCTCTACTCCTAGCAGCTGTCAGACAAGGGTCCTGGGAAGCTGACAAGCCGTTGATGGGCAGCCAGAGCCCAACTCTCAAGAAGCCAGAATGCAAACAGCTGGCATATTCCTGTGCTTCTGGAAGGATCTGTGGTATCTCAGCGTGGCTTGGCAAAATGCAGGCAGACGGCATAGATTCAGTTCCAGCGCGTGGAGGTCCGGCATGTGATCGTCCCCTCCCTCTCACTGCATGGTGCATGCATCCCAACCAGTGCTGAGGGTGACGGTGGTTGGTTTTGCTGCCAGCAGCTGAACTCCCTTTTGCTTTTGTGGCGCATGGACCCTCATGCACATGATGGCGCATGTACCCACTCAGATGGTTCACGTCCACCAGGGTCAGTCCCTGTTTTTGTCTCTATCTTTGCTTTTTGAGGATACTTACTGGACCTTTCAAATGCAGGGAAGAGGCTACCTAGCGAGTTCACGACCAAGGTGAGGCTTGCGCTGAGATTTCCTGGCTCCGTCTACATCCACTCTGCCGCGCTAGCCGGAGAAGTGGCCCAAATAAAGCAGCCTGCTTTGTCTTCTGCAATCAGGGTGGTCCAATGCCTGAGCACCAGCTGCTTAGGGACCAGCTCATTTGCATGTTCTGGAATATATGCACCCCTTTTCAGCAAGACCATATTCCCAGCAGCAGAGACATTTTCTGCCCAGAAGGGAGCACAGCCTTTCATCCTGTGGGGCCGCACAGTGATCAGCCTGGCAGTGCCAGAAAGACTCTTTCTTGTCTCTGGACAGCAGCAGATCCAACTGGACTCTGGCTGACACAGCTGCCCTTGCTGCTGCCGCCACCACAGAGTCTGAAGCCTGGCAGGAAGACCTGTGATGTCTGGCAGCTGCTGGCTCTTAGCTGTGTTGGATGGGCACATGCTGGCAACAAACTCCTTGATGTGTTTCTGCTCATCCTGCTGTCTGAACTCCTGGCTTGCATGTGGAGCTTGTTTAGACCTTTTTGACTCTGTGTGGAGTCGAGGGTGGTTGGCAGGAAGGCCAGGAGCGCAGCCAATCTTGCCTGGGCATTTAAGCAGGTAGCAATGCATTGTAGCACACAAGGGTGCAGCCAGAGTTTGCCAGCTGCCTGCGAACATCTACACCACCTTTTGCCATCCCCACTTCCTCCTCTTGCTCGGTGATCAGTGCCTTTAAACACCTCTGGCATTTGGTTTTAAGGAAATTTGGGGGTGGGGACTCTCTGATGATAGAGATTTTAGGGGGTTAACTTATCTTCTCTTGTTTGAGAAAAATAACTGAAATTGGAGCCAAGAGAATGACTACTGTTCCCCTTACAACAGGATGGAAGTCATCATGTCAAAAGCGACCTAAAAGAGAACATGACTGGCAGAACATGTAGATCATAACTTTCCCAAATGGAGAATTCCAGGATCTTGTGTAACCAGAGTTGTGGGCCAGGAACTCTTTGAGATGCAGGGCAGAATGACCTCCTAATTAAAGCTGGAATCATGCACCAAACCTGGCATAATAGGCCCAATAAGGAGGTGGAAGTGACATACAGTGTCACATGGGTAACTTGTTTATCTCACGTTATTTAATGTGATTTTCTGGGTGTGGTTCTTTGAGAAACAGGATGGGAAATAAAGAGTGAACATTTGCATCCAAACTGAGGATAAATTGGCTTGTGTAACTTACTAAACAGTTGTAATAAAAGCCTCTAAACACTTTTAAAAGGTCTGTGACTGTTAAAAGGCATTGTGTCAGTGAAAAGAATCTGAAAATCTTTCTAACACTGATAACCTGGGTGAGAGGATTTCCCACGATGACCTCTTTTGGGGCCTTGGGTGGTGGCAGTGAAGGTGACCTTTCTCTCCTCCAATCCCAGTTTCCCCGCTAAAGAGGGTGAAGCAGGGAGTAGGGTGAAAGACAGCAAGCTCCTAAATGCTGCACCCATTCCGCCCTCTGACACCATATATATCACCTGTTCTTACACTCTTCAAGTTTGTGACTTGTGTCCTTGTTGTGGGTTGTGAGCCAAGGTCCTTCCACTTATTTCAGCTTCCATGGCAGACAAGAGGCTCCCAGAGTTCAGACAACTAAAGGTAACATGAATTCAATGGGAGCAGTTGAGCTACAAGCAGCTTCTAAGCCTGGACCTTGTGTTATTTTTCATCCATTGAGATCTTTGGGTGGGAACTCAGTGATGTGACAGAGTTTGCAAGTGAGCAAAATTGGTGCCAACCTGCTCCAAGAGATAATGCCGCTCTCCCTCTGTTCAGGTTTTCTCACTGCAAGAATCCCAGACAGCTCTGCCTACGCAGGGGGGAGGGGGTCTGTCACACTGTGGGGTGCCCCACTTGGAGAGTGATATCTGCTGCTATCCCCGGAAGCGGCTGTTTTCAGAGGCCCTGCAGAGTCTTCCTCTGCAGGAGAAGCTGCTGGACTTGATGAGCTGATACTTACATAAAGGAGTGTTTACTCCGGATGGATGAAAGATGGAGAGTGGAGAGGGTGGGAGGAGAGAAGGTGCTGCTTTCACTGAGGAGCGGTGAGAGGAGGAGGATGGATGGATGTGAGCCAGCGCTGTGACTCACACTCACAAGCAGGGAATGTCACGGGAACCTGCGGAGAGTTGCCAGCCCAGGCACCCCTTCTTTGGACCAGTGGAAAGCCTCTCCCAATTCCAGTCTGATAACCTACAAGGCAGGAACCTTTTTAAAAAGAAATGAAAAAGGGGAACTTGAAAATTAGGAGCACTGAGTGAGAGTTGGGGATGTCCACGTCCTCCTTCTGTCTCCGTCCACTTGCTGACCTGAACTGAAATCCCTGAGTCCTCGTGTGCCACAAGATATCAAGCTTGTGCTAAGCAGTCATTTGGAAACAGGACAACAAACATGAAAACGGGGTTTTCCCCCCCTTGTGTCTGATTTCAGCACAACTTGAGTAGGGCTTCTCCATGCATTGGTGCCATGGTGTGTGTGTGTGTGTGTGTTGCAAGATGGTGGTGACATTCAGAGCAGCCCCTCCCACCTCAGTTGTGCTCCTGCGGAGGCAGAAGCACGTGCAGACCTCTCCTCCTGGACGGAATCTGGCTTGCTCCATAATGCACCAGAGGCAGTGAAACCGGCCCAGTGTTCAGAGCTGGGCAGCGACTTGAAAGCTTTAAGGGAAGGTGCGCAATTCTTGGCTGGAGCTGCCCAAGTGCTTGCTGGTAGCTGTCTGGCCTATTGCTAGCTCCTGAAGTTGCTGCCATCCACAGGTGATGTTGGCCCACGTGGTTTGTGACGTGAGTGTGACATGAGCGACCGATGACGCCCCATTGTGGCGTGTGAACGATGTTCTTGTGGCTATGGAGAGACAGCATTGGGTGGGGATAAGAAGCAGGGTTATAACTAAAGTTCCCAGCTCACAGTGGCAGAAGGACTGAGCAAAAAGGAGGAGTCCTTTTTTTGTCATTAAGAGGAATCCACTCACTTGCTGTCCAGCTGGGTCAGTGTGCCTAGTGAATGAAGTGATGGGTCTCTGAATGTCTGTAAGCTGTAATGGCTATGTGGAACCTCCATGGTCAAGAGCAGTCTGCTGTTGAAAACTAGTTGCTGGGGAGGGACAGCGGGGAAGGGCTGTTGCATCCATGCTTTGCTTGTCGGCTTCCTGGAGTCGTCTGATTGGCCACTGCAGACTGCTAGACTAGATGGGCCTTTGACTGAGACCTCTTCCCGCTGGTCTTCTGATTAGTGGAAGCAAGATGCTGCAGGTGAACAGGTGTGTGCAAAATGGATGCAGGTGGCAGAAGCCTTCTTGCTGAAGAATCTGGGTAGCCTGAGCATGGAGTGTTGTCAGAGCAGGGCATGCAATGCAGGTATGCTGGCAGTCTAGAGCTTGAGTCATAAGTGAAATCTTTACTATGTCTTCAAGATGCCCTGCTTAGCAACAACTTCAGTTCAGTCATGCTAGCATCCTTGTCCTTTTTCCTTTGTGCCTGGGTAACCAAGGAGATGAAGCGTTCCGATTATTTTATAGTAAGCAATAAAGAGAGCTTTTAATTGTTTCCCTTCGTTTTAGACTTCCCAGGCCTGCATTTGCTGAAATAGGGTGTCTTATTGCCTTTTCTGTAGGTTTAGAGGAGGATAAAATGTGAATGGCAGGTGGGAAAGATTCTCTGGTTTCTAAGCCTGCCAGAACAATCACTGGTTTTTAAATGTGCCTGTCTCTTAACTAAGGCACTTATCCTCAATTCCATCCTCCACCAACCTACATGATGCTCTGGTGCCACAGAGCACACACTGCATCTTATGGTGGGGGGATCAGACTCTTGGGAGTGGGCAGTAGCTACGGGGGGGGTGGCATGGTAAGTATTGCAGGTGCTGTGACATGCTGTGTAAGCAACCCCTCCCACTTGCCATTGGAGTGCAGATCTTACAGGTAGAGAAGATATGCTACTTTGAAGCTAAGCAAGGTCAGGCCTGGTTAGTACTTGGATGGGAGACCGCCTGGGAATACTGGGTGCTGTAGGCTTATACCATAGTCTTTCGAGACTGAAGGTTGCCAACCATTCTGGACAGGCCAGGGTGAGCTTGTCTATTTACTTCCATTGAAACACCCTTCTCAGTTCCCAGCTGCACAGGCCTCCAGACCTGTGGTGGTACTTGAGACTTCACCTGTCTTCTGGCATTCTGATTTCTGACTTGGGTCCTGTGGAACTTGGCACTGAATTCCTTCTGTCGACTCCGACCCAGTTTCAAACTCAACCAGACATTTCTACTGGTTTGGGTTCCCAGGCCCTGAACAAGACACTGGGGTGACACTGCATAGGACAGGGAGGTCACGATGTGTGGGGTGACCCATGCCCTGAACTTGCGAGGCCCTTTTGCAAGGGGAAAGCAACTTCCTAAACCACTTTCAGAGGTGGCAGTGATGCCACCCAGTTTAGGAACTCTGCGGATTCCAAACATTCCAGATGTAAATGAAACTTGGGAAGCATGCCAGCGCATATGTTTTGACCAGAACTTTCCTCTCCCAGCCTGGGAATTCAGCAGGGGAGTTGAGTTGAGCCAGTGATGGCTGTCTCGGCTGCACTCAAAAGATTCCGTGCTGGTCGTTCCATTTCACAGCTGAATTTCTTTAATCGTCTCCAAAGGTAGATTTTTTAGCCGTTCGATTTTGTCCCTCAAAGCAGCTAAATCTGCAACGCCTCGAGGGGAGAGAAACTTCAGATTGCCGGGTGCCTGAAGTCTCCTTTTTAAAAAAAGGCATTTCTATTTTTGGCTGCGAGAAATCTATAATGATGAAAGAGGCCCTCAAGAAAAGGTAGCGGCAGACCAGAAATTCCCGGAGAATTCTCTGCATAGTTTGATTCCTTCAAAAACTGGCTAGACTGAGAACTCCAGCGTCTGATGATTACGCACCGCTCTGAAATGTAAATGCTGGGCAACCGTGGAGCATCGGGGACTTTGTGTTGCTTTACCTCCCAACTTCTTTTCGGTTTGATGTTCTAAAAAGGCTGCCTTTCACTGGCACGGTCCCACGGCCTGCTCTAATTAAGAGACCAAAATGAGAACACTGAATTGTAAAACGGAAGCGTTTCTGAGTGGACACCCAGCCCCACAACCTGCAAGTCAGAATTAAATTTCAAGATCCCTTCTAGGCCGATCCCAACTGCTGGGGAGCTGGCAGTGAGCTTCTTGGGGCTGTGGCTTGCGTGGAGAAGAAGCCGCCATGGGCACCTGACAGGCTTCCAAGTGGGAACCTGCTTTCTAGCCGTGCCAGCTTCAGAGCTGTTGCTGAACGGGGCGGTTATCTCCACAGAGCAGCTGGATGCAGACTTGGGAGCCGGGTGGGGAGGGAAGTCGAGGCTTAAGAACAAAGGACATGTTTTTCCCAACAACCGCTGCCTCGCTCCTTCTGTTCTTGCTTCTCCTTTCTGTGATGTGTCCCATTCTGCAGTTTCATGACGCCAAACGGATGCAAAGGCTGCCTTGGGTCACCTGGGTCCATCCTCCTTTGGGCTTCACGTACTAAAGTTTACTTAGCAGTTTGGATGGCAAAGCGAGTCGGGGCTCTTGAGAAGGGAGGCACCTGAAATGGAGGTAGCCAAAGCCTTTTTAATCTTACTTTTTCTATGTGGCTTGCAGCGAAAAACAATGCACTTGTTCCGTGTGGGCCTTTTGCTTCGTCACTATATGTTGTGTATGGCTGCACTCGCCCACTGCTGGAGTAGTGTCATATGTTTGAGGTTGGGAAACTCTTGTTGAACTCTTGGCTCTGTGGAAGGGGATGGGCCAAGTGCTGGCTGTCGGGAGGTGCTGGGAGTAGATCTGGAAACCCTTGGCTCTGCAAACAGTTCCTTCATCTGGTAAGCTTTAGAGTTGCAGGTTGGCACTTCTCCCTGGGCAAGAAAGGGTTCTGCCCTACCAAGTGGGCTGCTGGTGGTCCTCACCAGGAAGGGCTATAAAGGCTGGGACTTTGCCTGGGTGCTGATATTCTGGCCCTGGCTTCTTGTGACTCCTGGTTTTGGCTCTTGGCATGTTCCCTGGCTCCTCCCCCTGGCTCCTGGTTCCCACCTCCTACTTGGCAGCCGCCTGTGGTTCAAGGCTGCAGCTACTTTCCGGGTGCAGGGTTTGGTTTTGTGCAAGTCCAAAGTCACTGTGAGTTCTGAAGGGGAAACCGGGATACCCCTGAGTGGTGCAGAGGCCCTCAGACGTTGATGGAGACTGAAATAGCCACTAAGCGAGACTTTGGAATGGGTATTTATGGATTGCTTTGATCCACAGAGTGCTTCTTCACTTTAGAGGCTTGCTTTGAGTTGCTGGTTTAATGGTTCATGTTTTTATGGAGTTCTGGTCTGTGTATTTTCTTTTTCATTCGTGTCAGCTGCTACAGGTGACAGAAATGCCAAGCCAGGCATCAATAGCTAAATAAGTAAGTATTAAAAAATAGTTCTAAGGGTGAATGCAGAAGAAGCATCAAGAGCAGTACCCCTGCTAATTGGGTAAGAGGCACTTTTTCAAGTGGGTGCTCCTTTTTTAGCAGGGGGAGAGTAAGTGGCCCACCTCACCCCAGCATTCTGTTCTAGTGGCTGTCTGCTGGTGTGGCATCTTTTTAGATTGTGAGCACTTTTGGGACAGGGAGCCATTTGGTTATTTGATTTTTCTCTGTAAACCGCTTTGTGAACTTCCAATTGAAAAGCGGTATATAAATACTGTTAATAATAATAATTAATAAACACCACAGAGTCTGATGGGAACTAGGGACCAGTTCCCTGCTCACTGGGTTATTGGGAGTCAACAGACATAGTCACTGGATTACAAATGGCTGGTAGGCTGATCAGAAATGGAACCGTGCATGTCTTGTTGGTACATCCCATGGCAATGCCCAAGATAGCCCGAGGCATCCTTTTCCAGTTCTGCCAATGGCATGACGTTTGGGACACACCTCCAGCCATTCTTGGTCACCATGAGACAAACCATCAAAGCACCCAGTATATGAGTCAGATGGAATCATAGTCTAAGGCAGGGGTGTCCAAAGTTTTTGGCAGGAGGGCCACATCGTATCTCAGACACTGTGTTGGGGGCCGGGGGAAAAAAGAATTAATTTATATTTAAAATTTGAATAAATTTACATACGTTTCCATAAATGTATCTATTAAAGATGAACTTATATGAATGAATGAAGGTCTTGCACAAAGCAAGGCTGGCCTTTCCTTTGCTGCCGCTTCTGCATCACAGATGTGAAGCAGCAGGCAGTGGAGGAAGCCCTCACCCCACAGCTCACGCGAGAGGTCAAACAGTTGCCATCACACTGAGAGCAGTTGTGTTGGGCCAATATGGGCTCCAACGAATCTCTGGAGGGCCAGAGGCTCATTGGAGACTGGGGGCTCCCTGAGGGCTGCATTGGCAGGCCTTGAGGGCCGCGAGTGGCCCCAGGGCCGGAGTTTGGGCACCCCTGGTCTAAGGGCACAATCCTGACCTGCCATAAAGCACTTATGTGCCAACATAAGAGGGGCTAGGCCGGTGCATGGACTTGCACTGGCTTCTCTGTGCCAACACGGGCCCCAGGGATAGGATGAGTTCTGTCAGCTGAGCTCTGGGGAGGGCAGGGAAGAGGCAGGGAGAAGGCAGGAGGGAGGTGTTTCAGGGCAGGGGTAGAGTGAGTGGCAGGCATTCCCGGGATGGGTGGGCAGGGAGCGGGAGACAGAGCCAGGAACCGGCTGGTATGCCCGATCCTAATCCCATTCCCAGGCAGCCCGGGGCAGTCCCGGGCTGCTTGACTTTGTGCCACCTCTTGAGGTGGCATAGATCCGAGTAACCCCATTGGGGCTGCTGTGGCTTTACCTGGAGTAAGGGGAAGTGATTCCCCTTGCCCCAGGTTGAACCACTTTCAGCCCCAGTCCTGCCTTGAATGCAGCGCAGGCCTACCAGCCTGCCTACTTCAAGGCAGGTTAGGATTGTGCTGCATGCCACATAGCCTGTGGAACCCCTTGCCACAGGATGTGATAATAGCACCTGAAGGCCTAGGTGCCTTTAAAAGGGGATTGGATGGACTGATGGAAGAAGAGTCCAACATGGGTTACAAGCCATGATGCGTATGCGCAACCCCCTCATTTTAGAAGTGGGCTACCTCAGAATGCCAGATGCAAGGGAGGTCACCAGGATGCAGGTCTCTTGTTGTCTTGTGTGCTCCCTGGGGCATCCGGTGGGCCGCTGCAGGAAGCTGGACCAGCTGGGCCTTTGGCCTGATCCTGTCGGGCTCTTCTTATTTTCTTAGGCTCCAGGTGAATAATGTGTCCTCTGAACTAGGCTGGAGAAGTGAGCACACTGGCATACTCCAGAGACAGATGGGGAAGATCAGAAGTTAGGCAGAACATTGTCTTGGGCTGCTTTGGCTC
Source organism: Tiliqua scincoides (assembly GCF_035046505.1). Classification (NCBI taxonomy): domain Eukaryota; kingdom Metazoa; phylum Chordata; class Lepidosauria; order Squamata; family Scincidae; genus Tiliqua; species Tiliqua scincoides. The sequence continues at coordinate 1,633,206 of NC_089832.1, forward strand.
AGAGCTGTCATGACTGCACGGCTTCCCTTCCTCCCTTCTCTGTAAGTGCACCATCCTGACAGAAACCAGGTGCCATGCTCTCTGCCTCCTCAGCCTCCTGCCTATGTAGGTGCAACTGTTGGAACACCTTCAAAGGAATGGCTAAGCAGCACCTGCACAAATTAGCCAATAACCAGCCACTCGGAATGGCCGAGTCTCTATACCAGCATCAGCTTCTATTGAAACTGTTTCCCTTTCAGGTTTAACTGTGAAGGCTGATGAAGACCTTCCCACCTGAACTGGAAGCCCCCTCCCTCTGTTCAGGTGTACATTCTTTATCTCTGGGGTCAAACTAAAATAAATAGCACTGTTGATATGCAGCAAAAGCGTGGGGATGGCACAGGACTGGGCAGTTGATGAGTCAAAGACAGTTTGGTCAGTTGGCCATCAAACATGTCAGGTTTGTGGTCCAGGATTTGGCCAGGCACTAAGTTCCCTGCAATAGCAATGCAGACACTGCAGTTATTGAAATGTGATGGAAGAAGCCAAGGCTTTGGCCACAGGGAACCCCAGCTGCATTTACGCATCCTGCACACCTGCGGCCATCTACAGGGCCACTAGGATCTCCGGTCGTGCATTCTACCACTTTTTAAGAATCCATTTTTCAAGGGAATTTTGCCTTCTGTAGCTAAGCTTTGTAGATTCCTATCTTAAGTGGGCTGGGTTGGCAATCTTCCTCTTTCCTTGCCTTTTAATTTATAACTTCTTTGTGCCATATGACTCCTGGACTGTCTCCAAATGCAGCTGAACATTCATGGATGGTGTTTTTTGTCCCTCCAAGCATTAGGAACAATTATTCAGAAGTTCAGAGGTGGCTGACAAGCAAGTGCCTGTGGAATATTCACATGTGTTTTTCTGGCACATGAAGTTCCTGACACCCTGATTCTTGCCTACTTATGAATAGGGTTTTACGAGAACTAATTTTGAAGAAGTGCTAAACTTCAGATGTGATGGCAGTTCTGGGAGAAACTTCCTCTTATAAGGATGCATTTCTGCAAAAGCAGATCCACAACTTCTAGCGTGCTCACGTTTCATTAGCTTCATTTTGTTTGGCCAACAGAACTCGGGTGGTGTGAGACTGTTTTGTAGCAATCTGCAGACCATGAGAATTGCTGCTGGCCCTGTTGCTCCTGTTCTGGCAGTTTGCCCTGCTTGTCTTCAGAAGCATCTGCAGACTTGAAATCTGCAGAATTGGAACAAGGGGGCATTTTAACCTCTTGCCAAATGATGGCGTCTGTCCCTCCCTTGCCCTTTCAGCTGTAGCCTTTAGCCCTTTGGGCTAGACCAGGGGTGCCCGAACCCCGGCCCGGGGGCCACTTGCGGCCCTCGAGGCCTCTCAATGTGGCCCTCAGGGAGCCCCCAGTCTCCAATGAGCCTCTGGAGATTTGTTGGAGCCCACACTGGCCGGATGCAACTGCTCTCAGCGTGAGGGCAACTGTTTGACCTCTCCTGTGAGTTGTGGGATGAGCACTCCTTCCACTGCTTGCCCTTTCACATCTGTGATGCAGCAGCAGCAGCAAAGGAAAGGCCAGACTTGCTTTGTGCAAGGCCTTTTATAGGTCTTGAGCTATTGCAAGACCGTCATTCATTCATATAAGTTCATCTTTAATATATTCATTTATGTAAACTTGTGTAAATTTATTCAAATTTTAAATGTAAATAAATTCTTTTTTTTCCCTGGCCCCCGACACAGTGTCGGAGAGCTGATGTGGCCCTCCTGCCAAAAACTTTGGACACCCCTGGGCTAGACGTTCATAACTCCAAGTTTGCAACTAGTTGAGGTGTGAAATGGCATCTCAAGGAATAACACCACCCAGTGGCATAACTAGAGGGGGTACAAAGCACCAAGTTTTTCAGGGAGTCTCACTGCAGTGTGCAAGCAGCCCCTCCCCTTTGGAGCCATTCCGGGTGGTGGGAGCAAAACGGAGGCGTTCCTTCAAAGCTTAGTGCTTTGCACCCTCTCTAGCTATGCCACTGGCATCACCATCCTTGAGATTGTCTTCTCTTGTCAAGTGGGCTGCTAAAGCCAGGGAAACTTGACTCTTTCAGTTCAGTTGAAATGTGCAAAAAAGCTGTTGTCATTGTGGGTCATCGTAACTCTTGCCAGTGTGTCCACTCCCACATGCCTAGGGCTACGATGGCCTAAACTTTTGCAATGTCAGTTATCAGGAGAACCAACTCCTAACTGCATGACCTCCCTTCCTGTTGTGACCCCTGAGGATCATTTGTGATCCCCTGAGGATCATCATCTGACATTCTGCAGAGCCATTGTGAGTATACTGTGATGCCTTAAGGCAGGGGTGATGCCTTAAGGCAAACATTTTGGCAGGAGGACCACATCATCTCTCTGACCTGTGTCGGGGGGGCTGAATTTTACTGAGCTTATTTATAATACACCTGAGAACTATAATACAGGCATGTAGAACCACATGAGAATTATGAACTGTTTGCCACACACCTCTTGCACAGTGAAAACATACAGACCAAGCTAGAAATACATGGAAACATAAATTGTTCAGAGGTGGGGGGTGGGGTTAAAATAATGCCCAGGGAAAAGCAGAAAAAGCATGGAGACTATAAAAGGCCTTGCGTTAACTTGCCCCACAGCTTGCGTCTGGTGGTCGCAACCTCATCAAAGGTGCCTCATCAAAGATAGGATCTCAAAACACATAGATGAACAGGCCTTGCTGAGGGAGAGTCAGCATGGCTTCTGTAAAGGTAAGTCTTGCCTCACGAACCTTATAGAATTCTTTGAAAAGGTCAACAGGCATGTGGATTTGGGAGAACCCGTGGACATTATATATCTGGACTTTCAGAAGGCGTTTGACACGGTCCCTCACCAAAGGCTACTGAAAAAACTCCACAGTCAGGGAATTAGAGGACAGGTCCTCTCATGGATTGAGAACTGGTTGGAGGCCAGTAAGCAGAGAGTGGGTGTCAATGGGCAATTTTCGCAATGGAGAGAGGTGAAAAGCGGTGTGCCCCAAGGATCTGTCCTGGGACCGGTGCTTTTCAACCTCTTCATAAATGACCTGGAGACAGGGTTGAGCAGTGAAGTGGCTAAGTTTGCAGACGACGCAAAACTTTTCCGAGTGGTGAAGACCAGAAGTGATTGTGAGGAGCTCCAGAAGGATCTCTCCAGACTGGCAGAATGGGCAGCAAAATGGCAGATGCGCTTCAATGTCAGTAAGTGTAAAGTCATGCACATTGGGGCAAAAAATCAAAACTTTAGATATAGGCTGATGGGTTCTGAGCTGTCTGTGACAGATCAGGAGAGAGATCTTGGGGTGGTGGTGGACAGGTCGATGAAAGTGTCGACCCAATGTGCAGCGGCAGTGAAGAAGGCCAATTCTATGCTTGGGATCATTAGGAAGGGTATTGAGAACAAAACGGCTAGTATTATAATGCCGTTGTACAAATCTATGGTAAGGCCACACCTGGAGTATTTGTGTCCAGTTCTGGTCGCCGCATCTCAAAAAAGACATAGTGGAAATGGAAAAGGTGCAAAAGAGAGCGACTAAGATGATTACAGGGCTGGGGCACCTTCCTTACGAGGAAAGGCTACGGCGTTTGGGCCTCTTCAGCCTAGAAAAGAGACGCCTGAGGGGGGACATGATTGAGACATACAAAATTATGCAGGGGATGGACAGAGTGGATAGGGAGATGCTCTTTACACTCTCACATAATACCAGAACCAGGGGACATCCACTAAAATTGAGTGTTGGGCGGGTTAGGACAGACAAAAGAAAATATTTCTTTACTCAGCGTGTGGTCGGTCTGTGGAACTCCTTGCCACAGGATGTGGTGCTGGCGTCTACCCTAGACGCCTTTAAAAGCGGATTGGACAAGTTTCTGGAGGAAAAATCCATTATGGGGTACAAGCCATGATGTGTATGCGCAACCTCCTGATTTTAGAAATGGGCTATGTCAGAATGCCAGATGCAAGGGAGGGCACCAGAATGAGGTCTCTTGTGATCTGGTGTGCTCCCTGGGGCATTTGGTGGGCCGCTGTGATACAGGAAGCTGGACTAGGTGGGCCTATGGCCTGATCCAGTGGGGCTGTTCTTATGTTCTTATGTTCTTAACCGGCAGTCGCGGGGTGGTGTGGGCTCCAATAGTCTCCAACAGGCCAGAGGCTCATTGGAGACCAGGGGCTCCCTGTGGGGGACCCTGAGGGCCGCAAATGGCCCCCAGGCTGGGGTTTGCCCACCCCTGCCCTAAGGCATTGCAACGCACACTTTGGGAACCCGTAAACTAGCCCAATGTTGTTTCCTCTCAGCGCTTGCAAATCTCCAGGGTCTCCGGCCAAGGTCTTTTCTGCCCTTGCTTCCTGAGATCAACAAGCAAGTTCTGAGGCCCTCTGCATGAAAGGCATGTGCTCTGAGTTACTTTTAGAGGAGAGTTGTGTTATTTGGCCACACAGGTGAAAGCAGGGAGGAGTGTTCAGGCTGAGTGAGAATCCCTCCAGTTGTTTAGTGGAGATGGGTAATGGGAGGTACACTCAGCTGGAGTCTCTGTGCTGTGATGACCGTACTATGGGATTCCAGCCTGCAGCTGAGAACATGGCAGCTGCAGGCATATATTAGTAAGGGAAGAGAAGGCAGCGTGATGAGCCCATAGTTACCTGTAGGCTAAACACAGACGAGTCAGTGATGTGCCAAGTGGCTGTCACAAGTTTTGTTGTGTGTGTGACTAGAATTTCCTCTTTGTACTAACAGCTCAGAACATTTTTGGCACAATTATGGGAATTTGTTTTCATTGTGTCAACCTTGGAAGATGTAGAGGTGCCTCTTCCACGCAAGGCACAGCCAAGTGCTTGTGAATCTGCAGGAAGAGAAGCTGCGAATCTCACCTGCCAAACACCTGCGGACCAAGATCTGTCTCCTCCACCTCTGCAGGGCCTCCTTGCTAGTCTGAGAGGGAGAGAACTCATTATCTGAGCCTTGTTATCATCTCTCTAGTTAATTACCAGCAGCTCTGTGCCAAATCCTCTATGCTGAGCGGTTGTGATTTCAGTGTGGCGGAGAAAAGATCTGATAGGAAGCTGAACCTCTAGGGGAAATGGAGAGATGCTGCTCCAGCTCTGAGGATCCTCTTTGTCATTTAAATTTGTTCGATGTATCAGTGGTGGAAATGTGGCAAGGAGCATCTTTAGCGTGCTTTAGAGAAGCTGTTTCAAAAAGCCTCAGGATCAACTTTTGGCAACCGCCAGGTGCACACCCCCTGGCTTCTTGAATGCATTTTCATGAAAGAGCTCCTGGATTGCTGGTCCTGCTGCAATGGGCTTCTGAGGGGCACACTTTTTCCTCTGCTGCTTGTCAGGACTGTCCTGTCTATGAGTCCGATTCAGGCTCTTTCCTCAAGCAGCAGATCCATCCTCCTCCTCCCCTTTGCCTTGGTCGCTGCTCCTCTTCTTTTCTACTCCCTGGATTGGAAAGGGGGGATGAAGTGGCAGACGGGGTGTGGGGGAGAGAACTGCAGTAGGACAGAGCACCACACAACACTTTTTTCTCCTCCAGGCCTCCTTTCTGTTGGAGGAATCTCTTAAAACTGGTTTCCTCCTTAGGGGGGAAGCAGAGTAGCTTCAGCAGCAGACCCCCCCTCTTGCTGGGAATCAACCCCAAGGAGCCTCCCGCACCCGGCTGACTGCTAATCAAGAAACACAAACAACATTGGCTGGTTGAAGTTTCAAAGGAGATTCATTTACTCACGATTCATTGGAAGTAAGGTTACAGCATCTGATTTGAGAATCAGAGGTACACTAACTTAAAAGATAACAAGGCCCTGAGGCTGCCTCGTCCTGCGTGCCATGTGGTCAGGATGGCTTCACCAGCAAAGCCCTGCTGTGTGCCATCTTGTCTGGTCAGTGTCCGGTGAAGAAGAGAGAAAGAGCTTGGAGAAGAAGGGAGTTATACAGGGTCTGGGGCCACGCCCCCACATAGGTCATCCAAAGGGGACAGGTAAATTGCAAAGGACACTGGGCTATAGCTTAACCCTTTTTAGGGCAGTATCCTGCCACCTGTGGAAGCAGACGGGGTTGTACCAACTCCAACACTTTCCACTCCTTTCTTTTCCAGTCCTGCCCTGAGGGATCCAGTTCTCTCTTCCTGACTGATGGCCTGGAAACAGCCTGGTCCACTGTTTTTTCCTCTCCATTGATGTGCAGACCGTAAAATTTGCACATCAATGCAGTCCAATGTGCTCAGTTCAACCTGCAAAACCCTGTGTTGATGTTCAAACCATCAAGGCCTTTGAGTGTCTTTGGAGCTTTGACTGAGAGGGAGAGAAAGTGGATATTGTCACCTTACTCTTGCCACAGCGCCAGCAAATTCTGTTGAATACTCTCATGGTTCCTGCCCACCACTTATCACCTCGGATGCATCCTCAATTTGAATAGCACACACTGTAAATTTCCTTCTCGTGTTTCTGAAATCACTATATCTCTAGAGGTGTCTGCAGAGATCCCATATTTCTTCCCACAGTGACAGCTGCCCTTGTTCTTGGGGGATTATCAACTTGTCAGTTGTCTGGTTTGGCAACTCTAGGCAAGCAAAGAGGTTTTCTGGAGCGGGTGCCCTGCTGGGTCTTGCAAGCTGCTCGTTTTGAACAAAATGATGACAGGGTCACAGTGCTGGTCTCGGACTCTTCTTTGTGGACTCCGTTCGCCCTCCAGGCATACTGTGGTTAGAACAAGCCAAGATTTTCTGGGTCACACCAGATCTTACTTCAATCAATGTCACCCCAGCTTATCCAGCAGGACAAGAGCTGCTGGCACCCCCAACGTCAAGGAGGGAGTGGAGACATTTTCCTCTTCACATCCGACAAGCAGCAGCAGGAGAAGCAGGGCAGGTTCCATAAGAACATCAGAACAGCCCCACTGGATCAGGCCATAGGCCCATCTAGTCCAGCTTCCTGTATCTCACAGCGGCCCACCAAATGCCCCAGGGAGCACACCAGGTAACAAGAGACCTGCAAGGCTTCCTGGGAATTGTAGTTAAGAACATAAGAACAGCCCCGCTGGATCAGGCCATAGGCCCATCTAGTCCAGCTTCCTCTATCTCACAGCGGCCCACCAAATGCCCCAGGGAGCACCCCAGATAACAAGAGACCTGCAAGGCTTCCTGGGAATTGTAGTTAAGAACATAAGAACAGCCCCGCTGGATCAGGCCATAGGCCCATCTAGTCCAGCTTCCTCTATCTCACAGCGGCCCACCAAATGCCCCAGGGAGCACACCAGATAACAAGAGACCTCATCCTGGTGCCCTCCACCTCATCCTGGTGCCCTCCATCACTCAGCTGACCTTCTAGAGGGACCTATAGAGGGCTCTGAGTGAGACTGTGTGTGTGTGAAAGAGAGAGAGAGCACCATAGATAATGACCTGATAGCCAAATAGTAGCAGGACTAACAGTTGGAGGCCTTAGTGCTGTGGTTTGTTTATCATGTTTTTATCTCAGCCTGCCTCTCTCCTCTGAGGAGCGTTTCATTGTGCTCCTTTCACCATCTCACTGGCCACAGGGGGACTCCAGGCACCCCCTCTTGTCTCTGCAAAATGAATGAGCAGCCACCTTCCCTCCCTTCCTCTGATGACATAAGTAACAATTGTTGGGGCAGAGCTTAAGATAAAAGGTGATCAAGTCTCTTCCACATGCTGGTTAGAGTTCCTTTGGCCAAGGAGCTCAAGTGGCCACTCTGCCTGGCACCTGCTGAGAGCGGCTGTCCTGGGCCAGGCTGCTTGCTGTGCCTTGTGGGTTCCTTAATGGCCCATTCCAGAGGTTGATGGTGCAGGTGGAGAGTAAGAGGCACAGGATTAAGAACATAAGATCAGCCCCACTGGATCAGGCCATAGGCCCATCTAGTCCAGCTTCCTGTATCTCACAGCAGCCCACCAAATGCCCCAGGGAGCGCACCAGATAACAAGAGTCCTCATCCTGGTGCCCTCCCCTGCATCTGGCATTCTGACATAGCCCATTTCTAAAATCAGGAGGTTGCGCATACACATCATGGCTTGTACCCCATAATGGATTTTTCCTCCAGAAACTTGTCCAATCCCCTTTTAAAGGCGTCCAGGCTAGATGCCAGCACCACATCCTGTGGCAAGGAGTTCCACAGACCGACCACACGCTGAGTAAAGAAATATTTTCTTTTGTCTGTCCTAACCCACCCAACACTCAATTTTAGTGGATGTCCCCTGGTTCTGGTATTATGTGAGAGTGCAAAGAGCATCTCCCTATCCACTCTGTCCATCCCCTGCATAATTTTGTATGTCTCAATCATGTCCCCCCTCAAGCGTCTCTTTTCTAGGCTGAAGAGGCCCAAACGCCATAGCCTTTCCTCATAAGGAAGGTGCCCCAGCCCCGCAATCATCTTAGTCGCTCTCTTTTGCACCTTTTCCATTTCCAATTGTTTCCTTGGTTTTCGTGAAATCCCTTGGGGAGCATCACTGGGTATTCATGAGAAGAGCCCCAGTGAGAGCTGAGTAATGTTGGTGGTGCTGCTTGACCAGATTCTGAGAGGGGCCCCTGCTGGGTCTGATTCGAGGCCGAGGGAGGTCAGTGGCAGGTGATGTGGTCAAGGGAAGCAGGTGCCAGGGCAGGCAGGCAGGCAGGCAGAGATCCTAAGGGGCCAGAAGTGGAAGGCATGTTGAGGCAAGGCTGGTTGAGGGAATCTGTTTTGCTGCTTCAGACTGAGGAGCAGTCCTGGGGCAACGGTTGTCCTGAGCCAGTTAGACCCCTCTTGATTCCTCAGAGGGGTCCAGCAAGGCTGATGAGAAGCAGTACCCTCCCTGGCCAGCAAAGGGGTGGTGCTACAGCCCATATCAGACCTGTAGCTCCTGTGAAGTGCCCAGGTGGCATAGGAGAACAAGGCACTTGGGTCCTGATGCCCAAGATCCCAGTTTGAGTCCCTTCATACCTTGGAGAAAGCTATTAGGACTGTGATGTGGGAATGGGGGGGGGCATTTAATTCCCACTGCAGTCCCAGTTCAGATTGCTTCCCACCCCAGTGCTATTTTCTCCAAGAGGATAGGTCTCACATGTGCCAATAGAAGCTTCTCTCCTGCTGCAAAGCGCCAGACCGTCACCTCTGCTGTGGCCCTGATTTGAGCCCCCACTGCTCCTGTTTTGGTTAGACATCACAAGCTCAAGGACCAGTGTCTGTGTTGCCGTGCTGAGACTGTAGCCCCCTGTTCATCCTTTTCTTTGTCCACTTTGACTGTTTCCAGCTACCTTCTCCTTTTTCTTGAATACATCTGGCATGTTCCAGCTTTGCTGTGGATGGCTGGCTGGTGGGTGCAGGTTGTATTTTTATTACTGCCAAATATAACCCTAGTGAGGTGCAAATGCTCTGTTCGGAAATGGGCTTGGTGTGAAGGCCAGCTGGCGGCGCATAATTTCCCCTCCTTTTTAAGCATGTACACTTTGAATGCTGGCCCTGCATATTCTAACTTCCTCAGTGGAAGCAAGTAGCTGAGCAGCCTTTACACACACACACACACACACACACACACACACACACACACACACACACACACTCCATATTTGTCACCTCCCATCTGGCCAGCCACCCCTTCAGCTGCCACATTGGACAAGGGCTTAAATCTCTGTATGGTTTCCTCCCCCTTAAGTTGCTGCCCTTTAAAATGTGCTGCAGATATTAAGAAAATAAAAGACCTCATTGTCTGTAGGGAGGGCTAGATTAGCATTTGTGCAGCACCCAATGCACGCGGGGAGCGGGATGGGTGTCACCAGGAGGTGAGTGGAAGAGAACCAGTGTCCCCTGGTCAAGTGCAGATCATGCAGAGATCTCTCAGCCCAAAGGGCTCTGGGACTTCCTGATTCCTAGAACCTCCACTTCAGGTGCAAAATGGCAGGCCACGAATTGGAGCCAGCTGCCCCGTGAGCTGTCCATGGAGGGTGGGCAACCTTCATTTGGAAGTACAAATCAACACCTGAGTTACTATCAATCAGGAATTTAAGACCCAAGCTAGATATGACTGGAAACATGTACGTTGCCCTTTCTTGTTTGGGCTTTTTGGGATTAGCAGTTGGGAAAGTGGGGGATGGTAGGGCCTGTCCAAGACACTGGACATTTGGCCTGACTCCTTAGATCAGTAATTTTCATTTCACCACACACTGTCAGGCATTAAAATTGTCAAGGCACACCATGCTGTCAGTGACGGGGTTCACATCCCCAAATGGCCTACTAATAAATGACCCTTCCCCGAACTCTAACGGCACAACTGTGAACCATTTGCAGCACACCAATGTGCTGCGGTACAGTGGTTGAAATCACTGCCTTAAATGCTGGGAGGTCCTGAATTGGGTCTGGCTAGAATACTAGAATCATAATCTCTCTTTCCCTCATGCTTCGAATGATGCACTCGAATAGGACTTGTCTTCTGATTAGCAGTGGTGGATTGGGCTCTTGAATAAAACAGGCTATGTAGCAAGCTTGATTGGAAAAAGAGCAATGCGGGAGGGCCATTTTTCAGTTCAGGAACTGGAACTTAAGCATCCTAAAGAATTCCTTGAATGTCTTAAAAAATCCAGTCAAATTGTGCATTTTCCAGGTTCGGAGGAAAGCCAGGGAGGACCGCAATATATAACTGTTATAAAGAGGAAAATTTATTGATATACAGAAGCATGAGAGAGCTTGTATATTGAAAATGATATAGGTATCAGAAAGCACATATATGGGATGAACTAGGGCTCAGGCTTGCAACAATATCCCTTCCGCTTGCTGGGGCTTCTCGAACACTGCAAAAGGGTGTTGGCATTTTGGGGGTTATATGCGCACAGTCAGGGAAGCTACTAGAAGTTTAGCATCTAATACAAAAACTTTCACTGCATGTAGATGGGTCTCCCCCACATTTGGGCTTTAGCAGTCTCTGAATTGCTTCACTTTGTAATACATGGATAGGCAATCCAGGCATGCCCAGTGGTGTAGCTAGAGGGGGTGCAAAGCACTAAGTTTTGTAGGTGCCTGAATGCACCATGTGAGTGATTTGCTCCCACAGTCTGGAAGGGCTCCAAAGGGGAGGGGCCACTCACATGGTGCATTCAGGCACCTACAAAACTTAGTGCTTTGCACCCCCTCTACCTACACCACTGGGCATGATGAAAGGTACTTGAAAAGTAGACTCAAAGAAACAGAATCAGCACAAATCTGCAGTCCTCTTTACTTCAGAGCAGCTCTGCTGCCTTTTAACAGGACAACCCTGGAGTCAAAAACCCTCTGAATTGCATATTCGTATCAGATGCAAAAGTGAAATATGACCCTGTTTTCTCTACTAAGATATTCTGTCGGATGTGCTGGGAGGACCCAATAAATCCTATCTGTTAATCTTTCACTGTATGAAAGTTTTCCCCTGATGTAATTTGTCTCCCACCAATCTCAAGAGCTTGTCTGCATTTATCTCCCAGCGGATGCTTGCTTTTTAAGCCTGCTGCATGGCTTCCCGTTTGTGTAACCATTTGTGTCCAAACACCTTTGCTTGCCCCTGATTTGTGGGGAACAAACAGGCAGCAGCAGTGCCTGCTCTGAACCTTTGCAGCATCCTTTATGATTCTGAACCCCTCTCTTCCTTCCCTGGCCAGTGTTTGACACCACTCACTTCAGTAGACAAAGCTGCTTTCTGATAAGGGCCTGATCTTGAGCAGTGTGTGCCAGCTCACTGCTGGTACGCACTGTCGCAAACGTGCCATAAGGACTGTCGGTTTATACCTGGTAAATAATCAGTGGCATACCTAAGTGAGGTAAATTGTCCCGGGTACCACGGCTTTAGGGGATGTCTTAGAGCAGGGGTGCTCACACTTTTTTGGCTCGAGAGCTACTTTGAAACCCAGCAAGGCCCGGAGATCTACCAGGGGGGAAGGAAGCGTCTGACAGACACCCCCTTTGATGTATGGAGCCCCTGCTGGACCAGGTCAGAGGAGGCCCACCAAGTCCAGCTTCCTGTGCCCCACAGTGGCCCACCAGATGCTTCAGGAAGCACACGGAAGGCCTCTCCTCTCTCCCCACCCCGCATACTGGGGGCAGCCACAGGTCCCCCCAAGAGGCACATTCCCAGCCTTGCTGCACTATGGGGGGGAGGAGCTCCCCACTCCCCGCCCTCCCAAACTCTTTGTGGCTGTGCCCCGAGACCAGCAGGGAGAGGGAGGCATCGCAGGTCCTCCTCGGAAGGGGCGGGGGGCTTCCCCGTTTCCATGGAGAGGGGCTGCGTGTGCAGGCGGCAGGCGGGGGAGACACTGCTCCCACCGGCCCTCCTCCTGCAGCGGCAGGGGGGCCAGGGGGGTCGTCTCACCTGTCAGCCCCGACCGAGAGCGGCAGCGGCCGCAGCACTTACCTCTGGGCTCCTACAGGGGCGGCTGGGCCGGGCATGGCTGGGCTGGGTTGGGCTGGACCTGACTGGAAGGGAAGGGGAAGGTCACTTGGGGCCTCCCGCGGCAACCGCCATCAGAGTGACTCCATCTCGAACACCCGCCCCTCCCCCCTTCCGCTACGGAGCCCCAGGAAGCGCCTCAGTCCGGTGCAGCCCAGCTCCCCCTCCCGCCGCCGCCCACTTTAGCTCCTGCTCTTCCGGCAGGCAGCTCCACCAAACTGATGAAACTGACTAGAGTCTAGTCAGTTTTGTTGCTGCATGCCTGAAGAGCAGCTAAAGTGTCAGTTTAGTGTCAGCTAAATATGTCAGTTTCGTCTAGCCACTAGACAAAACTGACATATTAACAGTTTGGAGAGACAGGGCTCCGCGATCTACTCATTTTGCCTCGTGATCTACCGGTAGATCGCGATCCACCTATTGAGCACCCCTGCCTTAGAGGCCTCCAAAAGGCACTGCAGGTTTTCAGCAAAATTTGGAAGTGTCTTTCAGAGGCCTCTAAGGGCCCAATCCTAAGCCAGGGCAACACTGGTGGCCGGTGTGCTGCTCTGGCAACCTCTGTCTTGCAAGTGCCATAAGGCACTTCACTACTGACGGTGGGAATGCCGCACCAGTGGTGAGGTCAGAGCCAGTTGGTACTGGGCCTCAACGCTGGGAAGATGCCTCTGAGGAGTGTTGGGCAGTAAATGTCCCTGCCAGGTGGCAGGGAGGCTTTTTGGGATAGGGGGAAGGTGAGGGGAAGGTGGGCAGGGGGCAGAACTGGGCAGAGGGAGGATTGGGCCCGAGAGGGGAGTGGGGACAGCAGCAGAGTCAAATCAGTGCCCCCTCCTAAGCTGCTGCTCCTGACATGGACCTCCTCGGCTCTTCGCCCCCTAAATAGAGAAGACGGTTATAAATGTAAATTATAAGTAGAGACTCTGCCAGTAGAGCTCAGCCCATTTGTTCCCTTTCCCTGAGGAGTCTCTGGTGGCTGGTCTGGCCCTGCAGGTTTCGGTGGTGACCACCTTGGCACCTCTGCTCCTTGCGGTGGCACCGGACTGTAGGATTGGGCTGTCAGAGGCTTTCTAAAACCAGAAGTGCCTTTTGGAGGTCTCTAAGACCCCCCTCAAGGCACCCAGTGAATGGGTATACAGTGCATGGGGAATATGGAGGGTGCTAACATTTTTTGTGCCCTGGTTGCCAGATGCCTCAGCTACACCACTGTAAATAATTATAAAGCTTGAAAATTTATTTACCTTTTATATGAATTGTGATGCAAACGGAACTCAGGCAACGTAGTTCCATTATATGAACCCCTGCTAATTGGGTAAGAGGCACTTTTTCAAGTGGGTGCTCCTTTTTTTAGCAGGGGGAGAGTAACTGGCCCACCTCACCCCAGCACTGTCTGTTCTAGTGGCTGTCTGCTGGTATTCCTTTGCATCTTTTTAGATTGTGAGCCCTTTTGGGACAGGGAGCCATTTAATTATTTGATTTTTCTCTGTAAACCGCTTTGTGAACTTTAGTTGAAAAGCGGTATATAAATACTGTTAATAAATTAATAATAATATGTCAAAGAGTCACGTGTGGCTCTCTAGCCACGGTTTGGCCACAGACGTTCCGCCAGCCATGGTTTGGCCACTCCTGGTCTAGTGCAATGCTTATTCAGGTGACAGCCTTAATAGTCTTGCTCAGGAAGTGGGTGGGGAGAATCGGCAAAGCAATGGCCTGGGCCCCTCTTAGAGTGCTGTTTTAAACAACTGCATGCGGAGGATGCTACTTCCCAGGTTCTCCAGCTCCGTTTCAGCCTCCAGGCACGGAGGCATCAATGCCCCACCAAGTGGTTCTGCTCCTTCTGCTGCAGCCCCCGTTGCCTGCCAAGGAGCTGATCTTCAACGAACACGTTCTGCTGATGCTGCTTTTGCAACGGGAGAGTTCTGCGCATACAATCTAGAGTCTCTCATGTATACTTCCTCCCACAGTATTGCTCCCACTCTTATAATTATCTCCACTTAAAAATCTCTCCCTGGTTTTCTACTTAATTAATTAAACCCCTTTGTTCAAGGTTTCAGAGACTGTGATCCTTGCAAAAGAGGACGAAGCTGCACCCCAAGGCAAAGGGCAGGTTTTCACTTCTGCATTGTGTATTCCTGGGCGTAAAAGGTGCAGGTTTGGTGTCATTTGAAAGGGTGCAGGCAGCCAAGATTTGCTGCAGGTCTCTCCAAGGGCCTGTCCCTTTGCTGGGTGGCTTTCTGAAGGGCACATGGCTCCAAGCCTCTGTCTCTTTTAAAGGAACAACATGGATTCAACAAACCCCGTCATCTTTCAGACTTGATGAAGAAGAGTTTCTCTTTGTAAACTGGGTGCAAAATTAAAAGTGACGGCAGGTCTAGTGAGGAATTTGCCAGCAATCAGGGACAGAGGCAGAGGGCTTTCAACTGTGTGCTCTTAATAATAGTGCTAATAATTATTATATACTACAATTATTATTATAGTATTATATGCTATTTAATATCTACATGAAACTGCTGGGAGAGGTCATCCGGGGGTTTGGAGTGGGGTGTCATCAATATGCTGTCATCAATATGCTGATGACACCCAGCTCTATCTCTCCTTTCCTCCAGACTCCAGGGTGGCGGTTGAGGGCCTGGAGTGCTGTTTGGAAGCAGTGAGGATCTGGATGGGGGCTAATAAGCTGAAATTAAATCTGGATAAGACAGAGGCTCTCCTGGTTCAGAAATCCTCGATGCAGGTACTGGACTATTGGCTTGCTCTGAATGGGGTTGCACTCCCTCTGAAGGAGCAGGTCCGCAGCTTGGGGGTCCACCTGGACTCGCAGCTGCTCCTGGATTCCCAGGTGGCGGCTGTGGCTAGGGGGGCCTTTGCTCAGCTTCGGCTGGTGCGCCAGCTGCGTCTGTACTTGGATCGTGCAGACCTGGCCACGGTGATCCATGCTACGGTGACATCGAGGTTAGATTATTGTAACGCGCTTTATGTGGGGCTGCCCCTGAAGACGGTTTGGAAACTGCAATTAGTGCAGAATGCGGCGGCCCATGTGGTCACTGGAGCTAGGCGGTTTGACTCTGTCAGCCCGCTTCTCCGGGGGCTGCATTGGCTGCCCATTCGTTTCCGGGCCCAATTCAAGGTGCTGGTTTTGACCTTTAAAGCCCTATACTGCTCTGGGCCAGGGTATCTCAGAGATCTCCTACTCCCGTACAATCCAGCTAGTCCTCTTAGGTCATCAGAGAAGGCCTTTTTACAAGTGCCGCTGCCTAAGGAGGTACATGGGGCGGCGGCAAGAAATAGGGCCTTCTCAGTAGTGGCACCAACATTATGGAATTTCCTTCCCCTTGACTTGAAAATGGCTCCCTCTCTTGAGACTTTTCGGCGAGGCCTGAAGACATTTTTGTTTAAAGAAGCCTTCTGAGTGCATGGCCTTTTTAAACATCTTTTCTGTATCTTTTTAGTATTTTTACAGGCCTGATCCTCTGATTTGCTACGTTTTGCTCTTTTTATCTGACTTTTTATCTATGGTTTTTATGGGTATATGTTAATGTGTTTTTAATATGTTTTTATTTGTGGTTAAATTATGTTTTTAATCTGTTTTTAATATGTTGTGAGCCGCCCTGGGTCCCTTTGGGGAGAAGGACGGCATATAAATAAAGTTTAATAATAAATAATAAAAAGCTTGTTTTATCTACTGAGCTTATCCACTGCCCTTCAGTCCAGGACTTCCAGGGCAGTGTGCCATACAAGCAACATGCAGGAGGGCTGTGTGAAAATTAGTACAGGTTGGAGAAGTAGCAGAAGCCCCAAAAACAGAACATCTGCAGAAATGATCAAAACTCAACCAGCTTGCAAATCAAAAGGTCTGTGCCCAGTGCCAAAAAGATGTCCAAGTTGGCACCAGGAAAGTCAGTTTCTCTGGGGAGGGTGTTCGTGTCTGGGACAGCAAGACGTCCCACTTCCTGCTGGCAGTAGAGGGGTGCCCTTGTTCATAGCACCATCAAAAAGCCTTTCACGTTGCCTAAGCAGTCAGGATTAGGTGGCATTTTCTGGGCAACTGTATTGCAGCCTGCTTCAGGGAAGCCCAGTGCATCCTTCCTTTATTTTGTTTCTTCCCATACATGGACAGAGGCAGGATCTGTTGGAATCCCCCTGCTCTTGGGGGGGGGGGGGTACAGAGTGTTGAATGCATCCAACGTGGTGGCTTAATTTGTCCAGGCTCACTGCACCTCCTGACAAGGGGGAACGTGGCACTCCGTTTGGGAATCCCTGGACTGGGAGATGTGTCAGAGTCTTTTCTGTTGTGGCTCCAGAGGTTTGGGGCACCCTGGCCAGGAGCCCATCCCATTGGAAGTGCATCTGTCCATGGTCTGGAAGGAAGCTGGTGTTTGCCAGCATGAGTTCAGCTCTCCTTTTTCAGTGACATTACACGTTAATTGGAGTATTTACAGACTGGTGTTTTGTGGATTGACGGTTGAGCTGTGATGTTCTGTTGTGTGTTAATGCACACATTGTATTTTTTTTTTAAATTTTATTTTCCAAAATAAAAACAAATATAAACAAACAGATAAACACAAACTCAATACACAACACACACACACACAAAACAGAAACACACCGTTTGAGGGTGCAAGCAATCATATATCAATATAGCTAATCAATCAATACATATCTTCTAATCTTGTTCCTCTTCTAGTTTAGCCTCTTAATATCATTTATCTATCATATCATATCCTGTATAATATATCATGTTTACAATATATTCATCTAAGACGTTGGGACGTTGGCATATTCATATGCCCTATCTCATATATCTACAACTTCATTTTCAACCAAGCATTAAATGGTCTCCATGCTCTATCTGTGTCGGTTTGCGCTATTGATCCAAAATCTCTGTAAGCCTATCCATTTCCGCCACATTCATTATTTTATTAATTCATCTTTCATTGGAATTTTAATATCTTTCCAGTATCTAACATATAAAATCCTTGCAGCAGTTAATATCATAGTAACTAAATACACATCATTTTCTTTATCTACAATATCTAAGGTAACATTAAGCAAAATTAACTCTGGTTTCAGCGATATCGTAAATCTAACGATCTCTTGTATTGGATTCCTTACCATTTTCCAATATACTTGCATTTTTTTTACATGTCCACCGCATATGATAAAACGTCCCTTCTACACATTTACACTTCCATCATTTTTTTGATATGTTCTGATTCATTTTTACCAGTTTTATTGGTGTCATGTACCATCTATAAAACATTTTATATACATTTTCTTTAAAATTTGTTGCTCTAATAAATGTTATATTATATTTCCAAATCTATTCCCATTGTTCTAATGTAATATTATGACCTATCCATATTTAACTTTTACAATTGAAGGAAGACTTTCTTTCGTTTTTGAGGTGAATTTAAGCCATTTATGTTGACAGAGTAAATACTCCATCCTCGCTTAACCATCATGTTTCTTTTTACTATGCACCTTCTCTTTTTGTCCTCTTCTTGTTGCTGTCAGTGAATGCCTCCTTGCCTCTCTAGTTTCTTCCTTTTCTGATTCCTCAGTTATCTCTGAATCGTCTGATTCTTCCAGCTCCATTTCTACAATTTCTAGTTCTTTTCTTCTCAGTTCCTTTTCCTCAGTTTCTTCATTTCTCATCTCATCATTCATCACTGTACTCAAAAAATTTTCTGCTTTCATTGTTGAATTTATATTATATCTCTGTGCCTGGAATTGAAAAAACATACCTTCTGGGAGAAGCCATCTATATGGTATTTGCTTTCCTCGTAAGAATTTTGCTAGCTCTTCATATTCTTTTCTCTTCTTTCTCACTCTCCATGGGACATGTCTCAGAATTTTCACTTTGCTACCCTCCACCATCCATTCCTTTTCCTGTGAGATCTTCAATATTTTATCTCTGTAAAAAGTTCTGTTGAATTTCACATAGATTTCTCTTCGTAGTTCATGTTTTCTTAGATAAAAAGTGCTCACTCTTCTCGCTGAATTTTTATGATCCATGAGTATCTCCTCTGTTGGCGTGTCGATCCACTCTGATATTAAATCACCAATCAGACGTCATGTATCTTCCCCTTTCTGTTCTCGTACATTTTGTATTCTCACCACTCGAGCTGCACTCTCCATCTGAATTTCCATTAAAGTTGCCTCTCCATCATATTGATTCTGTTCTATCTCCAGTATTCTAGATTGATCTTTTGTTGTCTTTTCTTCTAATTTTCTAATCTTTTGTGTATTCTCATCTGCTTGGCCTTTAACAACTTTCAGTTGCACACTGAGATCATTTAGTTGTGTAGTTAAAACATCCAGACTAGTTTGAACCTGCAGAAATGGATTTGTGTGCTGCTGTCCCATCGCCACTAATTTTTCTGTATTATCTTGTATTGTCTGCTTGCAATCTTTCCCTTTCGGTTCCTCTTGTGTTAGTTTTCCCAAGCTTGACTCCAGGGCGGGAGAGCCCCTAACTTCCGCTCCTTTTCCTGTCATCCTTTCTCTTCCTTCATATGTCTTCTTTCCTGTAAAACTCAAATATCTGTTACCACATATATCACTATCAGTTACCCTTATATCACATCACATCATCAAGAAATCAACTGTTCACCCATAAAAACCAACCCAAGGAAATTTTAAGTCAAATAAACCTTTGCCTTGCAATATTTTTAACGCCACTAGATGTCCTCAGCGTATTATCCTCCTTACTTCTCTTGTCAAGTCCTGTTCTTGTCCTGCAGTGTCTTTTTAACTCCACTAGATGTCTCCGATGTTCTATTCTTCTTATTCTGTTTTTTTGATTCTATTGCTTACGTTTGTTGCTGTATCAACCACATTCCCTTCCAAGAGATAGTGAGAGGAATTCAAAACAATAAACCACATTTGCAAAGCAAAGAAATCCAGATCTCCAGCCCCCTCCACAGGCACTCCAAGATCTCCACAGGAAAACAAAACTGAGTGTTCCAAAGCAGAGTTTATATTCCAAAATGATTAATTTGTAATCCAACGAGTTTTAGATTTGTGAAGTTAGAGTTATGCTCTCATATTTCTATAACAAGCTCGGCAGGTCTCCAGATCTTCTTCTCACAGAAGCAAACAAATGAGTGGAGAAAGCCCCCCCTCCTCTTCCCAGAGGGGAAAAGTCTGCCCCTCCTTCCCTTGGGCAAAAGCTTAATCAGGCAGTCAATCAATCAATGCCAGACACACACAGCAGAATAGCATTCACTTAGTTCTTCCAGCATCTTTCCCTGCCTGGGGCCTTCAGCTTAGTTTCAAGATGAATCCTCGCCAACACCGACATTGATGGCTGGGTTCCCTTGGAGAGAAACAGCCCCTGGCTGGACCCTTCTTCTCCAAAACCGTACACCATCTGTAGGATCGAATCTCTCCTGATCACAGATCCTTGGATCTCCTCAGACCCACGGTTTTTTGGGAGGAAGTAGCATGCTTTCCCAAAAGCTTTCAAGAGCTCAGAAAAACACAGCAACTCAGTTGCTTCTGGCCCCGCCCCCTCCTTAATGCATACATTTTAAATGGATTTTTATGATTTATTCATACTTGTTTTCTTATCCGAAACCACATTGAGCAAACTGTTGGAAAGGCAGTGTGGAAAATGCTTCCCTGCGATGGTTATAATGTGTGAATGGGGGTGAGAGGGGCTGGATGGCACTTGCATTGGAGGAAACAGCGGCCAGGCAGGTTCAAGCCTCCTTTCAGGTTAGACATGAGCTCTTCCCTGGCTCATTTGACCAACCATCTTAAAAATACTTTGCTGCCGGATTTTGGAGCAACCATTCCGAGTTGTCTGGGTGCTGCCAGGCTGATGGCGACCCTGAGGCCTATCCTTGCACCCCAAGCCTCCTGGCACTGACAGTGGCAGTAACTGCAGCTCCTTCCCAACAGTCGCTGTCCTTGCCCCTTTGGCCAGTGGGAACATCTCCTGGTGGCCCCAGAGGGACACTCTGACAGGTCGGTCAGAGGGCCCAATGCAGAGCAGCCCCAGTGTCTCAGCTGACTCCTGCCAGCCCCAGTGCAGTACTGGGCAGTTCAGGGGGTGCCCCAGCTGGGCGGCTCCTTAGCCCAACCAAACTTGAGTTCCGTCCCATCTGTACAAAAGGGGTGTTTTGGCTTTTGTGCATCAGATGATTTCATTGCCTGACAGCCAAATCAAAGTCACTCATTAGATGCCATTTTTCTAAGTGCCCACTGTCTGTAGGGCCTGCATCAAGGAAAGCTGAGACCCGAGTGCCACAGCTCCCCTGATTCTGCCCACTTGGCAGGGGTGGCTAAAGAACGGCTCTTATCTTTCTGCCTTTGCACTTCCCCACTGGCTCAGGGCTTAATGGTAATTGACGGAAGCCACTTAGGGGAACCCAGAGCATTAAAAAATACCTCCCTTGTGTTCTTAATCACAGTCGCTTCAGCTCGCAGGTCTTCAACCAGCCTCTGTCCCTTACTGTTTGACTCCTGGGGTTATTTGGGCAAATCTCAGCAAAATTGCTTTAACAAGCGGCCTGAGAGTAAGCAACAAAGAGCATTTGGGCTATTATTGAAGGCCATCATTTTTTTTTTTTTCCTGCTTTGCCAGGCTGGAGACTGTTTTTTTCTAAAGCTGAAAGTGGCTTGAAAAGGGAGTTTCTGCTTGCGGGGGAGGGGTGTGTGCTGCTCTCACCCCTTTGTCTCTTCTGTTGCTAAACTGTCCCGTTTCAACCATTGCTGGGGTGGCGCTTGGGCTGCACTCTGTGCCCGGGTTGCAAGCAGCAGGACAACTTGGACAACTGCAGAACAGCAGCCAAGCTGTTCCTGTGCAGTTCAGGGGCTGCACCTGCTGCTCTCACCCCTTTCCAGGAGCCGCGGCAGCACCCTGACCCAGAGCATGTTGTGGTTCTTGCTTCCTCCTCCTGAGTAGGACCTGGAGGTGGGAGCCCTCAGTGCACATCTGTGCTGTACCTCCTACTCCTGGGTTCCCTAAATTGCACGAAAATGTGAATTTGGGCACTAAGGCAAAAAAAAAAAAATAAATCACAGGCTATTTAACTATTGTCTGAAAGCCGTCGCTGCATTTCCAGGAAAAGTCCAGGCTGCAGGCACTAAAATTAATTTTCTGGCGCTTTCCCCCCCTTCTGCATACATTTTAAATTTGCCAGGACTGGAATGAATTCATAGGATTTATTTATTTGTACCTAGGGTTTTTTTAAATCTGTGCAAGCAATTGCAGCCTTGTTCCCATGATCCTTGGGAATGGGGGCACCTTCAAAGCCCTCCCTGACCTTGCCTCTCCTCACATCTCTGCTTTCTTTTCCTGCTACAATCCTGTCTGGGATCCTTGCTCCTCTGGCCCCCCACCTCCCTCAGCCCCCTGAGGTCTTTTGTTTCCTTCACCCCTTCTTCCCTGCTGTCCCTTTTGGCTATAGCTCCCACCCTGAGTACCCGGGGATGCCCTTCTCTTCCTTCCTTTGAATAACAAGCCCCTAGTCCCGCCAGCATCTAAGCGTCTTACTGCTCCTAAGCCCAAGTTCCTGAAATACTTGAAATAATGGGGTGTTCTTCCTCATCTGTCCTGCACCATCCCCTTCTCTTCCTACATAAGAACAGCCCCACTGGATCAGGCCATAGGCCCATCTAGTCCAGCTTCCTGTATCTCACAGCGGCCCACCAAATGCCCCAGGGAGCACACCAGATAACAAGAGACCTCATCCTGGTGCCCTCCCTTGCATCTGACATAGCCCATTCCTAAAATCAGGACGTTGCACATACACATTATGGCTTATAACCCATAATGGATTTTTCCTCCAGAAAAGTGTCCAATCCCTTTTTAAAGCCATCTAAACAAGATGCCATCACCACATCCTGTGGCAAAGAGTTCCACAGACCAACCACACGCTGAGTAAAGAAATATTTTCTTTTGTCTGTTCTAACTCTCCCTACACTCAATTTTAGTGGATGTCCCCTGGTTCTGGTGTTATGTGAGAGTCCTCTGTTGACTCCCTTGGATTTATTTTGGACCTTGATCTCCTGGAAGTGGAACTTGACTGGCCAAACTCAATTTCATGAATGGAGTCCTGTTTCAGGTCTTTAGCCCTTTTGAGTGTCACTGTGCAAACCAGTGGAGACATCTGTGCCTCCCCTGAACAGGACAGAGAGAACAACTGCACCTCTGAAAACTCCTCCTGAGGTGTCATTGCAGCCGCCCATCACTGAAGACCCTCAGGCCTCGAGACTTTCAGGGTCTTAACCCACTACCAGGCATCGGGGGACGAGGACACAGTACTTTGTTCCTGTACATTCCAGAATCTGGATTTTCCATAGGAACGTAACTGGAATGAAATGCACCCAATGTTGGCATGCCAGAACCATTACTTTAAGGGAGTCATTCTGTTCCACTCGCTCTACCCTCGTCACAAGACCATTATTGATGTGTCTCCTTTGTGGCTTGGATGGTGGTCGATTCTGTACTAGGTGCTTCTTCGCTTTGGGCCTTGTAAAAATAGGCCTTGCCGCCAACAGTGGGATTGTCTTGGCTCTCCCAGTGCATGTTGTGAGCCCCAAGGCCAGCACCCATTGCATGCTCTTCTCTCCACCCTCCTAAGAGCTAAAATGCAGTCCAAGCACAGAAAGATAGGAAGGATGTTCAGTCCCTGTCACTCATCATCTCTCCCGGCACTTCATCCCCTTGCGAATTTGAGTTTTTGGTTCTGCGTAGAGGTTTAACAGGAAAGTTGAAAAGCAGCAGCTGAGAGAGTTGTGTAGTTGACAGACCTTTGTTAGCAGCGTCAGCAACTTGGGAATATTTCTGATGCCCGCAATGGATATTAAACATGCCAGTGGAGTGGAAGGAGCAAATGGAATGGCAAACAGTGATCAATTAGTGCAGGAAAATGGGCTGACTGATTAATCATGTGCTGTAATTGCGGAGACCAAAGCAGCTGGTGATCTGCGGAAGGAGCAAACCCCAAAAAATGGCCTTATTGATGCAACTTGACATCAGAGTAATGCATGTATTTGGACAGCAGAGGAAAGTTAATTTCCAAGCCTCTCTCTTTGTCAGGGCTGTCCAGTTTTTTTGTTCTTGTTTCTGAGCTGTCAAATGAATTGACTTTCTTGCTGCCACGTGAATACAATTTCATTAGAAGCCGGTTATGGAAACTGGGCGTACATGGGGGCCGTGAGATGCGGAGTATTGGAATGCAGCCCAGGCCTCTTCTCGGGGTCGGTGCTAGGCCCTCAGTCCTGGTGCTGCCGCCCCCCCCTTGACCAGCCCTGTCCCCACAGGTGCTTCTCCTCCTCCTCAATCCACCTCCTGGATTTGAAAAAAGACAGAGGGGAGTGGAGCTCAAGAAGGAGTGTGGGAGAGAAGAGTGGGAAAGAGTGCCTCCAAGCCGACTCTTTCACATGGTTCCCTCCTTCCTTGTCTAATATGAGAAAGGGGAAGAACATTCTAGGTGAGTGAATCGACAGAGGCAAGAGCACCCCATCAGTCTACTGCCTAAGGCCCAATCCTGTTCAGTTTCCAGTGCTGGTGCAACTATGCCATTGGGGCTTGCGCTGCGTCCTGTGGTGAGGAGGCAGTCACAAAGGCCTCCTTAAGGTATGGGAGCATTTGTTCCTTTACCTTGGGGCTGCACTGCGGCTGCACCGGTGCTGGAAAATTGAATAGGATTGGGCCCTAAGGCAGCTATCATGGATCAGCCACATGGATGGGCCAGGCCTGCCTCTACTTCAACCAGCTGACTGTCTTGATTACAACCAATCTAGTTAATGGAAATCCTATTCAGATCAGAAATCCCCACTTCTAGGGTGGCTGTTGTAGTCGAGTGTGGCAGACTACATCGAGAATGCCTACAGCTCTGTGGAAGCCTCAGGTTCAGGAATGACCATGTGTGTCACCTTGAAACTTCTTGTGATAAGACCAGGTATACATCTTCCAAATTGACTTAACAGACCCCATACCCAGAATCTGTCTGTGAAGGCCAGCTACTGGGAACCAGCCATTGGGGGCGGGGGGGGGGGGGTTAACCTGATGGTCAACATCCAGCACTCTCTGTGTGCTCACTGCTGGTGCTGGGATGAAACTTGATCTGACCCAGCAAGACAATTCTAATGTCCATCTTCATTGTAGAGGAAGCGCAGAAGGGGGTTGACTTTCAGGTTTCACAAAGAATGAGTCGCTGTTTCCACTCCCAACGGATGTCAAGGTCCCAGGAAACAATACTGCCAAAGTGAGATTCTGGCTCTCTTGTGATGCTGAGTAGAGCGCTGTGCAGCATCTCTCTGTCCTGCATCATCATGACAGCCTGACTCATCCCAGTGCCATCTGGATGCCAATATTGGGCTGCCTTCTCCCCATCCTGCTCCCATCTCTCTCTCTCTCTCTCTCTCTCTCTAAGAGATGGAGGAAGTTCCTGCATCCCGTGGTGGAAATGGCAAAGATGGCCAGTGAATGGGCTTCCCAGCAGATGCCAGTGGGCTCCCCGACTGCCCACCAGAGTACTAGCCACCCTTGCACTGCAGCTCCTCTCTTGGATGCTTAATAATTTATTGTGATCTTCCGTGCGGGGGCTTGAACGAGGAGCCCTGGAGGATTGGGCTGAGGCAGGGATGGGAGGTTCAGCCAGGCTGTGGCTCCCACCCTCCTTGTGCAGGGTCAAGGGCTTTTAGCTCAGTGCAACCTATTAAAATGCAGGGTTGGTTTTTTGGGGGTGGGGTGGGAGGTGCTCCAGCATCTTGTTCCTACAGGCACTAAGCAAGAAGTGGAAGTGTGCAATCATGCTGCCAGATGTTGGCTGGCTCCTGAGCTTTCCAAAGCTGCGCGATGAGCAGTAATTTGTCAGGGAGAGCTTTTCCAGTGTCTCTTCTTGTGTGCTGGAACTGAGAAGTCAGCTGGGTGGAGAGCAGGGCCTGGTTGGCTTGAAATGTGCCCTTTTGCTGTATAAAAACATTATCTTTTTACACGAGCCTTCTGTGTTTCACATTTTTTTAATGTGGGTATTTAGGGGTTTTATGCTGATTAGTTTTATAGTCTTGCATTTTTTAATTGTCTGCTCCTGGTTTTCTGCTTTTTATCGCTCTTGGCTATTAATGAGATTTTTAGATTTTTTACTGGATTTTAGCGGTTCTTAATGTTTATATTCTTATATTTTTTATATTTATAATGTTTTTATTATTAACTGTATTTGAAAGCCATTTTGAATGGCTGTTAAAGTGGGTTTAAGATTTGTAAGTAAGTATTGTTTGCTGCAAGCTACTTTTAATTCAAAGTGGTATATGAACGTTCTTGCGGATAACATTTCCAAAGGCCCCCTGTGCTCTCTGGGGCAGAATCAGAGTTGACCCACCCCATTGTGGTGTGTGCAACCATTACTAGAGGCTGCTGTTCAGTGGAAGACACCCCAGCTTTCTATGCAGAAAGCCCTGAAGTTAGTCCCTGGAAGCACTGCAAAGTTGGGCAGAGTAGAATTCCCACCCAAGACCCTGAAGAATCACTACCAGTCAGTGCAGGCAAGATGACATTCACTGGTTGAAGGGTCTGGTTCCAGAAGAAACACCTTGACACTTGCTGGCCTGGCTGGTGGGTCAGAGATGAGCAGTTGAGAGCACTTGAGCTTGCACCTGCAGAAGCCTCTCTCCTGGTAGTGGATGTCCTAGATATCAAGAGCAGTGCCAGGACACTCTGCGAGTCTCTCAGCCTCATGTTTTAGGACGGCTCAGGTTCTGGAAGGTCATTCTGGACCAGGCACGCCTGGATGTTCCAGACATGCTCCTTTAGGGAGTATTCCTGGTTTTTGGGCTCTCCTGCTTGATTAGAGGATCCTGATTCATCAATTTGTTTTGTTGCTTTTTAGACATTGTTACTTTTCTAGTGGTTTTTGCTGCTGTCTTGTCATCGGTGGCAAGAGCTGCACTGTGCAGCCACCTTCAGGGGAAGGGAGGCTTTGTTGGATCTGTGGCATCCTGGGGCAGGAGGGTCATTTGAGATGTCACCCGCAATGAGCTGGCTCCACAGTGAAGCTCTTGCACCCAGGTACTTAAAAAATCCTCCTGGTTCTCTCTGTAGATAGCAGCCCTGTGTCAGGCGTCTGTTTCTCTCACAGTTATAAACCCACAATGGCTTTAAATGATTCATTGCTTCCAGAGGGGTTACCATGTCGGTCTGTAGCAGCAAAGAGGCTGCAGGTCCATGCATGAAGCTTGTGTGACAAGCTGTGTGGTTTGTTTATGGGACTCTTCATTGTGTAGTCACCAGCACTCCAACATGAATGGTTGTGACCAGGAACACAGCCATGTGACCCAGCTTTTCCGTACGCAGCACTACTCAATGCAGAATCCCTGCCTCCTTGTGTCGGCCTCTGGCTGCCTTTATCAGTTGCGGCAGAGCTTCCTACTCCTCGGGAGATGCAGTCCAGGAAGCTGCCTGTCCCCTTGGGCTGCTTTCTGGGTGGCTGAGCCCATGTGCTGGTGCCAGGGGCTCTTCCCACCTGTTTTGATGAGGGGTTTGGAGACTTGGCCCAGACGGTCCCCCAGGGAGACCTCCCTTTCCTTTCTTGCCAGGCAGGAATATCTTGATCCAGCTATGGTTTTGCTTCCGGGCTCCCTGGAGTGTGTCTTGACTCGGAGAGATTCTGGGTGGCAAGTTGGCTTCTCGGCACTCCAAAGGAAAGTACATGTTTCATATTCAAGTTTGGGGGGATTTGATCACATGCAGGTGGCATTTCCAGAGGAAAGTAAGGTGGGACCCCACGACTGCAGTGGGGGTTCCATGAGCTCTCTTCTGAAACCTGGAATTATGGGGCTTCCTGGCTTATTTGAAGCTAATTCACTCTGTTTTTGCCCAGCCCCTTTGAATGAACAAGAAACCTCACATTTTTCTGGTTTGGAAAAAGAATCACATGATGGAAGGAGATCAAAGGGCTTTTTTTGTCCTTTTGGAGCATAGTGGAGGCAGCAGTACCATCCCTTGGGCTGTGATCTGTGGGGACCTGGGGGGTCATAACTTCATGGTATATTACCTATTTGGCGTGCTAAAAGTTCTGGTTTCAGGCTCTGATGTGTCCATTAAAAAGGATCTCTGGCAGTAGGAGTGGGCAGGACGTCTTCTTGGAGACACTGGAGAGCCAGAGTTGGTCAGACTTGGCCAAAGGCTGCTCCATGGGGGGAGGGACCCCTACTTAGTGCATCCCCGGCATGCAGAAGGCCCCAGCTCCAGAATATCAGCTCTAGGATCATGAAGTCCAGGGCTGAGAAAAGCCTCTGGCTGCCTATCAGAGCTAATTGGATGGACTCCAGGTCTGGTGTGATATAGGACAACTTCATATGTTGGGCTAGCCCCACATTCCGAGTGGAGCCTGTGGTGCTCTAATACATGATTGATGACTGGCAGCAGAGAACTTCTGGCTGCAGGCAAATGTTTTCTCTAGATTCTTGAGGGCAGAGAAGTTTTTTCCCCCCAATTTTTAATTTACAGAACGTCCTTGTATTCTCACACCCTTGTGGTAGAAATGTATTAAGTGGGGGAAACAAAAGATTGAGCTGGTGATCTCTCCGAGGCGACTGTCAGTTCCAGAGACTGGGTGGGAGAGTTCAGAGGAACAGAGAGCAGCATCCCCTGTGCCAGAATAATGGCCGCCACTGAGAAGCATCTTCCATGTTTTGAAGGCAAGGTGGTGGCAGCCCAGGGCCCAGCCCCTCTTCCCCGGAGCCTCCTCTCCTGTGGGGCCCCAGCAAGGAAAGGAGGTGGAAGTAATCTCCAGCCAACCAGCAGGTTGTATCTGCATCGATAAGGAAAGAAAGAGAGTTCTCTGGTTCTCACAACAGTCCCTCCTTGGTCCTCTTTGGTCTGGGACTTTCTGCTCCAAAACTGTCGCCTAGGGCGCACATCCCCTGCTGTTGGGAGACAGGAATAATGACACTGGGAAGGAGGGGGTGGCTGGATCAAGTGCTGGTGGTGGGGCACTTGCCTGATGGAATTGGGTCCCAAAGCAAATGTTCCAAAGGAAGTTTTCCAGTGCTGGCCCCACAGAAATGAACGCAGTTGCTGGAAGACGGCTCTCAGGCAGGGGGGCTCTTGGAGAACCAGTGCACAGATGCAGTGAGGTTTGGTGTGGGGAGGAGAAAAATTCCCCATTGAGTATATTTAGCAGCAGCTACTAAACTCCATGGCTGTGATTCATTTTCACGCCGCGAAAGCAGACTGGGTTTTATAACACCATTTCCCAAATTAAACGAGGTGGGCTGGATTTGAGCAGAGCTGGAGAGATCTGTGAAGTGTCCAATTTCCTGGAGAAGATCATCATGAATTTCCGGGTGAATCGGAGAACCCCTTCTGGGGGCTACCATTTCATGCGTTATATATTCCCGTACCCCCCAGGGAGCCTGCTCTCCAAGTGTGTGTTCCCTGTGACAAGGGAAGCCTGTTGCAGGTAGGCTGCCCCACAGCATGTTCCAGTGTGCTGAGACATGCAGTGGTTGCCTGCTCCATGTCACGGCCTTGGGCAGGCCAGAGTGGGGCTTTCCCGCCTCTGGCTCTTGCCTATTCTTTGCCTTGGCTCCGACCCTGATCCTTGGACCTCACTCTGCAGTTGTTTGCACTGCCCAAAGCTTCTGTGATGGGCGGAGACCCCCCTCCGAGGTCATTCTCCTCTCATGCAAGTCCCTGATCCCCACATCAGGGGAGCCTTCAGGAGAAGTGGTGTAGCCTGCCCCTAAGTGTCCTTTGGGAGGGGACTCAGTGGTTTTCAGTGAAGCCTCTCGCAAAACGAGCACTCCTGGTCGAAACGCTGACGCTTCCCTATCTCAGTGATCTTTTCAGTGAGCAACAGACTCTGCAAGTCCTGGGCAGCCCAATCCTAACCTGACCTGGTGCGGGCAGACCAGTAGGCCTGCCCCACATCTGGAGCAGGGGTGGGGCCAGTTGCAGGCAGCTCAACCTGAGACAAGGGGAATGTCTTCCCCTTACCCTGGCTAAAGCCGCAGCAGCTCCAATGGGGCTACTCGAATCTGTACCACTTCAAGAGGTGGCGCAAATCCAAGCAGCCCAGAGCTGCTGCAGGCTGCCCGGGATCGGGGTTAGGATCCGGCACAAGTGCTGGATCCGCTCGTTCACCACCCACCCACAGGCCTGCCCGTAGCCCTCCCTCCCCCCACCCCGAAATGCCTGCTACCTCCCCCCCCACCCCCGAGCCCTGCACTGGCCTGACTTGACTGGCGTAGTCTTACCAGTCCACCAGCCCAACAGGGCTTGGGCCAGCCTCCCTCCTCAAGAGGTGGTACAGAATTGCTTTATGGCATTTCCGCAACACTGCTGGGCACAGGATTGCACCGGCCCAATGCGAGGTTGGAGTTGTGGCCTTAATCCTGTAAAGAACTGCAGGTGGAGAATCTTTTCTTGTGTGTTAAGTGGAGGTGAGCTTCAGAAGAAGAGCCCTGGGATGTCAAGAGTCTGGCTAGTGTCAGCTGGGTCCTAAATCAGCATCTCTAGTTGGCTTGGCCCCTAGAAGCTGAGTGGGTCTTCAGACTCCAAGGTGAGCCCCCAACACTCACTCAGTGGAGCATGCAGGAGGTGAGTTTCTCATGCCAGGGAGCAAGCCCTGAGGCCGGGGACTTGCTGAGCTGGAGGGTCAGGGAGTGGCCTTGGGACTGAAGTGCCTGGATGCTGCAGCCTGCGGGGCACCCATAAGCTCCGCCTGTGAGGCTTGTGGCGGAAACGGATGTGCTGGTGGCAGTGGAAGGAAGGTGCTGCTGGGAGCTCCAATTTGGGCCCCCCCAGTACCTTGCGGCCATGGGCTTGTGCAGTGGTGGACGGACTGCCCCTTGGCTCCTGTCAGCGGCCAGCAAAGGGCTGCTCTTTCCTACCCGCTCGCTGGTGGCTACTACTGTTTGAAAGGACGGAGTGGCTGGTGATTCAAATAACGATAGATCAGCGAATGGTGTATTTTGCCCAGAGTCGTCACGTTGGGACTAGCAATTCAAGCCAGTCCCCACCCTCTGGCCTTGCAGCACAGACGGTATAGACCGGGAGTTTGGCCGAGGAGCGTGCAGCAGCCATACACTTCGCAAGATGGAGCTCAGATGGGACCTCTGTGAATTAAAGAGGTTAAGCCCTTCGTATTTCAGGAGCTGCCACGTTCCCCTCCCCGGGGGTTTCGCCCTCGCTGCTATGGAGGAATTAGCATGCAGACCGCCGCCCCATGTGTGCCGCGCAGGACAGAAATGGAGATTAATTATCAGAAGTGTTGGGTGCAAAACCAATATTGAGCGGGGAAACTGGAGGGCACATTAGATACTGTGCAGAGAGCCGCTATCTATCGGAGATGCTTTAGGGGCTGTCAGTGCCGCACTGGGTGTGTGTCAGGCGGCTGCTCATTAGTCTTGAAGATAAATGGCTGGACCAGCTGGGAATGCCGTGCAGTCCCCTGGCGACAAACCAAGGCTGGTGCTGAGTGTGTTGACCTTGTCACCCTTTGTCCTCTTCCTTTGGCCCATCTCAAAATATGGACACTGTGCAGGAAGCAGGATTGGCCCCCAGCACACCCTTGTTCAGACCCATGTTAGAGTGCCAGGTGCAAGGGAGGGCATCAGGAGGCAGGTCTCTTGTTATCTGGTGTGCTCCCTGGGGCATTTGGTGGGCTGCTGTGAGATACAGGAAGCTGGACTAGATGGGCCTATGGCCTGATCCAGTGGGGCTGTTCTTATGTTCTTAACTACAATTCCCAGGAGGCCTTGCAGGTCTCTTGTTACCTGGTGTGCTCCCTGGGCATTTGGTGGGCCGCTGTGAGATACAGGAAGCTGGACTAGATGGGCCTATGGCCTGATCCAGTGGGGCTGTTCTTATGTTCTTAACTACAATTCCCAGGAGGCCTTGCAGGTCTCTTGTTATCTGGTGTGCTCCCTGGGGCATTTGGTGGGCCGCTGTGAGATACAGGAAGCTGGACTAGATGGGCCTTTGGCCTGATCCAGCCGGGCTGTTCTTATGTGGTGTGTAAACGGCCCCCTCCCTCGAAGCCCTTCTGGGCAGTGGGAGCAAAACAGAGATGTTTGCTGAAGGGGAAGGGCTGCTTGCATGCTGTGGGGAGGCTCCCTGCAAAACTTAGTGCTTCGCACCCCATCTAGCTACACTGCTGCCTCCCCCAAACTTCTGGACAGCTCCACTGAGTGATGACAGAAGCCCAAATTGCTATCTCCAACACACTCAGACAGCTGACAGAAGGCTGGACAGAGTCCCTCTGTGCCCACTTCTGAGAAAGAATCCCAGCAGGGCAGATTCTCAAACATCACCCCAAATTCCATTTCAGGCAGTAGCAGCCAACTCAGATGGCCTGAAAAGCTTCCCAAGGCATGGGGTTGCCCATTTATTCCATATGGAAGCTGGCCCCATGCATTCTGGTGAACCTATGAGGTGAAGGAGCAATACTGCGGCAGTGGAAAGCTCATACCAGCCTTACACATGTTCCTGCCAACACTAGAGACCCCTACAGACATCCTGATGGATGCCTATTCGTTACCCAGCCTCAGAAAGAAACCACAGCACTGCACTGGGGCAACTCAGGCACTGGCGCCCATCGAGGGATTCAGGAGCTGCCCTCCAAAGAATGGTGCAATATGTTTGCAAAATCCCCCCAAAGCAAAGCCTCAGGCCAGAGAGCTGCAGTGTTTCAAAGAGGGCCTGTGAGGAACAGCACAAGACACACAGCTCGAGAAAGCCTGCGGTTGACATTGAGAGCCATTCCTGCATGAGGAATGTGCCACCCCACAGCACACACGCATAGCACGTTGGGTTCCGGGCTATCAACTGGGGTTCCCAATTGTGGAGAGCCTGCACCGGGATGTGCACTGGCAAATATGTGCTTAAGAACATGACATGACTATTCCTGAGAATCAGAACCAACATGGACGTCCCAGGAAGGGCAGGACTGCAAAACCTCAAGGACCTTCGGTCGGTGTGACACTCCTTGTTCTGCGTCCTAGCCTGCTATGGGAGCAACGCTTCTCCACCCCCACTGCAGCCATTGCAGCCCCCAATACTGGCATGCATCCTCCACCCAGCTGGACTCCTTTGCCCTCTGACTCCAGGCCCACCAGCTCCTCCAGTGGTCAGAAGGGGGCAGCGGGAGTTGAGCTCTGGAGTCTGCAGTCCACATCCAGCGCTCTGGCCACAAACACCACACAGACTCTTCTGCAGTTAAATCTGGTGTGGAAATGAAATTTGTGTCTTGAGAAGAAAGGGGAGGTCACCCCCCCTTTGCCAAATGCGCATTTTGCAGGCATTAACAGAATGTTAATGTGTTTGTAGAAGAAAGAACATCCCCCTCCGGGTCTCTTTAGATAATGTCTGGTGCAATTTTTCTTCCGTTATCGCAAAGGAGCTCCATTTCCACAGCTTCCTTTCCCTCCCCCCCGCCCCTTTCTGGGAAAGATAATGCTGTGAATGTCAGAGTGCTGCTGGCTTCGCTAACCTTGCTTGTAATGGATGGGTCTGGAATCAGGCCTGTCTCTGCAAAGATGGGTCTGCACTGTTTGCAAGGAGCAGGCGGAGGGCATTTTATCAACCGGGGTCAGACTAGAACTGGCCAGAGCTTGAATGAACCCACTTGGGCTGGCTAGAGATTTCCCAGCACCTACTCTCCCCCCCACCTTACGCAGAAGCATTCCAGCTTCCTCTGCTCCCTGGATTTGAATGGAGCAGAAGAGGAAGTGGAAGAGAGTGGCTGGCTAGAGTGTCTCCAACTGAAGGTTGCCTCCAGCGCTCTAGCCCACTACTCTTTTTTTTCAATTTCTTTTCCATATCTAGTGAGCAAGAGGTGGAGGCAGCTAGTGAGGAGCTGCACTGTGGAGGCAGGAGGCAGAGGTGGGACACCCCCAGCCATTCTTCTGCCTGACTCAAACTAGGCACTATCCTGTGGCCTTCTGAGCTGGGGAACGAATGCATCTTCTTGACCCTGTCGGACTCAGATTTAAACGTATGCCGTTTGTTTATTTTAAAATGCTTTTCCCTGCCTTGAAGGATGTAAAAGCTGAGCAGAATGAAAATGTGTTCCTGCTGGAAGGCGACTGGGGAGGGCTCCATGTGTAATGCAACTGAGAGGGATTTCTATACTTCTGGGGCTGCCACCTGAGCTTCAGATTACCCCCCAGATTAGCTTGGGGGGTACGTGCGCGTGAGCACTTTGTACTTGTGAGAACAAAATGCCCAGGTGCTGCTTCCCTTCCTCTACCCCGTAACCACCTATCCCATTAGTAAATGAAGCTTGGAGGGTGTCTGTATTTCCACCTGTGAATAATAGGAGCATCCGAAGACACTGCAGAAATTCCGCCACGTCTTCCCACCAAGCCATCTGGATGCTTCTGGGCAGGCCATAGAGCATGATGTGTCAGGTGTAGGCCCTTCCTGGTTTTTGTTCCCGTATTGGGAGTTCTCTGTATCCAGTTGTGGAAAAGGCTCCAGGAGTCAACCTCGAGGCAAAACCCGGAGCCGGAGTCCCTGAGGCAGTTCATGGCTGTACACAGTCACGCTCTGGCAACTCCTGCGACGCTGCTGGAACCAACCGTGTTGGCTTCTGCCTTTCCATTGGACCATTTCAGCGACGTGGAGAGGGGGGATTTGCTGCATGGGAAACAGTCTGTCCTCCATATCTACTTTACCCAGGCTTCGCGCACTGGAGAGGACACTCCAACCACATTTCAGAGCGCGATACCATAGACTTTCGAGACTGAAGGTTGCCAATACAATACAATACAATACAATACAATTGGGAGTTGGGTTCCTCTCAGCCTTGACACTTGTTACGGTCCTAGCACCTTGTATCCGGTCTCCTCCATGAGCATGTTTAATTCCTGTGCCGAATCAGTAAGCCGTTGCCGCTGAATCGGTGGTGCTCACCGTGCTTCGTGGCCTCCCCCGGTCCCTAAATCACTGACCTCTGGTGCAACAGAGAGCACAATCCTATACATGTCTACTCATAATTAAGTCCCATGAGTTGAAGGAGGCTTACTTTCAGGAAAAGGTATACAGGATTGCAGCTGAAGTTTTTCTCTGAGCTCTGGGGGGTCCACTGGTGTGCTCAGACTGGCTCTGCCTTGCTGATCTCCTCTTTTCCAGTAGAACCACCAGCCTTGCCAGAACTGATTCCTGGATAACCCCAGTGTAAGTACTACCCACCAGCCGAGTGCTGAATCATCGCGAACCTCGCGCTGACCTGTGCTGAGCTAGTGATGTAGACAAGCCTTCGGGCGCGAGTAAGCAGCCGTCTGCGCTGCTAATCACAGTCACCTTAGACACGAACTGGATGTAATTTTAGAACAGAGGAGGGGGGTTGGTGTTTTTTCGGACTTAGCAGTTGGAGAGCAGATAGAAAATCATCTTAAGAAAATTGCTTTGGGAAGCACTTAAAGAGCTGGACACCTTTGGCGTAAATGCATTGAGCTGAAAGTGATTCATAGGAGCTGTTCTGAGGATCAGCACTGTATTCTGGCGTGGGAGGGCACAGTTGCCTCTTGAGCTGAGGGCTATAGCAAGTTTTCCAGCTCTGCTGTTAGCCCCCCTTATCAGCACTGTCCTGGTCTGTACACCACAAAGTGCAGATTTTGTACCACGTTGACTGTATACAAGACTGCCTTTGACAGCTGTTTGGAAACAATGGCCGGACCTGAAATGCAGCCGCAAAGGGATGAACTGAGGCGCGGTGTGCAGATCGTATTACTCCAACTTTGCAGGTGCTTCACTGGCTCCCAGTTCGTTTCTGGGCCCCTTTCAAAGCACTGGCTTTGGTCTTTGAACGATCTGGTCCATGATACTTTGTGGATCCCCTCCTTTGGTCTGAGCCTCCAGGATTGCTTGGACCATTTTGTGGGGTGATGCTCGCTCCCTCTCCTCTGTTTGTGTCAGATTTTAGACTGTCCGCTGCTCAGGTCGCGGAGCAGGCGTCTTGCTTCATACTTTGCGAAGAACAACACCCCTTTGTGAGGCCTCACGCTCATAGATGATGTCAGGAATGCTAGGAAGACCTTCTCAGGTTGTGCTCACTTGTCCTCTCTTGTGCGGCGGCTGAAGGTGTGGAGCTGGAGTCTGCAGGACAGTTGGCAACCCTGCCTGTAGCAGGAGGGTAATAAAGGTGGCAAATATTAGCCTATTTGTCTGCACTTAGCAGTCCGGCAAATTCGCATGACACAAAGTCCCTGATGGAAAGAAGCCCCAAGGGAATTGTTGTTTGGCCTGAGAGAGGTTGGCCTTGATCCAGGCTGCGGGCTTCTCAGTCAAGGCACATCTTGCAGCAGAAAGTTCAGCAAGTGCTTCTGATGCTGCTGAGGATGAATGATGGAGAGCCACAGCCAGGTGACCTCTCGGCCTCTGGGAGACCAAATTTCTCTCATAAATTAACCAGCCTGCCTTCCTGCCTGCCTTGCAGGGTTGATTCTGGAATTTGCTGCAGCAGTACAGAAAGCTCTCAGGGATGGCTGAGGATTTACAAAATAAAAAAATTTGGGATTTAATGGTGAATCAAATTTGTGGCACTCCAAGAATAATTCTTAATTCAGAGAGACCAGGATCTGAATTGAAGCGGAGATGTGCAGAGATGATTGCCTACTGGTGTGGAGATGGGTGTGTATTCCCCAAATACTTTATACACATTTACTAATTGGATCTGTGTGCACATTGATACCATTTTCCTATTTGTGTCTAGATTCCTTATTGTTCCACAATCTGGAGACGCTTGCAGGGATCCCAAAAGGAGCAATGGAGATGCTCCCAAAAGGAGCAATTTTATTAGCTTCTGTTACAAGTACAGCGTAAAACCACAGCAGTCGGTGCATTTGGTCTCTCCCAATGCAGGAGCACATCTTGGAAGAATCAGGAAGCAGCTGCTGCTTCCTGACCACAGGGGCTGCACTTTCCCCAGAGTACGCTTGTGCTTTCTCTGGTGCGCTTGCTCACCAGAGTGGATCAGCCCACACTGGGCTTCTCAGCACACTGACTGGGGATTCCATGTTGCAAGCTAGAGCTGAGGTCCCCTGGAGGAAGCAGGTCCCCAAAAGCGGCGAGGCAAGTCTCAAGCACCAACA
This sequence comes from Tiliqua scincoides, assembly GCF_035046505.1. NCBI lineage: Eukaryota > Metazoa > Chordata > Lepidosauria > Squamata > Scincidae > Tiliqua > Tiliqua scincoides. The sequence continues at coordinate 1,669,670 of NC_089832.1, forward strand.
TGGCAGCCGTAGATTGTTCAGATGAGGAGCAAAACCTGAATCAGCCATTTACACAGGGCCAGCTCGACCCCGCTTGGCTCCCCAAATCCTCTGGCTTGACTGGGCTGCAATGGGTGGCGCTGCAGTGCAGCAGAGGCTGGCCCAGGAGCTCTCTCTGCCGGGCAGCTGCTTGAGTGCCACGGGGAGTCAAGTATGCCCTCCTGCCAGATTCCCTGGTTCAGACGCCCTGGTGCACTGAAAATTTACTGCATACCTTAAATTGGAAGGAACGTGTTGATGCTGAGGATCTGCTCTTGCTACAGTTGGTTGCTCCAGATGATGACCTTCTGCTCACTTCCAGCCCCACAGACATCTGCCTTTGTGTTTCACGGACCAAGGCCCTGCATCATTGTCATGCACTACAGATTTAAAGCCCTGGAATCCTTCATTAACCTTCCTTCTTGGTGAAGCGAGAAGCGGATAGTGGTGCTAAAAATGACTGGGAGCGATGTGTGAAGTAACAGAGTGGAATGCTAATTAAAGCAAAGACAATGTCAGGGGAGATGCATCCTGGAGGTAGGGAGACTGCGCTTTCCCCTGCACTGTTTGCTTCGCACTGAGAGTGGCCATAAAAGCTGAAATCGTGGGAGGCAGAGCTGCTGGGGGCAGAGGATTTCTGATGGCAGGGAGCAACTCTGGTGGGGGGAGGAGTTGGCAAGCCTGGGCCATGTGGGAATAAACACACAGCAGCTGCCCGCTCTCCGGGAATGTGGCAACCGGAAGTGGGGTGCGAGTGTTGCGGTTAGTGTGTAACGGCTCCGTTGTCTTCTGTGAAACAACCAGATTGGGAACCAGGTTTGTGGACCAATCTTGGGGCTTCCATCCTAGGAATACAGGGTGGAATGGGGAAAAGGCAAATTCCTTGCTGGGGGTTATTTAGAAAGGGAGTAAACATGATATGGTGCAGATTTAGGCAGATATGTGTTCTTAGACAAAGTTGTGGTGTGGCCACATTTGAAATGCTGTGTACAGTTCTGGTCACCACACCTGAAAAAAAGTCAAGCTGGGAAAGGTAGAGAGTAACCCAATTACAGTGTGTGTGTGTGTGGGGGGCCCCCACTGGAGAATCTTCCTTATGAGCAAAGGCTGCAGTGTTTGGGGCTTGGTCGCCACATCTCAAAAAGGATATAGTGGAAATGGAAAAGGTGCAAAAGAGAGCGACTAAGAGGATTACGGGGCTGGGGCACCTTCCTTATGAGGAAAGGTTATGGACGTGTGTGGTCAGTCTGTGGAACTCCTTGCCACAGGATGTGGTAATGACATGTGGCCTGGATGCCTTTAAAAGGGGATTGGACAAGTTTCTGGAGGAAAAATCCATTACGGGGTACAAGCCATGATGTGTATGCGCAACCTCCTGATTTTAGAAATGGGCGATGTCAGAATGCCAATGCAAGGGAGGGCACCAGGATGAGGTCTCTTGTTATCTGGTGTGCTCCCTGGGGCATTTGGTGGGCCACTGTGAGATACAGGAAGCTGGACTAGATGGGCCTATGGCCTGATCCAGTGGGGCTGTTCTTATGTTCTTAAACTACAATTCCCAGGAGGCCTTGCAGGTCTTGTTATCTGGTGTGCTCCCTGGGGCATTTGGTGGGCCGCTATGAGATACAGGAAGCTGGACTAGATGGGCCTATGGCAGGACTAGATGGACTATGGACTAGGTGGGTATTCCTATGGCCTCATCCAGTGGGGCTGTTCTTAGGTTCTTAGGTTCTTGTCTGCTGGGTTGCTCAGGGTGGGACTTTGCCTGGGCAACTTTAGCCTCCTCCAGCTGGTTTCAGTGCTCCACCCCGACTCTGGCTTCCCTCCCAACCTGGCCTCCAAAGGCTTGACTTCTGATGTGGTTCCTGGTTCCAGTCAGACAGCTATCTATGGCATCTTCACCACCCTGCAACACCAGGTGGTAGCGTGTGTGTTTCAGTGGCTTGTAGTGAATCAAATGCTGTGGATGAAACCCCCCCCCCAGCTCCCCAAGCACAGCACTTTTCAATGAGAACTGGCATGACTCATTGATTGATGCTCATCACTGAGCAATCTGATGGTGATTCAGAGCTGAATGTGTGGAGAGGAGTCGTAATGCGCCTCTTTATAGCTGTCTATAAAGAAAAGTCCTTCACAAGGGGGTGGCAGAACCCAGCCTTGCAGGTGGAGCGTATGTTTCGATTCAGACGTGGAGCTTGGATTCAGGGAGAACTTCCTGGTCCCCATCTCTTTTGAACCCTGGCCCTGTTGATCCCGAATGAACACACACACGATTCTTTGGATTTTTGGAGAGGCAAACAAACAGGCGACAGGAGAATTCAGAGGACTTCAAACGTTTACTTGTTTGCAAACGGGACCCCCCACACACACACACTTGGAGGACCCCAAAAAGCTACAATGAGGCAGGTTTTATAGGGCATTCTAAATAAGGGAGGGGGGACAGGAGCACACAAAGAGAGCAAAACACATCCATGGGAAGGATGGGAAGGATAACAGACCAACAGGCACACAAACAACATTTGGCATTGTTATCAGATCAACATCTTGAGGAGGGCAATTCGATACGCATTTTGCAATTTGTTTACAGAGATATCCATTGCAAAGGATCTGGTCCTCTATGCATCCCTTTTATTTGTTTATGGCTCTTATTTATGACTTTCTGTTTACCCTTGTGAACCCATACCTACAGCTAGCTTGTTCTCTAAGAGGGATTTTGGATGCTGGCTTTTGGTCAGAGAAGAGCCTTGTGGGTACTTCATATTGTGAACTGGGCATCTTGGGATATTTCTATATTGTGAGCTGGGCATATTGATATCACTGTTGTACACCTCTTTCAGGCTCATGGGGGTGTGTGTCTCGTTAAAAGGCTTAATGTAAGTTACTGAATTATCATTCTTCAGGGTTCAGCTTCCTTCCCAAAGTCTGTAGGAGTTAAGTCTGAGAGTGCGAGGTAGATGCGTCGTCCCCAGTGTCACCACAGACCTGCACGAACGCACGCAAGCGCCATGTGGTGTGCAGCTGCCTCTCTAGGCACTGTAGGGCAATAGGTGCTTCTCAGTGTATGCTGAAGCAAAAGAATAACTCGCCCCCCCCCCCAACCTGGCATTTATGGAGCTATGGAGGAGGAGAGCCGATGGAGCACTGTGTCACGGTGGAGGGGGGGGCTTGGTCAGGGCCCTTGACAAGAGAAGACAACCATTGCAAGAGTGGGAAATGTTGGAGGGTTTGCAGTGGGATTTTATTCTGCATCTTCCAGGCAAACAAAAAACAATAATTGGGTCCTTTTCTGCAAATCTCTCCGGTGCAAAACCGGCTGATCCTGCACTGCAAGATCAACTTTTCTTCCGTAAATGAAAAACTGGGAACAAAGAGTTTGTAGGAGGAACCTTGTTCCTACCGCAGAGCAAAGTCTCCCCCCATCTTCCATAGCCCCCCCCACCAGCTTGTTCATAAATCTCCGCCAGAGAGTTCTCTTGAGACTTTGAAAGCAAACAGAAGGCTCAGCAGTGCTGCCGCTGCCAGCAGATTCAGACCCTCGTGGCAATCCCTGGCCCCTCATCTGAGATGCTCCTGCTTTGCCCTTGATAGCGAGCTGGCTGGGAACGTCTCCCTGTTTTTCCTTAGAGCGTCATCTTGACTCTTAATTAAGATCCTTTTGCAGATGAAGAAGCTTATATTTAATTTAAATATTTGTGGCCTTTGCTTAAACTTTTCAAGACGGATTAGTGCTTGGCTGAGAAGGCCGCCAGTGTCACCAGGCTGATCGCTGTTCCCGTCGAGTCCAATTAAGAGGGTTAAAAATGGCACCATTGGAAGGCGGACGTCTGGGACTCTGGCTGTGGCTCCCAGTACGTGGAATAGCCTCTGGGCCCCTTTGGCCATGGCTGCAGGTCTGCAGTAGACCCACCCCTGCTTTTACATACAGAAGGTCCTGAAATTAAACCTCTGGCATCCAGCAGGGGCTGAGAAGGACCTCTGAGATTGAAACCCTGGAGGGCCACTGACAGTTTCTGCAGGCTAGACTGATCCAGGGCCTGCATCAGTTGGGGGCTGATCTGCACACTGGCTCTCTGCCTGCTCCTCTGGCAAGGTTCCAGAGGTCCCTGGCTGAACCTTCCTGAGCACTGGCCTGCCATAGGTAGCCCTATGCCCTCATCTATGCGCCCGGTGCCTTCTCTTCTGTCTTTTCCCTCGGAGGTCTTTCAAGGGCGTCTAACTCATCTCGTCTCCTGTTACTGCTCAACAAGTGGGGAGGAGGTGCTGGAGTCTTGCTGTGTGAGATGGTGAAGTTGGCATCTGGCAAGACCTTGGCAGGCCGGCTTTTCAGGATTCCCAGCACCACCTGTCTGCCTCCCAGATGGCCCAGAAAGCAAAACCCACCAGCCGCCAATATTTCCTTGCAAGCTGTTAATCTGCAGTAGAGTTCCCTTTCCTTGAAAGGCAGCAGAAGAACAGTGCTTAGGTGAGGTTTGATCAAGGCTCTGGGTTCTGGAGTGCATTCAAAACCCATGTCTGAAGTGAGTGCAGCCCAGCTTTGATGGGCAAATTCACCCTTTGACTCCATTTGGAGCTGGACCTTGTCTTGTGTCATTAGCTCAGTCCTGTCTGGAAATCCTGTTGTTGTTGTTGTTGTAGTAGTTGTCCTGATGCTGTAACTGGATGTATTTGGGATGCTGAACCCAAAAATGGCATTGGTTTTGCCTGATTGGCTCTAGTTTTTGGGGATATGGCATAACCACCTTATATGCTGATTCAAGCAGCTTCCTGGTGAAGAAGCCATGATGTTGGCTTCATGAGGAAGCATATAGATGTTGGCATCCTTCAGTCTTGGAAGACTATGGTGTCACGCTCTGAATGGTGGTTCTGGAACAGAGTGTCCTCTCCAGTGCGCGAAGCCTGGGTAAAGTAGGTATGGAGGATAGGCTGTTACCCATGCAGCAAATCCCCCCTCTCCACGTCGCTGAAATGGTCCAATGGAAAGGCAGAGGCCAATACGGTTGGTTCCAGCGGCGTCGCAGGAGTTGCCAGAACATGACTGTGTTCAGCCATGAACTGCCTCAGGGACTCCGGCTCCGGATTTTGCCTCGAGGTTGACTCCTGAAGCCTTTTCCATGAATGGATGTAGCCACAAGGCAGTGGAAGTTTGGGGTCAGAGTTTTCCTTCTCTCAGATGAGCTGCCTTCCCAGGCTGAAGAGTCCCATCTACCCAGTGGCTGTTTAGTCGCCTCTTAGGACAAGTACAGCCAAACTGAGGGCCTATTCTTATCCCCAGCCCCCAGGGGATGGAAGCATATAGTGAATCACCATATATATATGTATGTAAGGTGGCTATGCCATACCCCCAAAAGCATATAGTGAATCACCATATATATATGTATGTAAGGTGGCTATACCATACCCCCAAAACCAGAGCCAGTTGGGCAAAACGGATGTCCTTTTTGGATTCAGCACCCCAAAAATATCCTAAATTAGTTCAAACGTCCTTGGCAACTAAAAAAACGTTTTTGTGGGGTTTTTTGGCGGGGTATCTGTGCAATTCCCCCAGGGCACTTTTCTGACCTGCACCTGCTCAGAAGCTAGTTTTACGTTCCTAGCCAGAGACCAATGTTCCTCAATTCATAATGCAGTTGAGCATTTTGAGGTGGAGACATTTGAGGAAAATGTGAGCAGTGACATCCTGAGTCGCTCCTGTGGCAGGGAGGCAATCATGGCCGTCCAGGGAGGGGATGAGCTTCTGAGATTCCTTTCTTCTAAGTGGTGGTTTGCAGGAATGTTAACTGATTAAAGACTTCATTAGCCTTTATTGCTTTTGACTCCTTGCAACTGGTAATTAACCTCCCTGTCTTTCTTTCACTCTTATAATTTTCAATTGACTTGGGTTGCATCCCTAGGAAGGTTTTTTTATTTTTTAAAGAAAACATTATTTTAGCTTGGCTAAAAATATCCCAAGCACTCCTGTTGGCTTTCTGGTTTGCTCAACAGCTATTCTGACCATTGTTTAGCAGTAATGGAAGAAGACAAGAAGCAGATGCAAGGTATGCGAAGTTGCACTCCAATTAAAGGGCGCACACACACAACACACAAAATGCCTTCTAACTTGTGCAGTTGGGCATCTTGGAAGTGGAAGAATAGAAGCTGACATGAATCCATGTAGTACTTACCCCGGTTCAATTCTAGTTCTGGTTCAATTTTGGTTCCAGAAACCCCAGTTTCAGGTTCAATTTAGATTTTATTTTATTCAGAAAAGACCCGTAAACGAAGCACATGATATCATGTGCTGTCAGGCAGCAATTCTGCGTTAACCCTACTAAATTGGAGAGAACTTTATGCACCCCTCTTTCTCCCCATGGCAGATTGCTACCCATGGTTTAGTCAGCTGAATTAATTAGCTGTGGGAAAGTGTGTAATAGGCACTGGGAACGAACGAACGGAGTGCAGAAGCGAGAGCTTTGGTGACAAGCCAGTTTGGGTAGCAGCCACTTGGAGCTGGCTCTGCAAAGTGTTTATCCCAGTGATTGCAAGGCAGGGCTAATTTAAAATCAACACTTTGCCTCATGCAAACTTCTCTGCATCCAACCAGCCCTGCGACAGAGTTGCTTAAAGTCCTTCGCTGAATCAACCCACTATCCGAGGCGGAAATCCTAGACGTGCGTGCCTGAGAGGGGCGGGCCCAATCCTAAGCCGGCTCCCACCAGCGGGATGGGCACATGCTCTGTCACAAATGTGCTCTAGAGCATTTTCAACCGTGCAAAGGCCAGTGCTGCTGGCTGAGAGGCCTGCGCCAGAGCTGGAATGGCACCCACCGATTGGCGTAAGTCCTACATCGGGCACAGGGAGGAACTGTTTTTTTGGGGGGAGAGGCAGGGTGATTCAGGGCTGGGAGGGGGTGGGGATGGTGGAGGAGGCCTCTGCCACATCCTAATCTCCACCTCTGGCCTGAAAGCCCTATATATGGAGCTATTTGGTTCTGTGGATTGAATCGTCGTGGATGCCAGCAATGCATTCTGGGGCTAGGCTGGGAGGAGAAAGGAACCTCTGTACGACCCAGAAGTGAGTCTTTCAGTCCTAAAAAATGGCTGTGGAGGCTTGGAAAAGGTGCGGTTTGGTCATGTAAAGGGTAGGGACCCCTGATTTGGGCACACTTTTTTCTCTTTAAAGCCAAAAAAGCCCAAATCTCCATATCCACAGATCCCAGTATCCGCAGATTCTATATCTGCAGGGGATTATGAAACAGAACCCCACGGATCCTGGACACCCCGTGTACACGCGCCCATTTCTCCTCAGTAAATGGAGTGGTTGGGGATCTTCAAGCCAAGCAACACAGTAATGGGGCATTTCCGGGGTCTTCCTCCTGACGTCGTCTGGCTGGTTTTAATCCTTCTCAAATTTCTCTGCAGCCGACTGTTCCCCTGACTACCCGGTAGTGTTTGGGCCTCTCCCTGTTCCGGCTGTCAGTTCCAGCTAGCATTGTCCGGTAACTCTGCACCCCGTCACTGTGCAGCCACTGCTTCTGCAGAGCTTAAATCTCAGTTCTGCTTATCTCTGTGTTTCCAGGAAGCCTATTAGCTGCTTTGAGGGATTTTGAGCCGGCATGAATGACAAGCGCCTTATTTTTGACCCGATCCTCTTTCCAAAGTGTCGCTTACTCATCCCAGCTCCGCCAGAGCCCCACAGATCACGCTGTGCTAGCCGTGTTGTGGATTTGGGCTCCTGACATGTGAAGTCTTAGGCGCAGATGCCAGGCAGGAGCATTTGCAGGAGAAAGTCACAGGTATGCAAAAGACTCAATTTGCAAACCTCTTTGCTCTTAGGCTAGCAGCTTACAGACCTTTCTGAAAGGATGCCAGGAATGTCACACCTGCATGAAGCAGGTCCTGGAGCCTCCAGAGGAAGACAAGGGAGTGTGGAAGGAGTGTATTTATTTATACCACCTTTCAGGGCGGTTTACATAGGTACGCTGAACATAACCCCCCCCTTTTGAATGGAGTTTCTGCAAGTGTTAATCTATGACAGGGGTGCCCAAACCCCGGCCCTGGGGCCATTTGCAGCCCTCGAGGCCTCTCAATGCGGCCCTCAGGGAGCTCCCAGTCTCTAACGAGCTTCTGGCCCGCCTGAGATTTGTTGGAGTCCACACTAGCCCAACGCAACTGCTCTCAGCGTGAGGGCAACTGTTTGACCTCTCGCATGAGCTGTGGGATGAGGGCTTCTTCCACTGCCTGCTGTTTCACGTCTGTGATGCAGTAGCGGCAGCAAAGGAAAGGCTGGCCTTGCTTTGTGCAAGGCCTTTTATAGGCCTTGAGCTATTACAAGACCTTCATTCATTCATATAAGTTCATCTTTAATATATTCATTTATGTAAACGTATGTAAATTTGTTCAAATTTTAAATGTAAATTAATTTCCCCCCCCCCGGCCCCCGACACAGTGTCAGAGAGATGATGTGGCCCTCCTGCCAAAAACTTTGGACACCCCTGATCCTGAAAAACTCACAGGATCCTAATTTCACTTTAGGGTGCAATCATCATCCTGGCTGCACAGCTCTTGCACTTTCCAAGCTTCCACAGACAGCTGCAAAACACACTTCAGGCTGGTTCTCAGGATATGGTCTATTTTTTGCCAGTTGACTCCTCCACACTCTCCCCTCCCCCATATTCCTTCATCTCTAGCTGGTGGCTTCTGGTCTCCCATCCAAGGCAAAACCTGAAATGATCCTGCGGTGTCAGCTCTACCTCCAGACCACAGCTCCTACCTAATCACCACCCAATTGTGGAAACACCCAAACTTTTTTTTTGGGGGGGGGGGGTGATTTAAAGGTCCACCCAGGCAGAGCCCTAGCAAAATTCAGGGAGGGCTCTCCAAATTATGCAGCAGGTTTCATCTAGAGCCAGACTGGCTTCTCAGGCCGGGCCAGCCATGAGAACAGGGCCGACCCAAGATATTGAGGGAAAGGAAACTAAAGGGTCATTAGACATATACTCTGGATTCCAGGAAAGCAGGTTTGAATGGGCTCCAGGGACAATTAACTCATATTCTGTGACTAGGCTGTTGAAGGAGGAAAAGGTCCAAGAAGGATGGGATTTTTTGAAAAGTGCATTACGGAAGGCACAATCATAAGCAGCAGTTCCTGTGAAAATTGTCTAGACACTGCTCATCTTTTCAAGAAATGACATGTTAAAAAATGGGCTGATTGCTAGAAGTGAGCATGGGTCTGTGAAGCCCAGGCTGGCTCCTAGAAAACACCCCATTATTTTTCTCAGTGCTCACAGATAGTCAGTCCCCTTAATAATCTGTTACAAGATTCCCGGGTGACTGATGTGCAGTTTCCCAGATATTTTTCTTTCCCCTTTAAAGATGGGGGTCAAGATTTGCTTAGGTCCAGTCTTTGGACAGCTTCCACAAGTTCTCCAAGCTGACAGACAGTGGCCCCAAGATCACATCTGTCAGCTCCTTCAGCACTATGGCTGGGAGGCAGTTCACACGGGGTCTGGTCCTGGGCACTTATAGTCATTTCAAGTCACAAGCTGTTCTCTAGCCACTTCTTTCTCCATCTTGAGTTGCGGAGCTCCCAGTTATTTGTTCATCAGTGCAACTCTGTCTTGGCCACCTTCCCCTTTTAGGAGAAGTCAGATGCAAAATCAGGACTGAGCAGCTTTGCCTCCTCTCTGTTCCCGGTTACCCATGTCCCCTTGTTCTCCATTGAATAGTCAGCCCTCTTCTTGACTTTCTTTTGGACATAACCAAAAAACCCCTTTGAAGCCATTTACACCCATGGCCATCACTACAACTTGTGGCAGCCCAAAGATCAAAGGTTCCACCTGTTGTGTCATTGATACACTGTAGGGTGCCCCTGTGTAGCAGGCAGCGTCCTTGGGAAGTCAGGTAGAGTACCGTCTTCTTCTGTGGATGATGTCATGGGCTATGTGGCAAAATTATGCAGGGGATGGACAGAGCAGATAGAGAGAGGCTCTTTACACTCTCACGTAACACCAGAACCAGGGGACATCCACTAAAATTGAGTGTTGGGAGGGTTAGGACAGACAAAAGAAAATATTTCTTTACTCAGCGTGTGGTTGGTCTGTGGAACTCCTTGCCACAGGATATGGTGATGGCGTTTGGCCTGGACGCCTTTAAAAGGGGATTGGACAAGTTTCTGGAGGAAAAATCCATTACGGGTTACAAGCCATGATGTGTATGTGCAACCTCCTGATTTTAAAAATGGGCTCTGTCAGAATGCCAGATGTGAGGGAGGGCATCAGGATGCAGGTCTCTTGTTATCTGGTGTGCTCCCTGGGGCATTTGGTGGGCCGCTGTGAGATACAGGAAGCTGGACTAGATGAGCCTATGGCCTGATCCAGTGGGGCTGTTCTTATGTTCAATAATAAGGGGTTCCATTTTATTTTTTTAAGTATGCAAGGTAAATTCAAGGAGAGACAAAGAAAGCTTGGAGGCCACATTAGCACTTTATCAAGAGGGGGGCAGACAATTTGTGACTATGTCAGAAGGCCAGATGCAAGGGAGGGCACTAGGATAAGGTCTCTTGTTATCTGGTGTGCTCCCTGGGGCATTTGGTGGGCCGCAGTGAGATACAGGAAGCTGGACTAGATGGGCCTATGGCCTGATCCAGTGGGGCTGTTCTTATGTTCTTATGCTTCCTGGGGCATTTGGTGGGCCGCTGTGAGATACAGGAAGCTGGACTAGATGGGCCTCTGGCCTGATCCAGTGGGGCTGTTCTTATGTTCTTATGTGGCCTTTGAGTTGTTTTTCCAGTCTTTTACTCTTCTCGCCATTTGGCAATAGCCCTGGCATAAGCAGTCATGTTTCTTCTTTCAAGATAGCCTCCCAGATATTAAAAATGGATGTTCTGGCCTTTCTTAATCCCTGTTCCCATAAGGCTTAGTGTGTAAGCTAAACTCCCTTTAACCTTTTCTCCAATGTCATCTTTAAAGCCCTTTATCAACTATGCAGTTCTCTTTTGAATTCCCCTTGGCTGATCTCCATCCTCTTCTTCAAGATGAGGCAACTAGAAATGGATGCAACCCTGTGGCACGGAGTGGTCTGGCCAGCACAGATCACAGTGGCCACTGATTCCCACATCTTGCAAGTGATGTCATGGGAGCATTGTGATTGGGGGGTGGGCTTTGCTAAGAGTGTTTGACTGTGGCATAGAAAGGTCAAGGCACATAGAGGAGGGGCTGCCTCTCAGGATCAAAAGAGCCTCTACTTTTGTGTGCAGAACACACCTGTCACTTCCAGTTAGTACTGGGAAAGAACTCTGGGACTCTGGTCAGGCACTGCCAGACTATGCTGAGCTCAGTGGAGCGATGGGCTCGCCCAGTCGAAGCTGCTTTATCCATGGCGTATCTCTTTGCATCCACCACGTCCCATCTCTCTTGCTGGCTTTGTGTATTTTCATCCTTGCAGCCTGTCCCCCAGGGTCAAAGGAGATTGAGATCCAGGTTGCTGACTCAAAACCTGGAACCATGCTGGGGGGAGGGAGAGGGTTTCCAGGTGGGGCTGAATGATTCTGGATTCATTCATCTGCAGTAAAAGATCTTGTCTGTGCCATGAATGAGTGCAGTTGCTTAGGAGCTGTGGATCCTGGACTCACAGTACGTTGGGTGGGGCTTCCGTACTTGGGTGGGTCAATGCAACCCAATTCTGGCCCTGCTGATTAATCTTGGGATCTCTGGGAGAGAGTGAGAGGAGGCAGGTGAGGGAGCGTAGCCAAGAGCAGTAAGCAGGTTCTTTGTCATGCAGAACAGTGCCCTGGCTGGCAGCCAAGTCTTGGTGTGCTTCCTGCCCCAAACAGAGGCCTCATATATTACTCCAGGATGGTTTTTGCTGCCAGTTTGGAAGGGGCCTCTGCGTTCCCAGCCAACTGTCCAGATATCAGATGGCGCAACGTTCCCATGTTTGTCAGGAGGAAGTTCCAGCGTGTTAACTCAATTCCCCCAAAGTCAGTTCCCCTCCAGAACACCGTTTGCTTAAAATAAAAAATGGTCCGCTTCGTTCAATCCGTTCCCGGATTCAAAGGATACGTCTCCACAAATGCACTTTCGGGCTCCCTCACTAATAATGTGTCATTTCTTGACTGGATTGGAATTTTAGAGAATTAGTCACCGACTTGACTTGCTAAATTATTCAATGAAGAGCGGGATTTGTTTTTTTGTTTTTGTAATTGGGTGTATTGTTCTAAACAAACCTGATTTGCCTGTTTCAATCAGTGGTTGGTGTGGGGGAGGGTGCGTTTCGGGAGTAAATACCAGTGGCAAATGATTATAGAGGGAGGAAGGGGAGGAGTCGTATCCCAGGGAATTATTTCAAGGGGCAAATGGGGGGTAAGAACACAAGCATAGAAGAACCCTGCTGGATCAGGCCAAAGGCCCACCTATTCCAGCATCCCGTTCCCCCACTGGCCCACCAGCCGCTTCAGTTGTCCAATCCCCTTTTACAGCTATCCAAACTAGTGGCCCCCAGCACATCTGGTGGCAATGAATTCCACAGGTGAATTGTGGTCTGTGTGAAGTTTCTCCTTCCGTCCTTCTGAAATCTGCCAGTTAGTTTTAGTGAGTGGCTCCTGGTTCTGTTGTGATGAGTGAGGAAGAAAAACTCCTCTCCTCACATTGTGCATCATTTTATTAGTCTCACAAGTCAATCCTAACCTGCCCTGGAACAGCAGGTCGACTGGCCTGCGTTGCATCCAGAGCAGCGTTGGGGCTGCCCGTGGCTCAGCCTGGGGCAAGGGGAATTCATTCCCTTTACCCCGGCAGTGCCGCAGCAGCCCAAATGGAGCTACTTGGATCTGCACCACCTAAAGAGGTGGCACAGATCTGAGTAGCTCGGAGCTGCTCTGAGTTGCCTGGGACTGGGGTTAGGATCCGGTACAAGTGCTCGATTCTGGCCCTACCCCACACTCGGCCATGGCCTGCCCACCTGTGGCCCACCCTCCTCCTGTCCTGGAACACCTCCTTTCTGACCTCTTTCTGCCCTCCCCAAGCCCCTGCGCCAGCCTGACATGGCCAGCGTGACCATACCTGTTGCACTGGCCTCAAGGAGCTTGGGTCAGCCTCTGGAGACTGGCACACATCTGTGTGCCAGCCTCCCTCCTCACTCAGTGGTGCAAACATGCCTTATAGCAGATTTGCAACACCCCAGGGCCCACTCAAGGGACTTGCACTGGTCTATCCCGGGGACTGGATTGCATTTATAGTCACATCCCTAACTTGTGCCTGTTTCCCAAGCTCAAAAAGCCCCATATAGCCTTTCCTCTGATCTTCTTGGTTGCTCCCTTCCAGCTCTGCAGTGTTCGTCTTGAGCTGTGGCAACCAGTACCTTGACAGATAATTCAGGTTGCCACTAAAGTCATCGCTGAAGAAGGGTTGGCTATTCTGTGAGCTGGGAAAGGAGGACCCAAGTCGAGACAGCCCATCTCCAGCACCCAACCTCCTGGGCTGCCCAAGCCTTTCCCCTGTAGCCAGTGCAGACACAGAGTATTCTGCGGACTCAGGCCCTGGTCCAGCTAGCACATGTGCTGACTGGCAGAGGCTCTTCAGGGTCGCAGGCAGAGAGGGATCTTGTCCTGCCCTACCCAGAGACCGTCAGGACTTGAACCCGGGCCCTTCTTCACGCGGCACGGGGGCGCCACTGCTGAGCGTCAAACCCACTGTTTGTCCCAGGTTTGTTGTGAGCTGAAATGACTTACATTCATAGTCGTGGCCAGTGTGTGTAATGCCAGACCATAATAACAGTCAGGACTTACAGAGAAGGTTTCCTGAGCAGCCGCCTGCTTGCCCCTTCTTCTGACATTCTGAGCTCATGTGTTTCAATGATGCTAAAATGAGAGGTGGTGAGATGCGCTGTGCGATTCTGAGCCGGGAAACGATTGTGCAGGAGCATTTGATATGTTCCCAGTAAGTGGGGAACAACTGATAAACAGGAGCGGCTTTGTGTGCAGTTCAACCACACGGTCGGGGTTAAGGATGGCGCAGCGCATAAATGCTGCAGCTGCAGAAAGGCGCTGGCAGCACGTAACAGCACGGGAGAGGAAATGACTGCCGTTCCGAGTGGACAGCTCTCAGCTAAATGGGCTAATGAGCTGCCAGTATAATCGGGAGACGTCTTATGTGTAGAATACATTTGGACATGCGCAGAAGGGAGGTTGCAGGGGCCAGCAAGCACATCAATGGATCCTATGCGCTGGCTTCCTGCCTGTGCATTTGTATGGATCCCAAACTGTGGAAGCAAAGTGCCCGGCTATACAGTGAGCTCAGTAAGTTGGCGTTGGAAGAAGCTCCTGGCACTGGCCAGAGTTCTCACCAAGCTGGAATCCTTGTGCTATAATCGGAACACTTTGTACAAACGTCCATGGCCTCCAAATCCCACAGGTTGCCTTGAAAGTCATCACTCTGCCTTCTTTGGATTCCACCGCCTTGCAAGGGCATGTCTGTCAGTATACCAGGAACCCAGCTGTGAAGCCTGTGGATGAATTGCTGCCAGGCAGCCAGAAGCCCTTCTTGGGGGATGGCCTAAAAGCCAGAGCAGATGGAGATCCAAGGAACTTTGCAATCTGCCCAGATAAAAGCAGAGAGAGGAGGGCAGGGAGGCCAGCAGGTCAGGATTCTGCTGCAGTCCTTGAAGAGGAGATCTTTGGCAGGATGTGTTGGAAGGAGCGGCATGTCTCTGCCTTGCTTGCAGGGATGGAGCGTGGAAGGATGAATCCGGGAGTTCTTGCCCTCTTGCTCAGCCCCCAGCAATGGCTGGACTTCTCAGTTGCAACAAAACCTCAGTGGCTTCACTTACCTCTTATCGGATGGACCACTTGGCTGGCTTAGGCAGAGAGAGAGAGAGAGAGAGAGAGAGAGAGTGCTGGTGATGTGGTGGCTGGCCTTTTCAGTGAGAGAGCCACAAATGAAGCCCAAAGGATGAGCAATGCTTGTGAGTTTTTTGATAGGGAGTGTGTCAGGGACTCAGACAGCCCTCGAACAGCCCCCACAGCTCAGTAAAGTTCATCCCTGGCCACTCCAGTGATGAGAGAGACCCTGAAGAGTCACCACTGATCTGAGCAGGCAATACTGACTTATATTGGGCCAAGGAGGCAGCCAAGGAAGGGGGGGGGGATCTTCTTCTCTTGCCTCAGAGCAAGCAGCAGCACCTTGGGGGAGAGGCTGGCCTGAACTCTACCAGGCCACTGATCTTCCTGCTTGTACCCAGGCATGCCACCAACTATTCTTGCCCATGGCCCTTGTGGCACTCTGGTGGACACCCATGACATGGCTGGAGAAAGACTTGTTGTTGGCGTTGGTTCAGACGGGGGAAAGATGGAGGACAGACAAGTTTGTGGTTTGCAGGATCCCAGGAACAGCATGCAGAGTCTCTCCAGAAAGAGTGAAGCTTGTAACTGGTGATGCTCCCCAAAAGGAGAAGATCCTCAGAGCTCTACAGAACCAAATTCACACCTGCCGTGAAAGTCTCCAAGGAGTGCAGCAAACTCCGCCTGGGAGCCGTAACGTGTCTTCACCACACAACAAAACGTATAATTGCAAGTGAACAATGAGGATGCTCATTTGGCTGGTCCATCCACCACCAAGCGATTGTCAATCATGTTTGTTATGAAAGCCACAGTATTTAGAAGCTGTCTGTCAAATCTGTGGAAGGAGCCAGAGAAGCGGAGAATTCAGCAACCGTAAACTAAGCAGAAATCCTGATAGCGGTTTGAGCCATTTCCAGAAATTTCTTTCTTCTCTGGTGGAAAAGTGCCCAACCCCTGACGACCACCAGAGCCGGCAGACGTACAGTATGATGTATGCAGTATGATCTCCATGGCCAGGAATACCTTCAGTCAAAGAAAAGGCCCACCCGGTTGGTTCAGTGACCCATGGAGGACCTTCCAGGAGGACTTGAATACCAGGAACATGGCTGGGTTGTGCACTAATCCACCCTCTTGAGGTTTTGGGTCGCAAAAAGTGTCAGATACCATGTTGGACCTTTGGTCCCTCTTGCCCACCGCCTGGCCAGGGCTCCTCCGGGGGGGTGCTCTTTCTAAATCCTGCGACCCAAGGTCCTTTAACTCTGGGTTTCCTCTCACATTCCACAACTCTATTCCTCTATTCCACAACTGGTCACGAGGAACCACAGGCTTTTCATTCACAGCGCTGCTGTTGCTTTGCAGCTGCCTGGCCCCGTCATTAATAGCATCTCTGAAGGTTGCCAACTAAGTCGTGGAAAACATGGCTTTGGGGGAGGTGTTTGGGGGGGTGAGTGACTTTGGCTAGATTTTGCTTAGTACGTTAATCCCTGCAGCTTTTGTTAACTGGGAGAATGCTGCTGTAAACAGAGATTAGACACGTTCATGGAGGAGAAAAGGCCTACCCAGTGGATAGAAGCCATGGTGGCTAGGTGGAACCTCCATGCTCAGAGGCAGTCTACCAAGATCTGATATTTGGGACATACAACAGAGTAAAACTGTTGTTTCCTTCCCCTACTTCCTGCAGATCTCTGGTTGGCTAGTGTGGGAAGCAGGATGGCGGACGTTGGCCTGACCCAGGAGTGCCACTCTTCTGTTCTCACAATTGCAGCTTTGTTCTGTGTGGAGTCACTGTGTGTGCATGCGTTAATGTTTATATTGTGAGCCATCTTGCTTTGCTTTCAGAAAAGTTAGGATGCAATTTTTTAAAATAGAATTTTCAAAGAGAAGCAGAGATGATTCTCTTTCCTCTCTTTGCAAGCCCCATTCCCCTAAAGGTGGGTTAAGCCCCAGTTACAGCCACCCTCCTGCCCTCACAAATCAACCCGCAGAGTGATTTGCACATCCATTCACACGCCCCAAAGGTGCAGCGCAGCTCCCTGGTAGGGCCGCAGCTGTGGCTCCGGAGGGAAAGAAACCTGTGTGTGTTCCCGTTCCTGTGTCCTTGATGGTGATTGGGGAGGGGGGGTGCCAAGGCTGCCAGGGGTTGGCCTTGGGACATCTTCCTGCAAAGCAGGTGCTTCGCCACTGAGCTGCCGCCCCTCCGTCATGTGCCGCCCATGGGAGTGGACGCCACAGGCCACTGGCTGATTCAGGCCCACCTCCTTTTCCCGGGGCCCAGGCAGGTATAAAGGCCGACCCATGAGTTGCACAGCACGGGCGCTTTGGGGAGAGATAAGTGTAATTCAGCTGTCAGTTCTCCAGAGAGGCTGTGTGGGAGGACAGGCTTTGTTTGAGCACAGAAGGCAGGTGGAGGAGGGGAGAAGCACCCCCAGAAACATTGTCTTCATTGAGAATTCAGAAGGCGTCACACTGCCGCTGGAGGTGTCTTGATCGCTGATGCTTTTGCATGCCTAGTTTCACTGCCAGGGACTGAGGAAGGGCTGCACTGTTGACACGAAGGGGAGGCGGCTGCAGGAGGTGGCTGCAATTCCAAACCCCCCTTGCACAGCCAAAGGCGGCAGCAACACCAACACCCTGCCCAGCCTCAGCCTGTTGGAGCTACAGAAGGTCCCGGAGTCTGAACCGGTGTCTTTTGGATAGCTGCTTCAGGGCCCAGTCCTATCCAGTTTTCCACTGCTGGTGTAGCCGGGTCAGTGGGGCATGCGCTGCTCCCTCTTGTGGTGAGACAGTCACAGAGGCCTTCTCAAGGTATGGGAACATTTGTTCCCTTACCTCGGGGCTGCATTGTGACTGCTTTGCTGCTGGAAAATTGGATAGGATTGGGCCCTAAGTCGGCATCCAGGACAACCACATTCCAACAACCGCTTCTGCACACAAGAGTGTTGTCATCATCACCAGCCAAAAATGCCTCAGTGGGTCATAGAAAGAGGGAAGCAAATTTAGCGAGCGAACTTTGCAAGCAGCTGACACTGTTTGGAGCTGTATCTGGCAGAACCTCCATTAGGAAGTGGCTTAACTGTGAGTGAAGTAGGGCCTGTTGGGGGCCACAGACAGCCGAAGCAGACCCCTGCTGAGTACCTGTGTGGTTGAGAGCCAGCATGAGGAGGGAGCTCCAGGTCAGAGTTTAAAGCAAGAAGCAGAAAACAAAGCCCTTGACTGGCCCAGGTGTCTGTGCTGAAGGGAGTTGGGCTGCAAAGGGCATAAGAGAAGCTGAGTAGGAAGCAGGTCTGACATGGAAGCAGTTCTGGTCCTGCCAAGTCAAGGAGAGCCAATGAACTGAAGAACACAGCTCTGTGCCTTTTGCCCTCCACTTGCAAACCAGAAACAGCCAAATTCTGAATCTTCCCTACTAGAGGATCACTCATCGTTCCAAGGCTGGAATGTCCCATCTCACCACATGGGATGAGACCCGAACCCATGAGAGGCAGAGACGCAGGTTGCGCACTCTTTTGCTCCTGGTGTTTTCTTAGAATGTGATGCTCTAGGTGGAGGATATTGGGTAAGATGGATGTTTACCAAAGGCAAAGAAGATTTTCTCTAGGGAAGTACTGGCTGGGGGGGGGGTCACCCTCTGCTAGTTCTTCTCATCCCCCATCACCATCTTCAAATGCAGGAGCTCAAGTAGCAGAGATCGCCGCCTGAGTGGTTAGCTAGAGCTGGGCTGGATGAGCCACAGGGCCAAATTGATTTAAGGCTGCTTTATATATACACGTATCCATCTTCTAATGAGTCAGATGCATTTCTGTGGCACAAGAGAGCTTCCCAGTGGAATGTGCCAGCCATTGGGTTAGTTCAGTCACAACCAGGTTCTGTGCATGGAAGCTGGTCTGAAGCATTAATCCCTGGAAAATTGGGAGTGGGTGGTTGGTTGGTGCAAATGGGAATTGCTGCAAGTGAGCCTAGACAAAATTGCTCATTGGCGTACCTGCTGGGCCGGAAGGCCTTTGAGCCCTCCCCAGCATGTTCTGCAAAGGATTTCAGTGCTCCAGGTAAGAAAGGCAAATAAACATCTCCGGTGGTGTTTTTATTTTTAACTCCTACAAATTAATTGCATTCCAAAGAGCTGGCAAATGGCAACCCAGCCCGGGGAGCGGCTTAAAGAGACGTTGCCGCTCTGCAAATTAAAAGCCTCTTTCTTTTCCCTGCCAGGAGCAAAAAAAACCCACCCGTTTTTTGTAGCAGAGTTCAGTCTGTGCGCAGGGCTTGTGTGTGTGTGGGGGGGGGGGAGATAGAGCCAGAGTGAAAGCTTGTGGGCTTTAGCACATGTGTGCACTTGCACCCCTGGAGTGCTTCTGCCAGTTTCTCTGAGGGCTGCTGACTTGCTTAGAAAGTTCTTTGAATACACTTTTACTTTCTGACTTCTCAGCTGGCCAGAGCTGCGGATTGGCAGAGTGTGCTGAAAGGAAGGAAGTCAAAGCCGTTGCCTTTCATGTCCAGAGCACATGATGAATGTGGCAGGCAGCTCCACAATCTCTCTTATCGGAGACTCAGAGAGGCTTGTCCAGGTGCTTGTCTGGAGTAAAGGTTCCTTCCATTCTTTTTTTCTTTTTTTTTAATTATAGTTTTATTTTAAAATACCAAAAATTAACAGATACAAACTCAAGGCTCCTTCCGTTCTTGTTCAACTCCCTCTCTGCCTGCCTTCTCCACGAGGACCTGGGGCAGCTGGCAGCGTTTTTGAGAGCGAGCTGAATGGCGGGCAGTTGCCAAGAGGATTTCTGCTTCTTGGGCTCCTGCTGGACTTGCTGGCCCAGGAAGAGCAGAGGGGGAAGAGGGTGGTGAGTCTGGGGCTTGGAGAAGGAAAGAAAACAGATGAATGGGAGCTGGGCAGATACTCCCGTCACCTTCTGGTATCTCTGATGAGCAGAGGCAGGCCCTAC
Source organism: Tiliqua scincoides (assembly GCF_035046505.1). NCBI lineage: Eukaryota > Metazoa > Chordata > Lepidosauria > Squamata > Scincidae > Tiliqua > Tiliqua scincoides. The sequence goes on from NC_089832.1 coordinate 1,689,433, forward strand.
TTACTCTCTGGCCCCTGCCCTTATTTCTGCCTTTCAAGGGTGCCTCTGTACATGTTGTGAGTACCAGTTGTGTGTGTTAGCTGCCTTCAGGGTTCATTTCTCTTCCTAGAGTCTCTAGAAGTTTATTCCCTCAGTGAGGAATGGAGACCTCTTGTCTCTAGCGCAGGTGTCTGCACATGCAATGCCCACGAACATGAAATGCGCAGCTTACAGCCTTCTGAGTATGTTTTGAGTTGGTGTGTGTGTGAGTTGGTGTGTGTGTGTGGGGGGCAATTCTGAGTTTTTTAGCTTGTCTTTCTTTAACCACAAGGAGAATCGTTGTCTTGGCACTCAGGACACCTGGGGAATAAGTCGCATCCAGGAGGCAATGATGGGTGTGGAGTTGCTGGTGGGGCTTCACAGTGTGTTGCTGGTGGGGCTCACAAAGTGGTTCTCAGCATGAAAATCGGGACATGGTGTGAATGTCAAAGGGAATGACTGGGTATGTCCTGCACGGTTAACTCAGAGGAGCAGCTGCTCTCCAAGGTCTACCAGTCATGAGACTGAACCTGCCAGCTAGACCTGGAGTGGGCAAGGCATGATGGGAGTCAGGGTCTGGGGGGGCAGTCCAGTGCTGGCACCCAGATGTCCAGAGGTTCTGTCATGGAAGGGCCTGAGTGTGGACAGCTGGCCAGTGTGGGTCAGGTGATGTTCCCTGGTTGTTTGATTAATCCTGTGTGGTAGATGGTATTGAACTCCCTGGATCAACCACTTGTTGCGTGTTGAGAGGGAACAACCAATTCCAACCTTAGTCATGGCTGGATTGTCTGGAGGCCAGCAGAGCTGCTGACAAAGAGTTGCTCACCTTTTCTTGGAAAAACGAGTCCAAAGGACCGTACGGAAGCGTTTTCAGGACTTACAGTGGCTTCTCATGGACCTCTGGGAAATGTATCACTGGGCACCAGTTTCTCTCCATAATTGACCCCCCGCCCCAAGCCTGATAATTGATGAGACAGGAGGGGCTTCCATGGCTGGGGCAGGTGGGGGTGGTGTGGCAGGATAGGTGGAGCTTGTGGCAGCCGCCACTTTTGCAAGGCGCCGCTGAAGATTGCTAAGCTGAGCCAGTGCTGAATCCTTCTGCATGAATCGCTTGATTTCTGTTGCATATTAAAGAAACTGGAACGAATTAAAAGTTATTAGGCTGGATATTAGCTGGAGGGAGGGAGGTTTAAGGTTCGGAGGATGAAGCAGAAGCCAGGAAATTCACAGCAAACACTGGCAAAGTCTGCATAATTCATTCTTTTATTACAAAAACGTTAATATTCTTTTAAATTCATGACGTTCAGCCTGCGCGGCTGTGTCAGTTAAGCACAGGGTATTGTACCTACAGCCGTGAAGGTCAGGAGTGTTGAGATTTCACAGAGTGGAATTTGACCCCCAGGCCATGATTTTTTTTTTTTAAGTGGATGTGACATCATTCCCAGAAGTGATGTGGGGAGCATCATTTCTAACTTTGCCCCGGATCCAGAGAGGCTAGCTATGCCACAGCACCAGCCTGCCCTTGTGTGGTGCCTGTGGCCCTGTCTCTCTCTTGCTCTCTGTGATTCGAAGGCAACTTACCACACTACAGCCTACGCCAGGGCTGCCCAAACCCTGGCCCTGGGGCCACTTGCGACCCTCGAGGACTCTCAATCTGGCCTTCAGGGAGCCCCTAGTCTCCATTGAGCCTCTGGCCCTCCAGAGACTTGCTGGAGCCCATGCTGGCCTGATGCAGCTGCTCTCAGTCAATGGTTCGACCTCCTGCGTGAGCTGTGGGACGAGGGCTCCCTCCACTGCTTGCTGTTTCACATCTTTGATGCAGCAGCGGCAGCAAAGGAAAGGCTTTGCTTTTGTGGAAGGCTTGTGTGGAAGGAATGTATTTATTTATACCACCTTTCAGGGCGGTTTACATAGGCATGCTGAACATAACCCCCCCTTTTTTGAATGGAGTTTCTACAAGTGTTAATCTATGACAGGGGTGCCCAAACCCCGGCCCTGGGGCCACTTGCGGCCCTCGAGGACTCTCAATGCGGCCCTCAGGGAGCCCCCAGTCTCCAGTGAGCCTCTGGCCCTCCGGAGATTTGTTGGAGTCCACACTAGCCCGACGCAACTGCTCTCAGCGTGAGGGCAACTTTGACCTCTCGCATGAGCTGTGGGATGAGAGCTCCCTGCACTGCTTATTGTTTCATGTCTGTGATGCAGCAGCGGCAGCAAAGGAAAGGCTGGCCTTGCTTTGTGCATGGCCTTTTATAGGCCTTGAGCTATTGCAAGACCTTCATTCATTCATATAAGTTCCATGCCTAATTTATTCATTTATGTAAATTTATTCAAATTTGAAATGTAAACTATTTTTTTTTCCTGGTCCCTGACACAGTGTCAGAGAGATGATGTGGCCCTCCTGCCAGAAAGTTTGGACACCCTACAGAAGAGAGAGATTCCTGTTTACAATTAGGAGGTTGTAAACTGGAGCTTGATTCCCCCCATCCTGTCATTCCCCCCCCCCCCTGTTCTTGCAGAGGTGGCTCATTCAGCCCCTGCTGCTCAGTTAAGCAATTGCAGTGGGGCAGCTATAAAATCCCTCACACCTACCCCCATTGCTTGCATACCCAGTTTGGAAAGAGGATGCAGATCACGGGGTGTGGACGTGGACCAGGCATGCCTGCTTTTGCAGTGTCTCTCCTTGTATTGCATTTTCCTGGAGTGGAATTGGTGGCAGTGACCATAAGCGGCCTGAGTTTGTTTCCTTGACTTTCTGCAGAACTTAGTTCTTCCTTCGTCCTGCACACATGAACTGCGGAAATGCAGCAGCCCACAAAGGCAACCGGGGGAGGTCCCAAACACTCAGAGTCCCCGTAGCCAAGATGTGAAGAGAGAGGAGCGAGTGAGCTCGGGGTGCCGTGTCCTCCACGGATGTTATGCTCTTTAACTTGCCGATCTCTGAACGGGGAGCGATGTGGCTGCTCTGCTGCGTTAATGGGAAGCGTTTCCCTGCCTGCTTTGTCTCGCAGAAGCTCTTTCGTTCCTTTCCTCTGCCCGGCTCTCCCTGCTGTGTTCCCAGCCCTCCCCAGAGCCCCTCTGCCTGGGCTGAACAGCAGCTCTGCAACAGAGCCCTCATTAGTGTGTTTTGCGTTTCCGTGGAGTTGGCGAGGCCTCCTCCGTGGATTCCCCACCTGTGCCGCTGCCATTGTTCTGCAGGCTGGTGGAGCAGCTAATGAAAGGCTCCTGTGCCTGACTTTCCCCGGAGTAATTGGCGGGCAGCTGTGCTGGGTTTCGGAGGAGGGGCTGCCCTCTTTTCTTCCTTCACGTTGGAAATGGGGGGGGGCTTTGTGGGGGTTAATGGTTTGCTCCAGTTCTTTGGCAGCCTGTTCGTCCCTCTCGCTATGATTCTGCAAATGCTTCGCACCCACGACAGGTTTAAGGCCGTGGAGACTGGGCCGGATTTGGGGAGGACGGAGCGGGCCCTCTGGGAGGCCCCCCACTGGTGCCGCTGACTCTCAAGTCATTGCAGGCCTGCCTTGTGGCACGTTTTTGACACTCTAGGCCAGCGTAGTGGCTGCTGCGCCGGCCAAGAAAGATCTTAGGATTGCGCTCTTAGAGACAAGACTGACGTGACACTTCCTGTCCAGGTAGGATTGTTTGTTGCAGTCAGTGCAGAGGCACCCTTGGGAATGCCCAGCGTCCATCAGCAATCCTACCCACTAAGCCAAGCGCTGTCACCAGAGGCTCAATAAACCTCTTCTTGTTGTAGCCTACTCAGGACTGCAGAAAGGGAGGGGGCAGAATTCTCTGACAAGGTAGACAGTGCAGGTGATGGGCCCCCTCAGTTGGCAGAATGAGCATCTGTGTGTTGTTGTTCCCCCTCCCCAGTTGACTCCGATTGCTGTAAAAATGAAGGTGATTCTTTCCTTTGCAGAACCTGAACCTTGAATATGAGTTGGACATTGTGGCCCGGACTCCGCTGCCTTGTGCAATCGGTTGCCCTCCTCGAGCTGCAGGGCCCCACCTTCGTGGCATCCTGGAAGAACTCCGCCTGGGCCGTCAAGAGCCACCATCCCTCATGGAAGGGCACCTGCCTTGGTGGCTCCGGGGAGGCAAGCCCCTGTTGTTGCCTGGGGCCTTCTTCTCTTTGAAAGAGGGCTTCGCAATAAGGCACTCTTGAGGAGAGCGGGGCTTTGGCCACAAAGGATGAGCGCCGTCCATGGGGCGGGGGTTCTCGTGGGCCTGACAACCGTGTCCGTCACACTCGACTTCAGCCTGCACGGCAGTCTGATGGCCTGGCCGCTGGGCCACAACCTGACTTTGAACCAGAGCTCACCCACGCCAGACCCTCTGAATGCCTCGGACTCGGGGGCTGAAGTCTCTCGCAAGTCCGTCAAGGAGAAGAACTGGCCAGCTCTGCTCATCCTGATCATCATCGTGCTGACGATTGGCGGGAACATTCTGGTCATCATGGCCGTCTCCTTGGAGAAGAAGCTCCAGAACGCCACCAACTTCTTCCTGATGTCCTTGGCGGTGGCAGACATGCTGGTGGGGATCCTCGTCATGCCTGTGTCACTCGTCACTGTACTCTACGGTAAGTTTGTGGCCATTCTGTGGTCCACGTTAGTCAAGGGGGAGGCAGCGACCCTCACCAGCAGCGGCAGGGACTTTCCAGTCCACGCTGTGCTTTCGCTTCTTCTGGTTCCATTGTGGGGGTTGGAGTCACCGTTGTTGGGGCTTCCCGCAGCAGCCAAAACATTTTGCCATGAACCTCGTGAAGGTCACGGGGCGGGGGACAAGGTGGGCCACTGAGCCTAGTTCTCGTCACGTGCACAGCTCTGTGAGTCCCTTTGGAAAGGGCTGTCGCTCAGGGAGCAGCAGGCTGGGATTCTTGTCTTCTGAGACCTTGGAGAATTGCTTCCCTACCTGGACCGACACTCCTGGCCTGACTGAAGGCAAGGCAGCATCTCACCTCCATAGGGATAGGACAGTGGTTGCCAGAGCACGTCCTTTATTCACAGAAGACTGCAGTTCAATCCCTGGCACCTCAAGGCAGAGCAGGGGGAGGGCACAGCTTGGGGACTTCCCCCACAGCAGGAGCGAAGATGTCATCAGCAGGAGCTTCCAGAGGCTGCCTATGAAATTTTTTTCAAAGGACTTTGGCAGAAAAGAAGCAACAGGCTCCACAGGAGGTAGACTGAGATGTTTGCCTAGGGGTTTGTGCTGATGTCTAGGGCACGCCCATCCAAACCTTGGAACATGGGCTGGGTCCCAGGTTTGGGAGAATCTCCTCCCCACCCCCCATGAGCAGCGTTTACTCTTCTGGCACGCCACAGCTCTTCTTTACCCCAGATTAGGGCAAAGCAACGCAGTGCGACAATTGCAACGGGCAAATGGATTTTTCTGCACGGCTCTGCAGGGTGGGGGTCGGTGTCGTGAGACGCTCCTGTACTTCAAGACTTATCAAGATCCCCCTGGGCTTTTCCAGTTAAAGGGCTGTCTTGGGTAAAAGGTGCTTGGAAAAACCATCTGCTGGAGGCCCTGGAAATCTGCTGCCAGCCAGAGAATGCCATGCTGGGTTAGCTAGGCCAGAGGTCTCCAAACCCCAACCAGACAGCTCCAGTCATCCACAGAGGCAGCTGTGTGTCTCTGACCTGGGATCCCCAGTGGGCTCTTCTGCCCACCTGTTCTGGCCTCCTTGTGCAGTTTCCTGTTGTCTTTGCCCCCAACTTGCTGCTTGTCAGGATTCTCTTTGGTGTGATCTTATCCTGGCTCCCCCCCCCGCCCCTTGTGGTCGGGATCCAAAGAGCCAGAGATCAGTGGACCACGCACCTTGCAGCAGATTGTCTTGCTGTGCCTTGGAGCGCAGCCCCCAGAGTTACCTGACAGCCTGGGCACTTCCTGTGCCAAGAGAAACACTTCAGCATTGCTGGCGCATGCCCTTTGAGGGTGAGGGTGCACCTACTGTGCCTCTTTGGGTTGCAGCTTGTGTTGCAGCCCACACTGCTTCCCCAGAGCGTATGCCGGGCTCACGGAGTTGGATGCTGTTCCAGCCCCCTGCAGCTTCCAGTCCTGTGCTGTTTCAGAAAGGAGCACCAAAGCTTCCTTCCTACGTGGGGAATATAAAAGCTGTTTGTTCCAGAGTATGAACCACCTACTAGCAATTAGCGACACCCTCTGGGGGCTGTTTCCAGGGCACACCTCCATAACGTTGGTCTCTGCTTCTGGACCCCCCAGGCGGCACCACTGATTGTGGCCAGTGTTGGCACTCATGTGCACAGGATGCTGTGCATTGATCTGGACTGGGGAGGGGAGGGACCCCCTTGATTCTCACCATCCCTGCTCATTTGTGCTCACATGTGGGCTGCCTTTTCCCATCTGCATGCGAATCTTCAGTGCTTGTCATAAGCCTTTTGCTGTGATGGGGCCCCTGTTTTGTAGGCAGAAGGTCCCAGTCTCTGTCCCTGGAAGCATTTCTAGAAAGGGCTGAGAGAGAGCCCTGCCTGCACTGCCAACCGTGTTGGCAACAGTGAGGCAGACAGACCAAGGTGCAGCCTGGGCAGAAGGCAGTTTCCTGGGTTCCCCTAAATAGATTAGATGAGAGGGTCTGCAAGGCGGTTGCAGCCATCCTGAGAGCTCCTTCCCTTAATCTCAAGACACCTTGAGGCTGTCTGGTTAGGCAACGGTAAGGGAGAGCATTTTGTATGTGCCCAGCAGGGGTGTGACTGCACTTCCCAGCGCAGTGACATCATAATGTCATGTGATGTTGTGACATCACTTCTGGGTCCGTCCCCCCCAGAGGAGGACGCGCGTGTAGTGGCAGCTTCATGTGCCTCATTCCTTCTCCTGTGGACGCTGAGAGCCCTAAGGGGGAAGAAGTGAGGTGTGTGAAGCGGCCAGCACTCCCTCTCCCATGGAGAACCTGGAGATTTTTACCTTCATACCGCTTGCAGTGCAAGGGCAGTTGTTTCTGGGTTTTCCTGGGAGGAGGGGGATCGTGCGCTGTGGCCACGCACTCTATTCCTTCTCCTCTGAAGGCTCCCAGCCTCCATAAGGAGATGGAGTGGGGCGTGAAGCGGGCCACAGCATGTGCCTCCTCCGTAACTAGGGCAGAGCCTGGGGCAGTCAGCTTCTGCAGGTTTTTGAGATGGTGCCCAGATCTCCCCGACCTGTTTAATCACAGTGAAAAGGAGAGGCGCCACAAGCAGCCACAAGCACAGCCCCCGACCCATGGAAGATGTGCTCCTCTATCTCCTGCAGCAGCGCTTTCCATGTGAGGGGCCCCAACCCCTTGGCCGCATTTTCAGGGCAGTTTGTCTCTTGCAAACTTGCCGTTGACCTCTAGACTTCTGGCTCTGCTTCTCAGCTTCTTAAAGTACAGACAGTCGTTTCATTCTTTTTTTCAGCAGGCTTGGAGCTCTGTCTTCATGACAGGCACTTTCTCTGCACCGTCCTTTCATCTCCCTTCCCATCCCCCATAAAAGAAAAATGTACTTTTTCTTTTAGTCAAAATACAAGAGCAGGACAAAACCTCTATTTCAGAAGATCCCCTCTGCACCCTGTGAAAGGCTTTTGAAGGTGAAGGCCCTGGAATTTCTGCTGGAAACAGCAGGAAGAACTGTTCCAAGTTGGAACAACATGAAAAGCTACCTGCTGGAGACCTCAGAAGCATCTGCTCTGACCCTCTGCCTCTCTGGCTTGGTTTTGAAATGGGAAGATGTGCAGGGGGGTGGGGGGGCTGTGCTGTGTCCTTGTTTTTGCCAATCTCTGCCCCCATCACCGTGCACACCTCTGAAAGGGGTCAGCTGTCGAAAGATAAACTTAAAATGTGGATGAACATGGAGTGTTTTGATGTCTTTAAGTTCTGTCACAATCTCTGCAAATGTGTCTGAGCACATCTGCTCTCCATCCCGGTTTCCTGGCTCCAGCTCCTACCTTGCGAATCCTTATTTTTTGCTTTTGGGGAGTGCTTTATTAACATTTTGTTAGAAATTGCCAGCGTGGCTGATCTTTAGGGTTCAACTCCCTCTCTCTGGTTGTGGGCTTACCTCTGCATCTGTGCAAAATGCTCCTGTCCAGTGGCGTAGCTATAGGGGGTGCAAAGCACTAAGTTTTGCAGGTAGCCGCATTGCAGCGTGCAAGCGATTCCTCCCCCTCTCCTTCGGAACCATTCTGGGTGGTGGGAGTAAAACAGAAGTGAGTTCAGGATGGACAGTCTCGGTGAACATCTCCGTTTTGCTCCCTCCACCCAGAGTGACTCTGAAGGGGAGGGGGTTGCTTGCAGGCCATGGTGAGGCTCCCTGCAAAACTTAGTGCTTTTCACCCCCTATAACTCTGCCACTGCTCCCGTAGCCCTCAGTGTTGTGTTTACCATTTTGTGGGGCTCATTTTGAACTGTGGAGAGAGCAGGTCTTTCCCTGCAATCCCTTTTCTCTTCCAATTCCACATTTCTGACAAAAGGTGATATCAGGTGATGTTGCCTCTGATGAAATCACTCCTTGCTGCTCTGAAAGCTCAGGGCAACCATAAATTAAGTACTCTCTCAACCAGGGGCCACATGCTTGCTTTGTGCTAATTGGATCGGTTAATCAATTAGAGCAGTCTTAATTGGTGAAGGCAGATTTTAATTGGAGAGACTGAGAGGTAAGGGCACATTGAGCCCACTTGGATGGGATCATGGTTCAGCAGTCACTTCTGCGGGGAATAAGGAAGGGAATCTTGAAGGCCATCACCTCTCTCAGGCAAAACAAGTGGCAGGTTTCATTTCTGAGATTCCTCCCTTGCCTTCAGAAAGATGCCAGTATTAAGTCTTTGGTAATATGTCAGTTTTTTTTTAAAGATGTAAATTGAAAAGGCAGAGTTGGTTAAAAACTTGTTTTATATTAAAGTCCCCTGGCACTTGATCTTCCTATGTGCCCTGCAATTCTGTGCTTTTTTTTTTTTTACCCAAGGGTTAAAAGCTGAAAGAGTAGGAGGAGGAAGAGGAAGGTGGACGTTCCAAGCTGTTGGAATACATGGGAGCTATCACAGGCAGTTGTGTACCTCTTTACCTTCAGAACGCCAATCGGGCACTAGGACTGAAATGAGGGTTGGCCTAGACCCTCTTTCGTTCAGTGGTTTATCACATGAGAAACAGCTGGGACTGCTCTTTTCCAAAGTGACCTGCCTCCCAGGGTACTTGTGAGAAGAAATGCACTGAGATTATAGAGCACTTTGTATCAGAAAGGCCTATAAAACTATTAATGAGGATGAATGGTTTTTGGAGGTCTGCCAGCTGTTCTCCTCTGCTGGCCACTTGTTCTTTGGTGGGGGTGGTTTGGAAGCCATCATTCCAGATAACTTGCCTGGTGCTGCGTGATAACCACTTGATGGAGGAAAGCCAATTTCTTTCAGTGAGTCTAATGAAGTCAATTAAGCATTTTGCACAGCCAGCGCTGCTCAGATGCTCTGTTCTCCAAAGGCTCCCTCCTCTTCTGTTTTGCTAAAATAGTCAGATCATGTCAGTCGGGACGCAAGTCCATGACATCGCAACGGATCATCTGTTGTACCAGCCCAGCCTCAGCCAATTAAGGAGCAAACATTCATCATTTAACCTTTTTTTTTTTAAAAAAAAAAAAGTCTAACATTAATGGACAATGTACATTTGACAGCATTAGGATTGTTTTTTGTACCATGCGGTTCTCAAAGGGCTAATTAAATAAGTGTGTTAATTAATTGTTGGTGAGCTGCAGAGAGAGGCAGATAAATTAACTGTTGGTTTGCACTTGTTGGAGTTGCACTTGATTGTTGCATAACTTACGTATTTTTTAAAACTTTCTAAACATAAAACACATTTGGGTTACTTTTGTACCTTGGTGTGAAGATGGGATCTTCTCTGCTTCGTGCTTAATGAGGGATTTGGCATGTGCAGTGGGCCCTAAGTATCCATAGGGGATCAATTCCACGATTCCCTGCGAATGCTGAAATCCGCAAGGGGTCAGGGTCGTGTTGCTGCAGAAACTTACCAGGAGGCCACGTCCAGGGGAGGTCCATTCGTGACCTGCCCTTATCTCAGAACACCTCTAAGGTGTAATTGGATGCAATAGGAAGTGGCTGCCAGACACACACCTCTGAGGTACTGGCTTGGCATCTACAGATGCCAGGAGGGCCCACTCAGTTGCTTCACATTTCCTATCCACTGTGCATGTGCAATAAGAACATAAGAACAGCCCCGCTGGATCAGGCCATAGGCCCATCTAGCCCAGCTTCCTGTATCTCACAGCGGCCCACCAAATGCCCCAGGGAGCACGCCAGATAACAAGAGACCTGCAAGGCCTTCTGGGAATTGTAGTTAAGAACATAAGAACAGCCCCACTGGATCAGGCCACAGGCCCATCTAGTCCAGCTTCCTGTACCTCACAGCGGCCCACCAAATGCCCCAGGGAGCACGCCAGATAACAAGAGACCTGCAAGGCCTTCTGGGAATTGTAGTTAAGAACATAAGAACAGCCCCACTGGATCAGGCCACAGGCCCATCTAGTCCAGCTTCCTGTACCTCACAGCGGCCCACCAAATGCCCCAGGGAGCACGCCAGATAACAAGAGACCTGCAAGGCCTTCTGGGAATTGTAGTTAAGAACATAAGAACAGCCCCACTGGATCAGGCCACAGGCCCATCTAGTACAGCTTCCTGTATCTCACAGCGGCCCACCAAATGCCCCAGGGAGCACACCAGATAACAATACCTTTAGTGCAGCTTCAATGAGGAGGAACCCCGTGTCTGATTTGGTGGGCTTTTCAGCACATCCTGTGATGCTGTGGGGCTGCTCGCGATGTGGGCATTTCAAGGCTGAGGGCCAAAGGATGCTTCCCAGGTGCCCAGATGTTACGAGCATCCTCATGGCCTCTGTGGCAGTGTTTCTGGGTCCGCCCTGTTCCCCATTTTACCAGAGCGCTTCCAATCTCTCACGTTCTTTTGGGCAACAGATGCCCGGCTCTGAAACTCCAGGTTTCCGCTTCCAAGTGTTTTGCTGACAACTGGTGGCGCACACAGCTTGTGTTTTTCCTTGCCACTTGCTTGTCATGGTGTTCTTTCTGAAAGTATTACTTCCAACATTCTTTGTGCCTCTTTGAAGTTGAGCTTGCTAATGGTCACCACTGCTAGTGCTGGATTTATCATAGAGGAGACCTAAGAAAGTCTGCACCTGCTTCTTTCACGGGCACCACACTGAGACTGAGTGAGGGCTGGAGGGCTGGCAACACTGGAGGGCGGACTTGCCCGGGCTGGAGGGCAGGAAGGCGGACTTGCTCTTCAAGGGTGGAGCCTCCAGAGTGCAGATGGACAGCTCATTAACTCCCCCCCCGAGCCAGTCTGCCCCCATCCTGGGGGCAGATGGGTGCTTGGGAGCAGAGACTGTGCTGGGGGCCAAACAGAAAATGCCAGGGACCACCTTAGCCCCCTGGCAGTGTCTCGCGCCTCTGCTGTGCCTCCCTGATGCACGGACCGCACCTTGCTTGTGCTGGGAGATGCCCTTCCAGCCACAGCTAGAAGTGGCATCCTTGTGCACTTGCTCACTTCACCAGCACTGTAATTGCAACCTTACGATTTTGGCACGAGAAGCAAATCTTTATTACGCTCACACACATTCCTGTACTGTAGCAAATCAGAGTGAAGGAAAGATAATAATCCAAAACAAAGCTAATTATTCCAAAGTATTTAGTCAGTGCGTTAAAAAAGAACGTGGAGATGGCGCGTGTTGTGGTATTGCCATATGTTTTGTCAAAATGCTAATTAAAACATATACTTCCATGGTTATTTTTACTTCTCCCCCCTCCCCACATTCTGCCACCACGAGGGACTGACAGCCAGATGAAAAAGGCAAATGCGCTTCTGAAAGCAGGGCCTGGTGGGGGAGGGGAGTCCTCACTGCTTTCTGGGGTATTTGATGGAGGGTCTGCAGCCTGCAAGAGCTCTGGCTTTGCAGATGAGTCCTCCTGTTTGCCCCTCCTACCACCTCATGCCAAGGTGCTGGAAAGGGACACGTGCTTGCTTTGTTTCCTTCCTGGGATCCTACAAAACCACCACCAGTCCAAAGTTGGACCACCACCAAATCCTGAGTTGCACACGGTGGTCCTGGCCACTGTGGCCACACCTGGAGGTGCGGCCTGGAGTTGCTGCTTAATCTGTATTCTGCCACAGGCACATTTGCGCAGTACTACCAACAGTGCGTTTTTGCGACAGTTAAATGCCTGCAGAAAAATTCAAGGTGTTCCCATAGACAGCCCCCCCCCATATCTGCAAATCCCATATCCCCGGTTTCAATTAACCGCAGATGTGGGAGGGTGGGTCCCCCCACACCTCCCACACCCGCTGGCCTTCAGAACACCTCCGGGGGAGGCAGCTGGCATGGGTGGTCCTCAGTGCAGCATGACTGGCGTGGTGGCAGTGCTCTTCAGCTGTGCTGCCTAGGGTCACTTGTACCCGTGGACCCCCCTCCTAGGTACGCCACTGGTTGGACAAGGTACAGCCAAGTGATGGAGCACAAGCTGTGCATACCAACGTATCAGGTTCACCTCCAGTTACAAGATCTCAGGTGAGAGGGCTAGTGAAAGCGTCAGCCAGAGAGTGGCTGCCAGTCAGCAGATCCTGAGCTAGGCAGGTTGGTGAACTGGCAATCTAAGGCTGCCTCCTGTGCTTATATCAGAGGACTCAAAGCTACGCGACTGACCCCTGCTCAGCACCCAAAAGGTTCCAGCGTCTTGGGGAAAGAACTGGGACAGGCCCCTGCCTGAGACCTGTCAGGTTTGAGAAGACCTGGCTAGAGGGACGGATGGCCTGGCCTAGTACTGGGGAGTTTCCCAGGTGCATAGGGGCTGGTTTCAGCCTGTGCTCCTCTTCTTTAGGCAGCCTACAAGGGCCGGGGCTGGGCCAGACTAACCTTGTTTTTGGTTACCATGAGGCTGATCTAGGGCTCACCTACATTGCTAGTCAAAGTCTTCACTGTGTAGAAATCTTGGCGCACATCAAAACAAAGGCTAGGTTAGACTCTCACTCCCTTTCTCTGTGATGCTAGCTTTCTACAGGCAGGGAACTTTTGACAGAAAAGAACTTCTCATCTCATGTCACCCTATCCATGTTGCAAAGTGCTCACACTCCCGGGAGGGTGTGCGGCCTCTTTTTCTGGGCATGTAAATTGGTCCTAATGCTGTCTGCCCAAGGAGCTTGGTCCTGCACAAGGCCCACCATGAAAGGACTGTGTTTGCACAGCTCTCATGCAGCACAGGGTTGCCACATTCTTTCCTTGGTGGGACCCCTCTATCCTTGACAGTTTGTCAGTGATTCAGGTTTTTCCTCTTGCAAAGACTCGGTGACATCGGGGAAGGGCAACCACTTCAATTCCTGCTTGTCACAAAGCTGGTAAAGTCAGAGGAGCCCTGCCAGGGGGAACCAGTAGAGACCCCCTTTCACAGGGACTTGCGCATGGCGAGCATCCTAAGTGATGTGCATGGATAGGCAGCTCCCTTCTTCTTGGCCCTTCTGCCTTCCTTTTGCCCAGTGATCAGAGCCTGAGAACTCACCTGCCGGCTAAAGGTGACTCAGCGCAAAGTATCATCTCTGCTGTTTCTGCCTCTCTTGCCAAGGTGTCAAAACAGGATGATGTCTCCTGTGGAGCTATTGTAACATCTTCCTGAAAAGGCACAGAAGGCTCTCTTCAAAAGCCCATCGGATCATGTTGTTCTCAGTGGTGTGACACCTGATTCTATGAGCTGAAGCACAGGTGTCCTATAGGGAGGGCAGCCTCAGCCCCCTCCCCCCATGGCCTTCCAAACAGCTTTCCAAAATCCTGTTGTATTAACCAGCATCCAGGCAGCCATGCGCAGCTCTTCCTTCTCTCAGTGGGCTTTGTGCAGAAGACCTCCCCACTGCTCCGTGCTCAAGGCCTGCAATCTTCTCCAGGGCTGATTTTAATCGGAGGCTGCCCTGCAGATTAGATTGCTTATTTGATCTTGTCAGCTCATGAGACATTGCTTTGCAGTTCCTTTCTAAGGTCCTCATTAAAGTACACTAATTGCTTTATGAGCCTCATTTTGGAGCTCTTGTCGAACTGCTGCTTTGGCTCCTAGCAAGGGATTTCTCACTCCAGGACAGGCTATGGTAGCTTTGCCAGTGGAGCCCAAGTTTGCAGTGATTAACATCGCAAGAGTTGGTGGCTGCAGTGCCGTGGAATTCTCTTCAGGTCAGGTGAGGACAGAGCTGTGCAGTTCTTCCACCATAATGAAAGGCTAGTGCTCTTGTTCAGGAGTGGCAGCTACTCTGTCGCTAGTAGGGACACATCCCATCCCGTGGATGGTGCATGAAGGACCTTGAGAGCTGGGAAGAACCTGGAGGCTACGTTCAGTGTGGTGCAGTCAAATTTGGGCCTGGAAGACGCAGTTGGAAGGCCTTGCTTAGCCACAAAAGCAGCCAGAGTGCCCTTGGGCTTCCAGGCAATGAAGAGCACCTAAAGAGATCCATGTTGGGGATTGGTGTGGACAGCATTGCTAGTAGCGAACAGCCGGGAACTGGGCAGTGTCTTCAGGACCTGGAGGAGCTCTGAGGATGCACAGGGGTGAGGCGTGCATTGCGCTTAGTTGAGGTGAGGCAGGGCTCAAGAGCCAAGGCCAGGACTGGGGGAGGGGAGTAGGTGCTTAGGGGCAACCTTACACCAAAGAAGAGTTGCTTCAGCTGAGGAGCAAGTTCTGAGGCTTTGTAGGGCTTGGTGGATAGAGACTGGCCCTGAAGCTCAGCTGAGTGGGTTGGATGCTGCCTTCAAGGCTGCCAGGCTGACCTTGGTGCAGAGCGCTGGCGGCCCAAGAGGTAACACTGCAGAACATGTCAGGTGCAAGCCCCTCTCCAAGACACGCATGTGGAACTTGTGTTGTCTGAGCCCTCCCCTTCTGCTGCAGGCTGGAAGGACCTTGGAGAGGCAGCTCTGAGTCTTGGCACCCTGAGCTGTGACTCATCCAAATGGCCGGTTGACTCCGGGTGACTCATCCTGACACTCATCATCCCATGCACAGACGTCCAAATGAGGGACACAGATCATCATCGGTTCCTCAAGTTGGAAGGGGAGGAGCCAAGCAATGCTGGTCGTGGCCGTGGCCTGCTCTCTCCGAGGCCTGCTCCCTGCTGCTGTCGGGGGACCCGTCAGCCCAGCTCGGTGACCTCTCTCTAAAAGCAGTCAGTTGGCTTCTTCACCTTGTCAGGCATGGGAAACGCCATTAACTTGACAGGCTCACACTTCGGTTGGAATTAATTCATCATTACTAAGCGCCTCCAAGTCTTTCGGGGGCCAGAAAGCAGGGAGCACTTGCTGCAGATGGTCTTCAGAAAGGTGCTCATTTCTCCATTGACTTGTGTGTTCCCCTGGGGGCTGGGGATAAGAATAGGCCCTCAGTTTGGCTGTACTTGTCGTAAGAGGCGACTAAACAGCCACCGGGTAGATGGGACTCGTCAGCCTGGGAAGGCAGCTCATCTGAGAGAAGGAAAACTCTGATCCCAAACCTCCACTGCCTTGTGGCTACATCCAGTTATGGAAAAGGCTTCAGGAGTCAACCTCGAGGAAAAATCCGGAGCCGGAGTCCCTGAGGCAGTTCATGGCTGAACACAGTCATGTTCTGGCAACTCCTGTGACGCCGCTGGAACCAACCGTATTGGCTTCTGCCTTTCCATTGGACCATTTCAGCGACATGGAGAGGGGGGATTTGCTGCATGGGTAACAGCCTATCCTCCATACCTACTTTACCCAGGCTTCGCGCACTGGAGAGGACACTCTTCCAGAACCACCATTCAGAGCGTGACACCAGAGTCTTCCGAGACTGAAGGATGCCCTCTTGTGTGTTCATTGCTCAGCACCTGGACTGATGGCTCCAAACCGCTGGCGCTCCAGAGTTTGCCCCTCTTGCCTTTGCTCCTTTGGATCGGGCACTTGAACAGCTGCAGAAGGCGTAGCTGGGGATGGTCGCCTCTCAATTTCCTGCTCACAAGCAGCACTCACTCAGTAGCTCTTGAGTTGCAAACAGTGATTTCCAGGTGAGGTTCGGCTCTGGCACACCTCCGCTTCACAGTGCCTGAAGAGAGCTGCACACTCTGGGAAGGAGTTGTGCCCCTTCAATCCTTCCTCCCAAGTTGGTTCCTAGAACACCCGACTGGTTCCTAAGCTATGAAAAAAAGAATGTGTGGTGATACGATGGTGTCAGTCATTCACCATGGTACTTTCTGAAATGATGTCATCCAAGGACAGGTCTTCTCCCTTCTCCAGTCCTAATTTCAACACTGGAGGAGACAGCAGGGGGGAGGAATGATAGCAAGGACTGAATGTGAACCAGGATGGCCTGCAATGGAAATGCGCCAGATCCCTCGAGGAGACAGGGTGTGGTGTCAACAGTGGCTCTGGCAGGCAGGCATAGGGTTAATCCCAGGGCTGCAGTGTCCATGGGAAAGAGAGCAAGAGCATTCCTTGTTTGCTGGCAGTGAGCAGCGGGCTGAGTGTTGCCCACTCAGGCCCTACCAGACTCGCTCTGCAGCTTCACCTGATGGAGCACGGCCTGCCCATTGCATCGGCCTCTGGGCGTTAGCATTCCAGGCCTGCGCTTCCCACGCCTGCCACTTCTCCTTCTCCACATCCGTTCTTAGAATGTGTTGCAACTGGAACACATTAAAGGATTGTGTTTTCCCCCCTGCTGAGCTGATTATGTAGCTGAATCATCCTGTCATTTTAGCACTTGCTGTCCCTTGGAGCTGTTCGTGACAGGCAGTTAGTGCTGGGGGGGGGGAATCAACACAGAGTTGGAGGGGCGTTGCAGACCCCCAGTTTAGCACCGGTCTCAAGCCAGAGGAAGTAGCCTTCCTTGCAGGTGGAGATCCTCGTCATCCGCTGCCCTGAGTCCCCTTCTCTTGAGCAAGACAGATGGGTGGAGGCTTTCCAGTGTTCAGTCCTAGATCTCAGTTTGCTTATCAGGAAATGAGTCCCATTAAAACGTGCAGGGCTGGCTGCCACATTCATGCCTGGAAGACATGCTGGCAATTAAGCAGATTATAAATTATGGAACTAGAATAAATACATTTGTTGTGATTAATTGTTGTGATTAATTTTTTTTTTAATTAATTAAATGGGGCAGGACTGGAGAGCTCTTAATTAAAAGCGTTTGTATGGTATGCGGCAAGCCAGACACCCACGTTCCCCGATCGATTGATAATTTTAAGTGTGGTGTTCCGGTTTCCATTCCGTTTTTCTTTCCACTTCTTACAACTGCTCCTTCTCTGGTGTTTTCTCCTTTCCTTGGTCTTGCATCCCTGGCCAGGCAAGCTGCCTGAAGGTTTGCCAATGGCAGTCTCCATAGCAGGGCCCATCCACGTTTGACGTCCTGAAGTGTCCTTTCACCGCAAGGACAACTGACCCTTGGAAGTGGAGTGCTTGTTGCTTGCAAAGCCTCCCAGTAAATGAGACCCAGGCTGTCCGATGAGACTGTTCTCAGGCCAGTCCAGATTTGGATGGGAGGGTGCTGAGCCCTTGCCAAGAGGTATTCATAAAGCATTGCCCTGCTAGTCCTTGGTATAGTCAAGTGGAGTAACTAGCTTCAGATTTTGCAGTTTGGGGAGAGAATCGGAACTGGGAAAAGTTGCAGGAGGATTTATTCCCCAGTGATGAGCAGCTGACATTGTTGCTCTATTCTGCACAAGGTGGAGTTTGTATCAGGGCTGAAATAGACATGACAGCAGAAAATTCATGATAAAATGAATAGCAGGCATGCAAAAGGGATGCTCAGATCAAAGCCACACTACTGGGGGAAGGAGAGGAATCCTTTTCCCTACACCAGCAGTTCTTTACACCAGTTCTAGTACACCAATAAGTCTTTGCAGAGTAGGGCAGGGCAGGGCAATCCCTAGGATTGTGCCACTGCTGGGGACAGAAGGATGGTTTTACTCACTGAAGCAAGTGCCAGCTTTGGGGGGGGGGCTGGTACAAGAAACCCGTTGGATGCTTCCGTAGGGCTCCACAAGCCTCTAAAAAGCTAAAAATTGCAGTTAAGGAACCAGAAGTGGTTCCTGATTGAATTTTTAGCTTTTTATAGGCTTTGGGTGCCCTGTGGAGCCTCCTGCACGCACACACGCGCACACACACACACACACACCCAGAGCCTGCACTCGCTTTGGTGTGTAAATCCTCCTTCTGTCCCTGGCAGCAGCGCAATCCCGGGGACCCTGTTACTGCCATTGCCCTGCCCCTTAAGGCTTCCCTGGCTGTTGGGTTGCAAACCACTACCCTACACATTTTCCCATTGAAATTGTCCCCTGAAGCGATTATATTTTAAGTAGTGTGGGCAAAGTAAGGGAGTTGCAGGTGTCAGAATGGTGGTTTTAGGCTTTCCCTTGTGATGCAAGTATTGGGATCTGAGAATCAGGGAACGAGACAATAGATTTTCATTGGGAAAATGGCAGAGGGGAAGGAATTCACCCCCTTCCCTAGCATTGTGGTCCTAGCCCTGATTGGTCTTGTCCCGTGCAGGGTTGCTATTCAGTTATTTCAAGTCCAGATCGGCCCCAGTCATGGAGTTCCCACGTCAGGCCTGGTTGTGCCCTCAGATTTAGGTGTGCCTCACCCAGTGGCTTTTCCAGGGTGGCTTAATGAAAACCGCTGTGGCTTCTGGGAGAAGCTGGGCCTCGCTAGACCTTCGCAGGGGGACATGCTGGGCCTCTGCAGGAGCTGTGGCATAGTGTTCACGGAGGTGGTGCACCTGGGTCTGGGTGCTGCCACTTCAAACCGTGGGTGCGGGTCTCATGGTTCAGTGCCCCTCTGTCCAAGAAAAGTTTTCCTTCACGTGTCAGGGAGAAAGTGGAGCCAAGGCCCTTCTCCTTCCCATCTCATTTTTTTATGTGAAATGGTCTTGTTGCATGGCTGTCCCGTCCAAATATCTCAACTCCCTTCTAATGCCCGCTTTTTGGCTAATTAACAGCCTCTTTATCTCTAGAACAACCGTTGTGGTGTGCAAAGGAATGAACACAGAACTCCTTATCTATAGCAACTACCCAAATTTATTGCTGTGAACACAGGCACTCCCTGCAAGTCCTCTTGTCCAGAGGCTTTCCCTCCCCAAAACTCCACTTAACTCAGTGGGTAAAGGTCTGAAGCCTCCAATTCAAGTCCAATCCGGTCTCCAAAGCACAGTCCAGTCTTCCCAGTCTTCTTTGTGCTCCAGCAGAGTCCTGGCAGTCCCCTTCTCCTGTAGGTCTGGGTCAGGTAGCCCTCTTGGTCTGGTTCCCTCCGGGTCAGGTAGCGTCTCCCTCTGGATCAGGGTTTCCCTCTGGGTCAGGGTCCCGCTCTCCCGGCTCCTTTGGTCCCTCTGCAGCTGCTATTTATCCTTGGATGTCTCATAATCCAAAATGCAGCTCATCTGTGAGCTACCTTGTTAGCCCCTTGTTAAGTCCAAATTAGGCTCAGGTGAGCCATCTCTTCAGTCCATGTCCATTCAAAGTCCCATCAAGGTCACATGAAGCTCAGGTGTCCAACCAGGTCTCCAATGGCCTTGATTGATTCCAGCTGTGGAGCCAGTCCTGCCCTTCCCAGAGCTGTCAGCCAGCTGTCAAAACATGGAATCGCTGTCAACACCACAGCATCCACCTGATGATCTTCTGGTCTTCCATTACAATGGCAGAGCACTGGGCCGCGCAAGCCCACTGCCCACCTCATGGGGAGGCACAGCCTAGCCACAGGGCTCCCCCCCACCCCACCCCAGAGAGGACTAGCCCAGGATCTGGGTATATTCTAGCAACTGCAGGTGACTGGCAGCAAATGCAAGTGGAAGAGCAGTTGTGTTTCGACAGCTCAGAGTAACATTTCCAGCGCTGAATATGGCGAACTGCCTCGTGCAAGGTCAGGCCTGTGGTCTGTGCAGGTGGGCATATTCTGGGTGAGCTGGTAGTGGCCCTGCAGGGGCTGAGGCAGAGGAGGGTCTCCTTGGAGAGCCTTTCATGGACTCAGACCGGGACTGCCTGCCCCGCATCTGCGCCATTGCTGAACTCTGCACCTGCTCAGAATTCCAAGTGTCCTGTGGCTGCGTCCATCCAGCTCAGCCAGTATTGTGTGCTCTGAGTAACTGCGGCTGTCTGGCAGAGCAGGGCTTTTCCCAGCCTTGGACTGGGGCTACTGCCAGGGACAGAGCCGGGAACCCTTCTGCAGGCAAGTCATGTGCCCCCAGCCCCTCACCAACCACCAGGCTCTTGAATCCTCTTGCACCACTCAGGGCGGATTTGCTTGTTTTGGGCCAAGATCTCAAGGGAAGCGGGATGATTAGACTAATTGTCCCGTCCCTCCGAGAGGGATGTGCCACGAGGGGAGCCATTAGCGGAGCACTTCCTTGCACTGATGATGGGGAGATGTAGCGGATCACTTGTCTGGGAAGGGAGCAGAGGCCGTGAGCCAGCCTTGCATCTCCTTCCGTTGCAGCTGCTGCAGCAGACCTGCTTTTTGGCCTGTGAAATGCTTGGCTTTTGAAGGGAGGGAGGAATTGATGGGAATTGCGACTGCCGCACACTCCAAGGGAGGCAACCAAGTGCAGAGAATTTAACTCTGCAGCTAATTGCTTGCTGTTTCTATAAAATCAGGGTAACAAAAACTATATAAACTAGAGGCAGGGAATGGTGTTGGCACGAAGTGGCTCCACTGGTACGGCTTTTGCATTTTGCCCAGGAACCGGCTCCAGGTCCCTCGCGCTGCCCCTAAATACTGATGGGCAAAATTCTTGCCAGGCCTGCCTTATGCTAGTGGCTTCTCTCCCAGCCATCATGTGCTTCACTTAAACCACAGGTGTGTTGCTTTTTTCAGGCCTCTGTGCAGCTCTGGTGTTTGAAGTTGCTCTGATGTGTAGTAACTGGGGTCATCCCATGCGAGTCTCCCCCAGAGTCTGGCTCCTGGAACTGAGCCCTGCTGGCTCAAGTTAAAGGGGCCCTGTCTGGTTCACCAGCCTGTTTCCCACAGCCACCCCAGTGGGGAAGCCCACGAGGAGGAGTGAAAGGCAGACCCTTCTCCCCTGCAACTGATATTTGGGAGCATCTTGTCATTGAACCTGGAGATCGCACATAGCCACCCTGACCAGCAGCCACTGAAAGATCGCTGGTCCTCCATGATTTTGCCTTTTTAAAGCCAGTCAAGTTATAGTGGCCATCATCACTACTTGTGGCAGTGCATTCCACAGACTAATAATGTGCTCCACCCCCCCAGATGATTATTTTTCATCTGGTTGGTGGATCATGGGGTTGTGGTAAAAATACACGCTCACACACACATTACCGAAAGCAGACCCCCACAATCCTCAAGCATGTCTACCTCTAGCTTCTGACAGTGTTTGCCAAACTTCTGATAGCTGAGGCTTCTCTTAGAAAGGCTTATACTGAGAGTGCGAAAGAACAAAAATACCCTGCCCTCATAGGAGCCAGCCCCGTGTCAGGCCGGGTGTGTTTGTGACAGGGACTCTGACAAAGGCAGTTCTGAGGGAGGGCACATCAGCTCTATCTCTGCCCCTGGAGGGACTGAAAGCCATGGTTGCGTCTGGCGACCCATCCCCAAGCAAGAGCTGACTGGAGGAGGTGAGGGATTGTGCAGAACAGTGAATCACACAGAGACACACAGGGAGGCTCCTCTTGGGATGGTTGTTTTGGAGCACACAGAATTTCATGCCTTCCCTTCCCCAGTGGTGTCACTAAGGGGGTGTGGGCCACACTGGGTGGCGCACACAGGGAGTGACAGCACTGCTCGGCTTGGCGTTTTCAAATAATACCATAATGTTATATATCAGTTGATGTGTAATATCACGCAGAATGCAGTGAAACAAACCATGATGAAAC
The DNA here is from genome assembly GCF_035046505.1 of Tiliqua scincoides. Classification (NCBI taxonomy): domain Eukaryota; kingdom Metazoa; phylum Chordata; class Lepidosauria; order Squamata; family Scincidae; genus Tiliqua; species Tiliqua scincoides. The sequence goes on from NC_089832.1 coordinate 1,711,291, forward strand.
ATCTCTGTTCCAGCAAAAGTTGTAGCCAAAAAACCAGTGGGGTGGGGCATCACCACACCCACTGCCTGGGGCGGTGCCCTGCCTGCTGCATGGGAGGAGGTCCATCATGTGGGTGACACACTGGCCTCCTGCACCAGGTGAAGCACTGCACTGGGTGACACACCGGGTGACGCCACTGCCCCCCCCGGCATTCTAGCAGGTTTCCCACAGCACCCAGTTTGAGGGTGTCTGACTGGGGCTCCCAGGGTAATTTTGAATCGAGCTGGGTGGTTTGCAAGTGGGGGAGCCACCCTGCCCAAACTCACTCTTCTTTTCATTCCTTGCCTTTCTCTCCTCTCTCCCTTTCTCTCTCCCTGTGTTCCAGATTATGCTTGGCCTTTTCCTAAACAATTGTGTCCCATCTGGATTTCCCTAGATGTGCTCTTTTCCACCGCCTCTATCATGCACCTCTGTGCCATCTCGCTCGACCGATACGTGGCGATCCGTAACCCCATTGAGCACAGCCGGTTTAATTCCCGCACCAAGGCAGTCATGAAAATTGCAGCAGTTTGGACCATCTCCATAGGTAAGCCGTTTTTGAACTCACTTTATAACCCAATAAATACTAGTTTTAAGAGCCTCTGGCAAAAAAAAAGTTCCATAAATTTAAATTAATCTGGGCTGAAATGACTGATGAGAATAGATTGTTGCTGGGAGGAAGGAACCCTTTTCTTTCAAATCAGCCAGCCAAGCTATTAAGTTTATAATAGCTATTAAGAGCCTAACTAATCCTCCAGGCCCAGTTACGACATCCAAGGAACAGTTGACGTGGCCGCGCTGATGGGCTAATGGTTGAGTGAGCAGCACTGCCTGGGAGCAATGAAGGGGTCTCACCTTGCCTTGCTGAGAATTCTGCCATTTAGGACCAGCCCAGATCTGAATGAGATCACCTCGAAGAAGAGGAAGGGGTTCCTCACTGGCCCCAGCCTCTGTGGGGGCCAAGTCAGCCAACATTCCCTTCCATGAGACCCCCCACCCCAGCAGGTGCTCCATTAGTGAGTTAGGTCATTCAATGACTCACTGCACCCAAACTCATTCCACACCAGCTCTAAGCCCTCCCCCACTGGAGTAGATGTGAGGCCAGGTTCAAGTAGAGACTCCAACTTGGAGCAGTTGGAGCAGCAGCCCCTCTCCTTGAACGGGGTCTCCCATCCATGTGTTATGCAGGGGGAGGAGGGGGTCCAAACCATGCTGGGGACAGCAAGGCTGGCTCTGAAGCTGCAGAACTGGTGTCTAGCAATTGCTGGTGCAACACTGTGGGGGGGGGGGTCAGCTTTTTGGCCCAGGGGACTTTAGCCAGACAGCTCTCTTGCTTTTGCTTCCTGAGCCACTAAACCAGGGGCTCCTAAACTTTTTCAACTAGCAGCTCCCTTGACCTATTGGGCCATTGGCCATGGCTCCCCCTTAGGGCTACAATCCTATACATAGGGCGGTGGGTTTCCCTGGCTGGTTTCTGTAGCTCCCTGGGGAGCCATGGCTCACAGCTTGGGAACTGCTGCGCTAGATAGATCCTGGGCCTCACCTGTAACTTGGGAACCTGAGCTACACAACGGTGGTACAGACTGGCCACATTAAGAATTCCACTTGTCCATTGACCAGGCTCCTAAAGCAGTTTACAAAAAATTTAAATATTGCACACCAAAAGAACATAGGAGCAATATTATGATGTGAGCAATTAACACTCCAGCAGCAAAAGAGATCTTTGGACCCCTTTGGAGGGTCTCAAAGGGTGAGGCATCTGAAAACTTTCGCCTGGATGCCTTTAAAAGGGGGTTGGACAAGTTTCTGGAGGAAAAACCCATTACAGGGTACAAGCCATGATGTGTATGCGCAACCTCCTGATTTTAGAAATGGGTTATGTCAGAAGGCCAGATGCAAGGGAGGGCACCAGGATGAGGTCTCTTGTTATCTGGTGTGCTCCCTGGGGCATTTGGTGGGCCGCTGTGATGTACAGGAAACCGGACTAGATGGGCCTGTGGCCTGATCCAGTGGGGCTGTTCTGATGTTCTTAAACTACAATTCCCAGGAGGCCTTGCAGGTCTTCTTGTTGTCTGGTGTGCTCCCTGGGGCATTTGGTGGGCCGCTGTGAGATACAGGCAGCTGGACTAGATGGGCCTTTGGCCTGATCCAGTGGGGGTGTTCTTATGTTCACCTGCTGCAGAAAAGAAAGCAGATTCAGGTAAACAGCCTTGGGAAGGGAGTTCCAGCAATAGGGCACCCCCTCTAGCTCCAGTTCCCAGATGCTCACTTGCCTCCCTCTGATACCACGAGGTGATCCAAGAGGAGGCGGTGAGAACCTACACAGAAGTTCATGTGGGAAGAACCAGCGCTTATGGCTTCTTTTACACTGAAATATGAAATGGTGGCCCCTGTTCAGGCTCCAGTAAAAAGCAGCTCAGTGAGCAGGTAATGAGAGAAGCCACTGCTGGCAGAACCAGAAATACTCAAGCTAGATTGGGTGATGGTTTGACTCAGCGCAGGGGAGCTGGATCTGTTCCTGTTCCCTGACCCGCAACCTTGCGTGGGGCAGGGAGTAGCCAAGGAAAGCTTGGAGTCCCCTCGGCTGCATGCCAGGACCAGCCCTGCTTCCAGTTTGAATAATGCTGGTGGAAGGGCATCACCTGTGTTTGTGCACCAGTTTCGAATGGCTTATCTATGGGGGGGGGGGGGAAAGCTGGGAGAAGAAAAACTGTGTGGGCTGATGAGTTTTATAGAAAGTTTGGGGGAAAGGGGTTGAAACATCCTCCAAGATGGTCATTCTCTTGCTGAGGGAATGGCGCCATCTAGTGGGACAAAATATAAGAGAACCTTCTGAAAAAAAGGGTTAATGCCAAGAGGTTTTAATGACCTGGACGCCTTGAGGACCATCCCCAGGCCCTCCTCGCTGCTTTTGTTGGTTTTTGCAAGCCGGCAGTGTGGTTAGGATTAGATTATGGATTAGCTTCCGCAAGAAAAGGATTGGAATGTTAAGATAACAGTGATGGTTGGAAAATTACATGTGAGGTGTTGGGAAAGGGCAGTTTGTTCATCATTTCGGCAGGGTCTCCATCTATACTCCGTACAAGAAGTCCTGATGTAAAGTCATTTCGTTGCCAGTCATTTTGTTTAAAAGTTGTTGAGAAAACAAAATCAATTTCTGGCTGTGGCCACTGTCTGGGTGGAGTCTGCACATTCTTCCCATGTCTGTGTGGGTTTTCTCTGGCCCAGAAAGCTCATATTTGTTTCAGCGTTTAATATTAGAAGCGATTGGGTTTTTATTTAGAAGTTTGGTGATTTTTTTTGGTGACTAGAAGTATGCCGCAGGACAGCGGTTCCCAAACTCCTGCAAGGGTTCCCACAGTGCTCCAAGTCTTGGTGGGGGCAGGTTGGGGTGGGGAAGCCCCGACTGTGCCGCAGCAATTGCTGCACCGTGGGAACCAAGGGGCTTTTACTGTTAGGCTTGGGGTTTGCGCTGGCCTGAGGGATGGTCCGGGAAGCACGCAGCCCCCTCTGCAAGCCTCTTGGAACATCCCTCAGGCCAGTGTGAACTCCATCAGGCCTCCCCCCACCCCACTCTGCCCCCCACCAAGACTTAGAGCAGTCCAAACTCCCTTGTAGGATTTTGGGAACTGCTGTCCTAGAGCATATTTCTAGTCACCAAAAACATGCTGGAAATGATCTCCCTTTGGTGATTGGAGTGCCCTTGAGGGGAAAGGGCCTAGTTTTTGTCCCCTGTATTGGGTCTCGGCCCACACTTTGGGAAACTGCTCGAAGAGGGTAACTCTTATTTACATATATCAATTAGCCTGCAGTAAAACTAGTTTCATTATAATGAAAGCTGCAGTTTCCAAGAACCTACCATTAACTTTCAGTGAGAAC